>NW_012101810.1:949552-969991 GCF_000951045.1 Mandrillus leucophaeus
CTGGCTACTTTTTTTGTATTTTTAGTAGAGAGAGGGGTTCACCATCTTGACTGGGCTGGTCTTGAACTCCTGACCTCTGGTGATCCGCCTGCCTCGGACTCCCAAAGTACTGGGATTACAGGCATGAGCCACAGCACCCGGCCAACCCTGAGATTTTCCTTCTTTCATTCTTTCCTTGCTTTCCTTCCTTCCTCCCTCCCTCCTTCCCTCCCTCCCTTCCCTCCCGTCCTTTCTTCCTTCCTTTCGACAGGGTATTACTCTGTCACCCAAACTGAAATGCAGTAATGCAGTCTTGGCTCACTGCGGCTTAGACCTGGTGGGCTCAGACAGCCCTCCCACCTCAGCCTCTTGAGTATCTGGGACTACAGGCGTGTGCCACCACGCCTAGCTATTTTTTTCTTTTTTCTTTTTTTTTCTTTTTGTAGAGACAAGGTCTCCCTATGTTGCCAAGGCTGGTTTCCAACTCCAGGGCTCAAGTGATCTGCCCGCCTCAACCTCTCAAAGTGCTGGGATTATAGGCATGAGCCACTACGCCTGGCCTGGATTTTCTTTCCTTTTTTTTTTTTTTTTTTTTTAACATAGGCTCAGAAAAGTTAAGTGGCTTTTCTGAAGACACACAGCAGGGCAAAGATTTGAACTCTGTTCTGCCTGACCCCAAAGCACAGGTCTGTCTTCCTGTCCCTCCCCCACTCTCCTTGGTGTGGCCCCAGGGGGGTTAGGACCAGTAATTGTCCTCTAATAGGCTCAACTGGAGGGAAATCTCAACCCAATAACGCAAAGCTGCTATAACCGTTATAATTAATTTATATGAAAGACATTCTAAAATTACACTCTGTGTATTCCAGTCTCATCCATGCCGTGCACCCGCTTCCCAGTTAAGCTACGGGGCCTCATGAAGACAGACGGGAAAGAGGTATTTCAATATTTCTTATAATTTTATATTCTCCCTAATATCCCTCATGCTAATTTCATTGTGCAACGCAGTCGGCACGGTGATGTAATTATCGAAAAGTAATTTTGCAATAAATGGATTTAAATGTGTTAGAGTGCGTTGTAAATTCAATCTCTCGGTGAGGCTGGTGGGTGCAGACGGGAGGCGGTGCGGCGGCCAGGACCAGGATGGAACCGGAGAACTCCTGTGTGGCCACAAGTGGGAGTCTCCTTACCCACTAATGGCATCCGGGGGTGCTGAGAACGCCGGCGCTGCCTCTGCCCCTCTCCATCCGCCCACGGCCATGCCCACCTGGGCCCACGTGACCCTCAGCTCCCACCGTGATGCTGAGACCCCTCCATGGCCCTTCTGTATCCCTTCCCAGCCGGCCTCACACGGCAACCCGTGGACCCCAGGGTACATCCTGCATCCCTTGCCTAAGACCCCGGGAGAAACCCACACCCCTTCTCAGTTGACTCTTTCCGGCCCCCTCTCCTCTGTCTCTACCCGGATCCACCCTCTTGTGTGCCCTGAGCCCCCTGTGCCTCTTCTCAGGGGCTTGGCACAGACCTTTCCCCTGCCAGGAGCGCTCTCCCTCCAGGCGCCCGTCCCCAGTCATGGAATTGTACACCATGACAGCAGCTGCCCCTCACTAAGTCAGCCTCATGGGGTCTCCAGCTAGCCTCTGCCCTAGCCAGCAGCAGGACTTTCTCCGGTATGAAGGAGTACATCACGCTGCATTTACTGAGCACCTACTGCACGCTGGGGCAGGTGAGAGGAACCACCTCCTAGATGGGTGTCAACATGGTGAGGAACCAGCGGGACAGGGGGTGGCGTGGGGAAGGCATCCAGGAAACCTGAGCTGAACTGGGGAGGGCACCCTAGGCCGGGGGACAGCAGTGGCAAAGGCCTGGTCTATGGGGAGCAGAGGTAAAAGTAGTCCTCTGACCTGACCTCCTCCTCCGAGAAGCCTTCCTTGACTGACAGACGGCAGCTGCTGGGTGCTAGAAATGGGGTCATACACAGAAATGGGATGGGGACGCAGTGAGGGGCGCCATGGTGCATGGTGGGATGCTGGCATGTGGGCCCAGATGTCTGAGGTCAAGCCCAGCTCCCCTCACTGGGCCCCACATCCTTGGCTATGAAGTGGGGAGCCCCTGTGAGAAGGGTGAAGGATGGTGTGCATACAGTAGGTGCTCAGTGAAGGCCTCACCTACCTGGTGAGAGTCAAGGGAGAAACAGTGGGCCCCACTTCCTCAGCCACGCACACAGAGCAGGCGTTCCATATGCACGTGTGGATGGTGTGTCTACCTGCTGGCTGCCGCAGCTACCCTCCGGAGCCTCTGAGGGTATCCATGTGTAACTTGGGAGCAAAGTGTGACCGCCACGAGCTGGGGACCCTCAGAGGGACACTGTGGAGGGACGTGCTTTGTGTTTGTTTGTTTGTTTGTTTGAGACAGAGTCTTGCTCTTGTCGCTCGGGCTGGAGTGCAGTAGCGTCATCTCAGCTCACTGCAACCTCCTCCTCCCGGGTTCAAGTGATTCTCCTGCCTCAGCCTCCAGAGTAGCTGGGATTACAGATGCCTGCCACCACACCCGGCTAATTTTTATATTTTTATTTATTTATTTATTTATTTTTTTATTGAGACGGAGTCTTGCTCTGTCGCCCAGGCTGGAGTGCAGTGGCACAATCTCAGCTCACTGCAAGCTCCGCCTCCCCGGTTCACGCCATTCTCCTGCCTCAGTCTCCTGAGTAGCTGGGACTACAGGCGCCCGCCACCATGCCAAGCTAATATTTTGTCTTTTTAGTAGGGACGGGGTTTCACCGTGGTCTTGATCTCTTGACCTCGTGATCCGCCTGCCTCAGCCTCCCAAAGAGCTGGGATTACAGGCATAAGCCACCGCGCCCAGCTTATTTTATTTTTTTTATTGAGACGGAGTCTCGCTCTGTTGCCCAGGCTGGAGTACCGTGGCGCAATCTTGGCTCACTGCAAGCTCTGCCTCCCGGGTTCACGCCATTCTCCTCCCTCAGCCTCCCGAGTAGCTGTGACTACAGGCGCCCACCACCACACTTGGCTAATTTTTTGTATTTTTAGTAGGGACGGGGTTTCACCGTGTTAATCAGGATGGTCTCGATCTCCTGACCTCATGATCTGCCCACCTCGGCCTCCCAAAGTGCTGGGATTACAGGTGTGAGCCACCGCGCCTGGCCGGGAGGTGGTTTTGGGTTCTGCCTCGGCCAAGGGCAGTTGCAAGTTTCCTTTTCCATTCTGCTCGAGGGGAAGATGAGATGGGGCCTCTGCAGACACCTGGACCCACAGGTGGGAGGCATCAGTTCATTCACAAGCAAGTTTTGGCATCCCCACCTGCCCTCCGGCCACCACCACTGTGGGAGCCCAGCACCCCTCCCTCCATGCTGGGACCCTCCTCGACACTCCCGGGCTGGCACCAGCGCCCTCCCCGTCCTGGCCAAACTGAATCCACAATTTGTTCTTGGGCGATGTGTAAATTGGCACCTCATTGATTATTAATGAAGTGCTAATTGCTCTTTGAAACCAATTTTGATGGGGAGGCAGCTGTGGCTGTTTGTACAATTTCTCAGACGTGGCTTTCACAGCTGCTGAGACCTGGGGCACCGGCCGGGGGTCGGTTTCACAGTTTGCAAGGCCCCCACGCTGAAGGACGGCAGAGCAGGCCGAGCACCCCTGTCCCTTGGAGGGGACCATGACACCCGCCTTGTCCTCGGGAGAGGGAAGACAAGGCCCACAGGGACAACCCAGGCGGCCTCAAGCGCCGTGCCCAGTTTCCCGACCAGGCCACCATTGCCCCAGTGATCCAGGCCTGTCTGCAGCCTGGGGAGGGGAACCCACATCAGTCTCCCTGGACTCCAGCCCGGGCAGCTGACAAGAGGCGGGGAGGACTGAGGGCCCTGCTGCCTGGGTGCTGTGGCTGGGAGGACTGGCTGGGCCCCGAGCTGGGTGCTGCTCTGGGGACTGGAGCTGACGCGGTGGAAACACGAAGCCCAGGCAAGACGCAGGATGGCGGTTGCCTGGGCGCACCCGGCGGTTGCCTGGCAACAGGGCTCAGGGACCATCCCCAGCAGAGGGTGGCTCTGGGGACCGGCTCCCTGGGCATGGGGGAAGGAAGCGGTGTCGGGCGTGACTGGAGGTTGAAGAGCAGCTTCTGTAGAGTCGCAGAGACCGGGGTGGCCGCAGGACCCCCGAGATCCCCCTGCCCCCTGGCCAGAGCCTGAAGTCCCCGTGTCAGAGCCACACATGTTGGCCCTGGAGGAGAGGCTGCCACTTTGTCTGTCCCCTGACCCGTTGGTGCCCAGGGAGGTGGGGTCAGGGGCTTCCTGTGGGGAGCGGATGGTCGGGGTGCAGGCCTGGAGCAGGACCCTGAGGGTGGGGCCGCAGTGTCGGAGTTTTCGGGCCCAGAGTGAGTCAAGGGAGGAACAGCGGGTCCCCATTCCTCTGCTGCAGGCACAGAGCAGGTGTTCCTTGCGCACGTGTGAATGGTGTGTCCACCTGCCGGCCACCGTGCCTGCTCTCAAGAGCCTTCGAGGAAATCTGTGCGTGGCTTGGGAGTGACGTGTGACCACCCCAAGCCGGGGCCGTCTCAGGCGCACTGATGAGGGAGGCGGTTCTAATCCTTTCTCAGCCAAGGGAGTTGTGAGCTTCCTTTTCCATCACACCTGAGGGGCAGATGAGATGGGGCCTCCGCAGCCACTTGGCCTTCTGGTGATTAGGGGATCCCCTCTGTCCCCCCAGCTCCCTCTCCTGGCTCCCTGCGGCATAGGAGGCTCTGAGGGTGACCTGCTAAGTCCCAGAGGCGGCAGGGCAGGATGGGAAGGTCTGTAGCAGGGGTGCCTTCCTAGCTTCACACCCCCAGGCGTGCGAGGTCTACGCGGGGGCCTGTGTATAGACCCCTCCAGCGTCAGGCAGGGAAGAGTCCCCCACCCCGGCCACATAAACCGACAACCAGCCACACAGTTGAACGTCAACAAAATGTTGAGGTCTGCAAGGTGGGGACCCTCAGGCCCCAACCACGCAGCTGGACACAGTGGCCCAGCCATGCTGCTGAGTTGGGGGGTTCTGAGAGGCCAGCAGGAGGGTCCCCCGACCGACGCCTGAGGCAGGAGGAGGCCAGGGGCCTGAGTGGGCTTCCAGTGGGCAGGCAGAGCGGGGATGGGTGATACCCCGGGCTAGGCGCCCCCCTTTGCTGGCTTCCAGCCCTCGAGCTTGCTCTGCTTCTGTCCGAGAGGACCCCGTGGGCTCCTCCCAGTCGGAGAAGGGTCGCCTGAGTGTTATTTGTTTCTCACAGGTGGGGTGTGTGACAGGCAGCGGCCGAGTCTGGGCTGGGACAAGACACCTCTCCCTCCTCCCTCCCTCAGTGTCTGGCTGTGACCTCACCCCACCCAACCTCCCATCCACAAGCACCCTCCCAGGAGGCGCTAACAGCCAGGTGACCACGTTCCCCAGCCTGCCCCGCCCCCCGGCCTGCCCCGCCCCCTCCTGCTACAGTCACACCTGTGTCCAGGAGCTTCCGGATTCAGGCTTACAGGTCAGGGATGGGACCCAGGGAGCTGGTGGCGAAGAGATGGGTCTCGGGGAGTCACACGCCTTCCACCCACCCTGCTGGGGCAGGACGTCACATCACCACAGCCTCCATTTCCCTGTCTGCAGAAGGCATGTGATGACCCCAGGTGGCAGAGCTGCTGTAAGAAGGGGTGAGACGGCGCATTTGAGGAGGCCGGGGTCAGGCGGGGGCAGAAGGTGGTCAGCGAGGTCAGCAGGTCCCGTCCCTGAGTGTGGGGCTCACAGGGGTCCAGCCACAAACATCAGAGAGATGGGGAGAGACAGACAGGGAGAGAGACAGAGACAGAGCGAGATGAGAGACAGAGAGAGACAGGGAGAGAGACAGACACAGAGAGAGAGGAAGAGACAGAAGGAGACATAGAGACAGAGACAGGGAGACAGACACACACACAGAGGGAGAGACAGAGAGAGACAGAGACAAAGAGAGAAGACAGAGAGATGAGAGACAGAGAAAGACAGGGAGAGAGAGATGGAGAGACAGGGACAGAAACACAGAGAGACAGAGACAGAGAGACAGGGAGAGACATGGAGAGACAGGAAGAGATAGAGAGAGAGAAACAGACAGAGATACAGAGAGAGAGACAGAGACAAGGAGAGAGAGGACAGACTTAGAGGGAGAGGAGAGCCCAAGGCTGGAGCAGGCGCCGCTGCCCGTGTCCCGCTGAGTGGTGCCGCTGTGTGGGCTCAACTGTCCTCGGAACCTGCACCCCTGCCCCAGCCAGATCTGCCCAGGCTCTGGGGAAGCCACAGCCCTGACCCTGGCCCCCTGCGCCTGACGTGGCCACGGACTCACCAGGGCTTGGGTCCAATCTTTAACGTTTTCAAAATTAATTGTAAAAGTCCACAATGAGCAAAACATCCAAATGCTCCATGAAGACGGAACCCGTCCTCTCGGCCTCAGGCTCCAACGCAGCCCAGTGCGGCCTCCTACCCACGGAAGCTGGGGGTCCGGCTGTGCGGGCAGCACGGACTGGGCGGGGGTGAGGCAGCAAGAGCCCCTGCCCTCCTTGGCAGGCCTGGTGTCTGGTCCTTGGCAGGCCACCCCCGCTGAGAAAAGGATGGAGTGGGGGCCTTTGGGGGCTGTCCATGGTGAGGCCGATGATGGGGTAGAGACTGTTCCTGCTGGAACAGGGGGAGGAACAGCAGCAGAGAAGGGTGGAGTGGGGCTGAGGATCCTTCTCTGCGGGGTCCCCCAAGGTAGGGACCCCTGCCCTCCAGGGTGATGCCGCGGGGAGGCAGTTGTGTCTGGCGCAACTGGGGGTAGGAGCAGAGCTGCCTCAAAGACACCCCTCAGAAGGGAGGCTTTGGGCCAAGCCCTTGTCACACGTTGGAAAATGCTGGAAGACGACCGGCTCTCAGCACCATCTGCAAACTGGCTGGTCCCAGAGCACCGGGCATGGGGTCCCCCCACGGGACCGGCTCCTTGGCTCAGTGTTGGGTTTGTAGGGTTCGTCCTTGAGGTTTGCGCTTTTTCATGGCTGCGTAGCACTCCACCACGTGGCGGCTCGTCCACTCTCCTGTGGGCAGGCGTTTGGGGCGGTTCCACTTTCTGGCCGCTCTGGGTGGCCGTCTTTGTTGCACACATATGAAGAACACACGTGGCACCATGACACATGATCCTGCCTGGAGTGAGAGCTGCGTTTCGGCTCCTCTGGTGGCGGAGGCCCAGGGCGGGGGCGTTCGTGTCCCTGTGGCCAGACGTTTCACAGCCAGGTGGCGCCGCATTCGAACCCAGTGGACCCTCCTCGCGGTCTGTGCCCAGCCCTGCTCCTGCAGCCTGAAGCTTCCTGCTCTGGGGTGAACACGGCAGCGCTGTCAGATAAGAGCATTTTAGCCCAAGCATCTTCCCCTTCTCTGTTTTCTTACCCTTAACTTTACAAAAATCGTTTGTAGTCAGAAAAAAAAAGTTTTTATAGCAGCTGCAGGGCCTAGAGGTGCAGGAGAGGAAGGAAGGAGAAAAGAGGCTTCCGCCTGGGAGGGACGCAGCCTCTGGGAGCGTCTCGGCCGTTCTGTGTTTCTCCATCTCGTGGAACACACAACATGCCTCCCAGTCCTCATGGCCCCCACTGAATCCACGGGATGGATCCCTGCTGGTCACTGGGGTGTGGGAGTTGGAGCAGCTTTGGGGTCTCTCCCACCCCAATTACACCTGCCCATTATCCGGGAGGTGAGCCCCTGGGCCCTGCCGTCCTGGGGTCCCAGGCCCACACTCAGCTTGGGATAGGCTTGGCAGGGGCTTGGTGGCGAATGACACTCCAACAATTAGAAGCTGGAGACGCAGGCTGGGCGCCGGGGCTCACGCCTGTGATCTCAGCACTTTGGGAGGTCGAGGCAGGAGGATTGCTTGAGCCCAGGAGTTCGAGACCAGCCTGGGTAACACAGTGAGACCCCATCTCTACAAAAAATACAAAACTTCGTCGGGCATGGTGGCGCGTGCCTGTAGTCCCAGCTACTCAGGAGGCTGAGGTGGGAGAACTGCGTGAGCCTGGGGGGTCAAGGCTGCAGTGAACCATGATCGCACTACTGTACTCCAGTCAGGGTGACAGAGCAAGACCCTGTCTCAAATAAATAAATAAACAAATACAGAAAAAGCTGGAAATGTGTAATCCCAGCACTTTGGGACTTCAAGGTGGGAGGATTGCTTGAGCCCAGGAGTTTGAGATCAGCCTGGGCAACATAGCAAGACCCTGTTTCTACAAAAAAATTAAAAATTCGCCGTGCCTGATGGTGCACCTGTAGTTCCAGCTACTCAGGAGGCTGAGGCGGGAAGATCTCTTGAGCCCAGGAGGTTGAGGCTGCAGGGAGCTCCGATGGCACCACTGCACTCCAGCTTGGGTGACAGAGAGAGACCCTGTCACACACACGCACAAAAAAAAAAAAAAAAAAGAAGGAGAAGAAGCAGCAGAAGCTGGAAATAGGGGGCAGAGCCCCGAGCTGCCATGAGCAGGAAGGACAGGAAAGCAGAGAAACAAAGAGCAGGGTCTCGAATGCAGAGGCGTCTCCGCAGCCTCCGCCCACATGCCTTCCAACCACCCCACAGGCTGCCTCTCTCCCCTCTGGTCGCCCTTGGCCGGCTCTTGCCTGTCTTCCTCCCTAGGTGCCTCTGGGGGTCTCTCCCTCTCTCCCTCCCACCGCACACATCCCATTATCAACCTGGTCTCGCCAAGTCGTGGCTTCTGAGAGGTGAGAAGGGGGCACCCCTGGGTTTACACCCTTGCGGGGCTGGGAGGGGGTGGCGAGTGGGGGATGAATATGTTTTAAATACAATGCATACCAAAAATGTAATAAATATTTAATTTTATTTTATTAAATACCAACTTGGTGATGGCTGACACTTTATTAAAGTGTCAAAGTGAGTCTTCGTACACTCTAATTACTTATTCTAACAAGGCGGGGAGGCTGGGCGCAGCGGGCCGTCTGTGTGTGCGGAAGGTGCGTGTGCTCCTGTTAAGTAACACCTATTAAACTATTATTTGCACCTAGAGGCATCTCATTAATACCTCGACTAGTGCCATCACACCGCCTCTGCGGGCTGACCCCAGGCTGGGAGGGAAGAGGCGGCCCCCAGATCCCACCCCCAGCACAGCCTCCTCCGACCAGGAGAGCCTATAAAATTAATAACGACTCTCTCACCTAATTGAATTCCTGACAAATGGTGACTCCTGCTGCCATGGGCTCGCTGCATCCTGGGATTCGGGGGACAGAGCCTGGGACCCCACACTCAGGGCTGGTCCCAGACCCCATGAGCTGCCCCAGGCTTTGGAACCCCAAATGCACCTCTGGCTCCTTCCAGCACCTGCTGTTTGAAGAGATTTCTTTTAAAAAATGTATGATTAAAAAAATGTGTTTAGAGACAGATTCTTGCTCTATTGCCCAGGCTGAAATGCAGTGGTGTGATCCAGGCTCACTATAGCCTCAAACTCCCGGGTTCAAGGAATCCTCCCACCTCAGCCTCTCGAGTAGCTGGGACTATAGGTGTGCACCACTGCACATGGCTTATTTTATTTTATTTTATTTTATTTTATTTTATTTTATTTTATTTGAGATGGAATCTTGCTCTGTCACCCAGGCTGGAGCGCAGTGGCACCATCTTGGCTCACTGCAAGCTCCGCCTCCTGGGTTCACGCCATTCTCCTGCCTCAGCCTCCCAAGTAGCTGGGACTACAGGCGCCCGCCATACCATGCCTGGCTAATTTTTTGTATTTTTCGTTGAGACGGGGTTTCAACGTGTTAGCCAGGATGGTCTCGATCTCCTGACCTCGTGATCTGCCCGCCTTGGCCTCCCAAAGTGCTGGGATTACAGGCGTGAGCCACCGCACCCGGCTATTTTATTTTTTAATATCTTTTTTGTAGAGATTGTTGGGGGGTCTCCCTATGTTGCCCAGGCTGGTCTCGAACTCCTGACCTCAGACGATCCACATGCTTCGGCCTCCCGAAGTGCTGGGATTACAGGCATGAGCCACTGTGCCCAGCCACAGTTAAAGACATTTCTACCCCCTTCCTGGCCACTTCTCCAGAGGCACCTGTCCCTTCCACACCCCTAAAGCCCTCCTGTCTCTGGGAGAGCCCAGGACCACACTGGCTGGTGTCCTGGCTCAGCCCTGTCCCTCTGTGTGAGCCAAGTGAGGCTCCTCTCTGAGTCTCTTCTGTGAGTGGGGACGGTGGCTCTGAGAATGAACAGAGAAGAGGCAGTGAGGACCTACTGGTCACCCACACTGCCTCCTGCTGCTTCCTGGGGCTCAGCTACCCCCAACTCCGCAGAACCTTGGACTTGGATGAGGAAGCCTCCCCACCAGCCAGCTCAGCCTCACCTCACACAACCTTTTCCTCCCTCGGTCCCCTCCTGCTCCCTTGCTCTTCCTTCCACAGCCACCCTTGCTAGTGTCTGGGCGCACTGGCCTCACCCCATTCTCTCTCCTGCTGCCTTGTGTACCCCAAGGGCTCTGGCCCCTCCTTTACTCTCTGTCTCCACCTGGGCAGGGACCACCCGAACTCCATGGAGACATTGCTGCGGTCACCATTCACCACACCCAGAAGAACTTACCTACTGTCTGTCTACTATCTGTCATCTATCAATTACCTTTCTATTATCTATCTATCATCTGTGTATCAATCAATCCATCACCTACCTACCTATCCACTATCTACCAATCATTTATCTTCTCTTTCTTTCATCCATCTATCCATCCATCCATCCATCCATCCATCCATCCATCCATCCATCCTTCTATCATCTATCAATCTACTATCTTTCCATCATCCATCCAATCACTCATCCATCATCTATCATCAATCATCTATCTACCATCTTTCTATCATCCATCCATCCATTCATTCATTTGTCATCTATCATCAATCATCTACCTACCATCTTTCTAACATTCATCCAACCACTCATCCATCATCTATCATCAATCATCTATCTATCTACCATCTTTCTATCATCCATCTATCCACTCATTCATTCGTCTGTCATCAATCATCTATCTACCATCCATCTATCCATCCACCCATCCATCACCTGTATCTATCAATCATCTATCTACCGTCTTTCCATCAACCATCCAACCACTCATCCATCATCTATCATCAATCATCTATCTACCATCTTTCCACCATCCATCCAATGACTCATCTATCATTTATCATCAATCATCTATCTATCTGTCATCTTTCCATCATCCATCCATCCATCCATCCATTCATTCATCCTCTGTCATCAATCATCTATCTACCATCTTTCTGTCATCCATCCAACCACTCATCCATCATCTATCATCAATCATCTATCAATCTACCATCTTTCTGTCATCCGTCCATCCACCCATTCATCCATCCATCCATTCCCTATATCTGTCAATCATCTATCATCTTTCCATCATCCATCTAACCACTTATCCATCATCTAACATCAATCATCTATCTATCTACCATCCATCTATCCACCCATCTATCTCCTATATCTATCAATCATCCATCTACCATCTTTCCATCATCCATCCATTTATCCATCATCTATCATCAATCATCTATCTACCACCCATCTATCCATCCACCCATCCATCACCTATATCTATCAATCATCTGTCTACCATCTTTCCATCATCCATCCAACCACTCATCCATCATCTATCATCAATCATCTATATATCTACCTATATATCTTCCTATCATCCATTAATCCATCCATCCACCCATCACCTATATCTATCAATCATCTATATACCTTCTTTCTATCATCTATCCATAAATCTATCTTTTTATCCATCATCTCTCTATCCATCCATCCATCCAGCTATCATCGAATCTATCAGTCATCTATCTTTCTGTTATCTACCTATCAGTCATCTATAATCTATCATCTTTCTATCTTGCTATCATCTATTATTTTTCTATCATCTATCTGTCATCTATTATCTATCTGTCAATCTATCATCTAACTTTCTATCATCCATCCATCCATTCGTTCATCATCTATCAATCATCTTTTTACCATCTTTCTATCATTTATCCCTTCATCATCCACCTATCTACCTATCATCCAATCTATCAATCATCTATCTATCCTTCTATCAGCTACCTCTCAATCATCTATAATCTATCATCTTTCTATGTACGTATCCGTGTATCTATCCATGTGTCCTTCTATCCATCTATCACCTATCAATCTATCATCTTTCTATCATCCATCCATCTATTCATCCATTATCTATATATCAATCATCTATCATCTTTCTACTATCTATCTATCCATCCATCCACCTATCTATCATCTACCTATCAATCATCTATAGCCTATCATCTTTCTATCTTGCTGTCTACCATGTATTGATCATTTATTATCTATCATCTAGCCAATCTATCTAACAATATTTACTTTTTTTTTTTTTGAGATGGAGTCTCACTCTGTTGCCCAGTCTGGAGTGCAATGGCGTGATCTCGGCTCACTGCAACCTCTGCCTCCCAGATTCAAGCGATTCTCCTACCTCAGCCCCCCAAGTAGCTGGGATTACAGGCTCCTGCCATCATGCCCGGCTCATATTTTTTGTATTTTTGTAGAGACGGGGTTTCACCATGTTGTCCAGGCTGGTCGCGAAGTCCTGACCTCAGGTGATCTGCCTTCCTCGGCCTCCCAAAATGCTGGAATTATGGGTATGAGCTACTGTGCTCAGCCAATATTTACATTTATACACTATCTACATCTATCTGTCATCTATGATTATTCTGTATCTCTCATCCATGTATACCTACTTATCTGTCATCTATATCTTCATCCATCCATCCATCCATCCATCCATCCATCCATCCATCCATCCATCATCTATCTGATTGTAAGAGAAACAAAAGAATTTATTCATTGAAAAACTTAGATGATTTCCGAAAGTATACAATAAAACAGGCTGTCCCATGCACACGGGCTCTCCGCATAGCACGGGTTACATGTTATTGGACATCAGAACACATGTGCTGTGACCAGGTGGGGGCTGATTCAGGGGTGGGCTGCTGAATAATGACCCAAAGACATCCACATCCTGGTCTCCAGAACCTGTGCCTCTATCACCTGACCTGGCAAAGGGGCTGCAGATGTGAGCTGAGGGTCTGGAGGTGGGGAGGGTCCTGGACTGCCCAGGTGGGCCTGACGTCACTGCAAGGGTCCTTGTAAGAGCAGGAGGGAGGTCAGAGGCTCTCAGACCCGGCGCTGCTGACTTTGAAGGGGAGGAAGGGGCCGGGAGCTGAGGCGCACAGGCGGCCTCCAGGGCTGGCAAGAGTCAGCAAACAGGTTCTTCCCTCAGCCTCCAGAAGGAGCCAGCCCTGCGCATTCACTTTAGGCTTCTGGCCTGCAGAGCTGAGAGAAAATAAATGTGTGCTGTTTCAGGTTGCTAAGTGTGAAGTACTTTGTCACAGCAGCAGTAGGGAACTAGTACACGAGGCTTGGCCAGAAAAAAACGTGGAAAGAGACACCTGCCATGGCCACGCAACGGGGTAGCGTTTGCGTACCACGACCATGGAAGGGGGGCAGTGTTAGCGTGCCACGGCCATGGAAGGGGGGCAGCGTTTCGTATTTTACCTCTGTCATTTATCCTCAGTGGCATTAAGCACACTCACATTTGATGCAGCAGCTACAATGATGGAGATGACCAGCATCTCCAGAATGCTCCATCTTCCCAGCCAAAACTTTGTCCCCATGAAACACTCACTCCCCACCCACCTCTGCAACCCCTGGCAC
Organism: Mandrillus leucophaeus; assembly: GCF_000951045.1. Taxonomy (NCBI): domain Eukaryota; kingdom Metazoa; phylum Chordata; class Mammalia; order Primates; family Cercopithecidae; genus Mandrillus; species Mandrillus leucophaeus. Next base: position 963,308 of record NW_012101810.1, read on the forward strand.
CCCCATCCTACTTTTCCTCTCTATGAGGAAAAAGTGCTCTAGACACTTTTTTTTTTTTTTTTTTTTGAGACATAGTCTGGCTGTGTCACCCAACCTGGAGTGCAGTGGCAAGATCTCAGCTCCCTGCAACCTCTGCCTCCCGTATTCAAGCTATTCTCCTGTTTCAGCCTTGGGAGTAGCTGGGACTACAGGCACCCACCACCACACCGGGCTAATTTTTATATTTTTAGTAGAGATAGGGTTTCGCCATGCTGGCCAGGCTGGTCTCGAACTCCTGACCTCAGGTGATCCACCGGGTTCGGGCTCCCAAAGTTCTGGGATCACAGGCGTGAGCCACCGTGCCCAGCCCTAAGGTGAAGTTTTTGAGGAGCCACCAGGCTGTTTTCTTCAGTGGCTGCACCATTTTACACTCCCACCAGCGATACATTTGGAGTTTCCTTCTGTGCACACACATGTCCATTTTTTTCTTTCCACAAAATCAGAATTTTCTATCTGCCAGTTCATGACCTGCCCTTTTCCTGCAACAGTATATGATGAGGCCTTTCCTGTGCCACGAGGAATGCTCCTGTAGCATCAAGTTTAGTGCCTGCACGCTGCCCGGCTGGTGGATGGCCGCCATGTACTTACCCAAGTCCTCCGATGGGCTGCCAGCGGATTTCCAGCCTTCGACTGTGAGAAACGACACTGCGGTGAACATCCCCAAACCCACTGCTTTGCTCTCCACGTTTATCCTCTCGGGGTGGATACCTGCCCTCATGCTTGCCGGCCCAGGGTAAGAGCACCTCCGAGCCTGCTGAAGCACGTCACCCAGGAGCCCCCCAGAAAGGCCACGGCAGCTTACGGGCCATCAGCCATGCCAGCAGTGTGACCATTTCCACAAAACAGGATTTATCCTTTCAAAACATTGCAAATCGACAGGCACCATTGGTCTGTGAGGAGGTGGGCGTGCCGGACCGCTGGAGAGACTCCATCAGGGAGTGTCCTGTGATCTGCAGGCTGGCCAGGTGTGGGGGTTCACGCCCATCATCCCAGCACTTTGGGGGGCTGAGGCAGGAGGATCACTTGAGCCCAGGAGTTTGAGAAAAGCCTGGACAACATAGTGAGACACCATCGTTGCAAATAATCTCAAAAAATAAAAAAATGAACAGGGCATGGTGGTGTGCACCTGGGGTCCCATTTACTCAGGAGGCAGAGGTGGAAGGATCATTGGAGCCCAGGAGTTTGGGGCTGGAGTGAGCCATGAGCACTCCATGGCACTCCAGCCTGGGCAACAGAGCAAGACCCCTTCTCAAAAAATGAAACATGACAAAAAAAAAAAAAAGTCAGACGGAGAAGGGGCCCTGGGGACATGGGGAGTCAGGGCTTAGCTGCCCACTGTCTCTGATACAGTGTGTTGGAGACACCATCTCTGCTCAGGGCCTGGGGCCTCCCGCCACCCTGCAATCTCCGCCTGGGCTGCCCCTGGGTGGACCTCTGGGTGAATGCAGAGCCTCCCGCCACCCTGCAGTCTCTGCCTGGGTGCCCCTCTGGGTGAATGCAGACATTCAGTCCATATCTAATGTATCCACTTCCTGTCTTTCATGCTATTTTCCTCTTTCATTCATTTAATAAACATTTCCTGAGTCCCTGCCATGCACCAGGCCCTGTGCCAGGCACAGTTTCTGCCCTCGTGGGTGGAGTTCATGTCCACGCAGACAGCAGAGAAAAGCCAAGTAAACAAACCAATGAAGGTCTGGTTAGAAAGTGTCAGGCCGGGCACGGTGGCTCACGCCTGTAATCCCAGCACTTTGGAAGGCCAAGGTGGGCAGATTGTCTGAGGTCAGGAGTTCAAGACCAGCCTGGCCAACATGGCGAAACCCTATCTCTACTAAATATACGAAAATTAGCCGGGCATGGTGGTCCATACGTGTAATCCCAGCTATCGGAGGCAGAGACTGGAGAATGGCTTGAACCTGGTAGGTGGAAGTTGCAGTGAACCGAGATCATGCCATTGTACTCCAGCCTGGGGGACAGAGTAAGACTTTGTCTCAAAAAAAAAGAAAAAAAATAGGAAGGAAAGAAAGAAAGAGAGAGAAAAGAAGGTGTCTGAGCTGAGAAGGAGACCCACAGGATAGCCTCGCTTCTGCTCCAACAGAAAGGCCAGTCAATGTGATTTGGGTTTGCATCCTTGCCAGACCACAGGTGGAACTGTAATCCCCAGCGCTGGAGGCGGGACCTGGTGGGAAGTGCTTGGATCACGGGGTGGATTTCCCCTTTGCTGTCCTCACGGTAGTGAGCGAGCTCTCATGAGATCTGTTTTTTTTTTTTTTTTTTCAGGGCTGGGCGTGGTGACTCACGCCTATAATCCCAGCACTTTGGGAGGCCGAGGCAGGTGGATCACCTGAGGTCAGGAGTTGGTGACCAGCCTGGCCGATATGGTGAAACCCCCATCTCTACTAAAAATAAAAAAAAAAAAAAAAAATTGCCAGGTGTGGTGGTGGGCACCTGTAATCCCAGCTATTAGGGAGGCTGAGGCAGGAGAATTGCTTGAACCTGGGAGACGGAGGTGGCAGTGAGCTGAGATCGCACCAATCAACTCCAGCCTGGGCGACAAAGCAAAAAAAAAAAAAAAAAAAAGAGAGAGAGAGAGAGAGACAGAGTCTTGCTTTGTTGCCCAGGCTGGTCTTGAACTCCTGGCTTCAAGTGACCCTCCTGCCTCAGCCTCCCAAAATGCTGGGACTAAGGTGTGAGCCACCACACCCAAGATCTGGCTGTTTAAAACTGTGTGGCCTCTCCCCCTTCACTCTCTTCCTCCTGCTCCAGCCACGCAAGACATGCCTGCTCCCATCCGCTGTGATTGTGAGTTTCTCGAGGTCTTCCAGCCATGCTTCCTGTACAGCCTGTGGAACCGTGCATTGGTTAAACCTCTTTTCTTTATTAATTACCCCATCTCAGGTATTTCTTTATAGCATTTTAAGAACAGACTCATACAAGCTCCCACTAGGAAAAGGATGTCCTCTGATCTGGCTTATGTCCTAAAGAGGAAAAAAAAATCAGCATCTTATAATTACAACAACCTTAAAACCACCACCTTTGCCCCAAATTAAAATCCTAACTGTAGTGGGCACACTGTCTCATGCTTGTAATCCCAGCACTCTGGGAGGCCAAGGTGAGTGGATCACTCGAGGTCAGGAGTTCGAGACCAGCCTGGCCAACATATCAACATCCCGTCTCTACTAAAAATACAAAAAAATTTTAGCCGGGTGTGGTGTCGGGTGCCTGCAATCCCAGCTACTCAGGGGGCTGAGACATGAGAATCCCTTGAACCCGGGAAGCGGAGGCTGCAGTGAGCTGAGATCGTGCCACTGCACTCCAGCCTGGACGAGATAGAGAGACTATTTCAAAAAAAAGAAAAAGATCCTGTGAGCTAATTCACGTGCACCCCTTTACTTTGTGTGGGATAAATGTTAGCAGGTGTTATAATAGCATGTAGCCCCCACCTTCCTCCCCACCCTCCCACCACCACTCAACACTCACAAATCGATGCTTACAAGTGTCCATTGATTTATGGACAATAAACTCTTCTTGTGGACAGTAAACTCTTTGAACTTAGGGTACTTGAGGTTGCTGGTGACAGAAAACACAATTCAAACTGGCTTAAGCCAAAGAAGGAAACTGTTTTCTCACTTGTGTGAAAATTCAAGGGTTACCGGCTTCAGGAGCGGCTGGATCCAGGAGTTCATACAATATCATCGTAACCCAGTGTCTTTCTGTCTCTTGGTTCTGATGTTTTCTGTGTTGGCGTCTGTCTTTTTATTTATTTATTTTTGAGACGAGTCTCGCTCTGTCACCAGGCTGGAGTATAGTGGTGAGATCTTGGCTCACTGCAACCTCCACCTCCTGGGTTCAAGCGATTCTTCTGCCTCAGCCTCCCAAGTAGCTGGGATTACAGGCATGTGCCACTATGCCCGGCTAATTTTTGTATTTTTAGTAGAGACGGGGTTTCACCATGTTGGCCAGGCTGGTCTTGATCTCCTGACCTCGTGATCCACCCGCCTTGGCCTCCCAAAGTGCTGGGATTACAGGCATGAGCCACTGCACCCAGTCTTAAATTATTTTTATTTATTTATTTATTTTTGAGACGGAGTCTTGCTCTGTCACCCAGGCTGGAGTGCAGTGGCACGATCTTGGCTCCTTGCAAGCTCTGCCTTCCAGGTTCATGCCATTCTCCTGCCTCAGCCTCCCGAGTAGCTGGGACTACAGGCGCATGGCACCACGCCCAGCTATTTTTTTTTTTTTATTTATTTTTAGTAGAGATGGGTTTCACCATGTTAGCCAGGATGGTCTTGATCTCCTGACCTCATGATCCGCTCGCCTAGTCCTCCCAAAGTGCTGGGATTATAGGCATGAGCCACTGCACCCAACTGTTGGCATCTTTCTTAGAGCCCTCATCATGGCAAGACAGCTGCCATGGCTCCAGACCAGAACTGAGTCCAGAGGAAAAGGCAGCCAACTTTGCTTTCACTGATGACTCGCCGGCCTGAACTGGGTCACATGATCATCTCTAAACCCATCATGTAGCCAAGGCAAGGCTCACTGCCGCCTGCCTGGTGCCCGGCACAGAGTCGTAACCCCCTCAGCCTCAGTTTTCTCATCTGTAAACTGAAGATAATAATGACACCCCCCCCGCCACCACCACGTTGTTGGGATGATGGCTGAGGTCTGGCACACAGGAGATACAGAGGCAATGCGTATTCTCTGCCTCCTCTGTTTTGGTGGTGCAGGCTTGGAGGGTGCCTTCTCCCTCCGTGCTCAGTTTCTAAGGAGACAGCCGCAAGAGGTCTGGCCTCATATCCTTGTTCATGCCTATGGTCCAGCACAGAGTAGGCATTCAATAAATGTTTGTCAGATAAATGTGTGGGATGTGTGTGCTGTGTGTGGTTCCAGGGGTCAGTGGTGGAAATCGTGGGGCAGGGCTTGGAGGTGGGAGGTGGTGGTGAAAGGGAGACAGAATCTGCTCAAAATGAGAATGTGCTTCCTAACTCATGGAGATACCCAGAGACAATGTGGGCCGTCTCTGGAGGTAGTGAGCTCCCCGTCAGCAGAAGCATTCAAGCAGAGGTCAATGTCACTTCCAAAATCCTCTCTATGATTCCTTGCCTCTGCACTTCCACAGCTCTGCAGGCTGGGTACTGGAAGCTCTGGCCCAGATCAGGTGTAGCTGGCTGGCTGGGCTGTGATGGACTCCCAAGGCTGGGCTGGAGCCCTGTGCCTCCCAAGCATCCCAGCCCTTCATGAGACAGAAATATTGGTATCCATGCTCATATCCACATCGGGACTGGCAGGGAAGGGTTGAGCCCAGTGACCCTGCCTGGGTCACATGGTGGTCACTGCTGGCTGAAGTGGGCAGAGCCACAGGCAGGTTCCAGCAAAGATTAAAAACCTTCTGTGCAAACACCCGAGGGAAAAACTTGAAAATCTTCCTCCAAAACCTCTCCCTGCTGACTCCCTCCCCTGCATCCGTCCCTCCGTCTGCCTCTGTCCAGCTGCATTTCCCTTTGGGATCTGGCCCCCTTGTCTCTCTTGGTTTCTCTCTGTTTCTCTCCCTCTCCATCTGTCTCTCTCTCCCTGGGAGGAGATGGGCCAGGGAAGGGGATGTGGGGCGCTTTGCCAACCTCTCCTCTGTCATCTCACACCTTTGAAGCCCCCTCTCTGCAGGGAGGGGCTTGACTGTGGGAGCCTCGGGGGTTTTCCGTCTCTACTCCCAGACCACCCCCAGGACCTCTCTGCCCACACTGGGAGCAGTCTGCAGACGAAGCAGGTGCAATGGGGAGGGGTCCAGGAAGCCTGGCAGTGTCTGTGCCTGGCCTGCGCGTCCCCAGGGCTCCTGGGGTCTCCGTCCCGGCCTCCGCCTCCCCACTGCCCTGTCCAGAGGAAGGGCGGGCAACCCTCACCACACTGCACCATCCACACTGCCCCTCCACGTGAGCTGGTCCGGCCCTGCAAATCCAGCCTCACCAGCCGCACCACAGCACGTGCCTGCAAATCCCTTGCCCGCCTTCCCCGCCATCTCATATCCCACACAGCAGGGCCCCTTTTTGGAGGGCAATCCCATTACAGGCTGCCTGGGGTCACAGTGGTCTCACCTAGCCCCACTTAGCAGGGCACGTAATCTAATGCTCCGGGCCTCAGTTTCCTCGTTTGTAAAATTGAATTAAATGCACACAAATGTTTAGGTTAGTGGGAGCCCTGGAGGTGGGGGACCCTCAGCGAATGATGCTGGAGTCGTCTCAAGGCCATCGGCTGAGACTGCCTGGGTGGGGTCGGAGGTGGGCGATGGAACAGGGTGGGAGTGGGGGGCCGATGTTGGGGGGTGGTCTGAGGTGAGCGGGGCCTGCGGTGGGTGGGGTCCGCGGTGGCTGGGGACCATGTAGTGGGCGGCATTTGGGATGGGCTGGGGTCCGAGATAGGCGGAGCTTGCGGTGGGCTGGGTCCGGGATGCGCAGGGTGCGTGGTGGGCCAAGGTCCTAGGTGGGCTGGGTCGGGCAGGATCTGCGGTAGGTGGGGTCCAGGATGGACTGGAATCGCTGCAGGTCAGGTCAAGAATGGGCGAGACCCGTGGTGGGCAGGGCCTGGAATGGGCGTGGTCTGGACGGATGGGATCGGTGCTGGGCGGGGCTAGGGGCTGGCGGGGTCAGGGACTGG
>NW_012101810.1:970466-976077 GCF_000951045.1 Mandrillus leucophaeus
CGAGAGGCCGCGCCCGGGGCCCTCGCTGTCCTCCCCTCTCCCGGGGTTCCCCGGGGAGGGCCTCCCCATCTGCCACCCCGCCCGGATTTCTCACCTTGCTGGGTTCGATCCCATCTGGCGCCCGACTCCCCTGCAGGCGGGTGTTGGAAAATAGGCGGGAATCTGCACTCGCTGGGCAGGGGCGGGGAGAGCGCAGCCCGCGGTTCAGCTGGTTGGCTGAGAGCCCGGCTGGGTGTCCTGGGGCGAGCCTTGGCCATCCCAGCCTCAGTTTCCTCATCCTTGAAACGGCTGCTGAGCGCCCCTGCCTAGGGGAGGATGGGACCCAGAGGTGGGGCCTTGGCAGGTGCTGCCACCGGAGGCCGCTCAGGAACGGGGACTGCTGTATGGGATTAGATCCTGTTACAGGATCTCAGGAGCCAGAGAACCCGCAGATTAGAGGTGCTTTGCTGCAGGGATGCTGTGTGTCCTTAGGCAGGTAGCACCCCTTCTCTGGCCCCCAGAAAGGAACAGGTTGGGAGAGATGCAGGCTGGGGGCCTTGGGCCCTGAGATTTCTGCTTTCCTGCCTGGATTCTACAAAGCTGCCTTTCTCCCCTGGGGGCAGGACTGAGGCCCGGGGGAGGGGGAATGAAAACAAACACACTTCAATCCCTGCAGAGGTGGGAGGCCCCTCCCCAGCATTCTCTGAACTCCTCCAGAGCAGGCGCGGGCAGTGAGGTGGACAGGGCACTGCTAGACGCATCTTCCCTCTAGGTCTGGGGACGGCCTCCACTGAGGCCTGGAGAGCCATCTTCCTGGGGTCGGCCGCACACACAAACCCGTGGCCACTCGACAGATGGGGAAACTGAGGCTGGAAAGGCAGAAAGACGTGTTCAGCCACCCCCATGGGCAAGGCGGTGTTGGTGGCCTTTGAGACCAGCTCCCCTGTGCTCCCACTACCCCCTGCTTGAGTGACCTCTGCATGAGAACACACCCCCCTCTGCCCAAAAACCATGATTTACGAGGGTTTCAACAGTGTTTGTGTCTTCTTGGAAAGCAATTTGGGGACGGGTGCTTTGATTTCGGAATCCAGCGTCTGGGAACCCCTCCTCCGAGAATGATCCGAAAACCATACAGCACCTCCTGCTCTAAGACGTTCAGCGCAGTGTTTATAGCCGAGAAAAACTGTGCCTAACAGCAACGTCCAAGGAGGCCTTTGGGACGGATATTTCTCGAGCTGGGAGCAGCGCTGGGGAATTGCCGATGTGGAACTCAAGAGAAGAGAAGGTGCGAAATGAAATCCACATGGCAGAGAACCCACACACAAACATGGCCCAGGCATGGAGCTGGCCGAGGGCAGAGTGGGGCGCCACCGGGCCTGGGTGAAGTTTCCCTGCCTCGGCTAGCCTGTAAGCATGGAATTCTGTTGCTCACAGGAGAAACCAACATCATTTAAACAGCAAATTATTTAAAGCCCCATTTGCATACTGAAGTATTTATGAGAGAAATGATATGGTGTCTGGGATTTGTTTTAAAACTCACTCCAGATGTATTGGTGCATTACTTGTGCAATTAACAAAGAAATTTAATAAAAATCTGCCGTGTGTGTTTGGAAGGGCCTGCACCGGGCCTTGGCAGGGCTGGGGACAGCATCTGCATCGGGTGAGGCTGAGGCCCGAGCTGGCATCCTGGGTTCGTGTCCCAGCTCTGCACCAGTCAAGCGGCTCAACTTTCTGGGTTCCGGTTTTGCTCCCACAGGGTGGGGTCTAGGATGCAGGGACGGGACGAAGGGGGTCCCTCAGCAGGAGCTTCCTGGGATGGAGGGCTGGGATGTGGGGGCCCCGGGGGCAGGATCCAGGCCTGAAGGGGTGGCTTCGGGGCTTCCCGGGGTTCCATCAGGACACAGTAGGGGAAGCAGTCTGAGATGCCAGATAGGTTCTGCATCCTCTCTGTGCCCGGTCCTGATGCTAGATAGGATATGCATCTGGGCTGCAGACCCAGGCCCCGAGGGCACCCGCAGGCAACTGAGGAGGGCAGGGCTGGGCGCCCTGGGACCGCTGGCCTCCCCTGGGACTGCCTGGCCTTGTTTGTGCCTCTTGGGTCCTCGGGGATGCCTGGCTGATGACAGCCGTGTGTTCAGAGAACACGAGGATCTTAGCAGAGACTGTGCATGTGGGGTCTGCTCACGGCTGGGGGTCTGCTCGGTGGAGAACACGAGGGTCTTCTCAGCGGAGACTGCCCATGTGGCGTCTGGACCCAGGCCTTTTTCTGACCCCACGCCCCTCCCCAAGGCAGAACAGGGCACAAGAATTGTGGAGCCGGGTGTCGGGTACAAGTCCAGGCCTGTAGCTAGCTGTGGCCATAGGTGACCATCTCATTACCTGCACCTCCGTTCTTCCTCTGTAGAATGGAGTGGGAGCGGTTAATGAATACACGTCCAGCTTGGCAAGTACCCCCTGGCACCGAGCATCCCTCCCCAACATCCACCCACTTGGCTATGCTCCCAGCCCCTGAGATATCAGCCGAGTGAGCTGAGCTGGGTGCTCCATCCCTTGCAGCCCAGAGCACCCCAACAGAGATAGCCTGGACTGTGCTTTTTGCTTCTCTGTCTCCCCTTGACATGGGGTCTGAGGTTGAGACTGGGTCTTTCTTGCCTCAGTACCCCAGGGCCTACAATAGAGCCTGGCACATGGTGGGGCATCCAGGGGACACCCCACTGCAATAACAGAACCCAACCCCCTACCTGTCCTCAGTCGGACCCTCCCGGGCCTCAGCCGGCTTCTCCTGGCCACTGCTGTCACCTCCCCAGAGGGGTCTGCCCTGCCACCCTGCCTTGCAGCAGCATTTCCCCTCCCCCATGCTCTTCCGACCATGTGACCTTGGTCCCAGCCCATCAAGATGTGGAGGTGATCTTCCCTCGCCCGGAATCTGGGCAGGCCGTGACTGCAGCAGAATGACACTAAGCGACTTCCAAGGCTAGGTCATAAAAGGCTGCCATCCGTCCTCTTGGGACACCTGCTTGCAGAACGCTGCCACCATGTTGTGAGGAAGCTCAGCAGTGACTGGGTGCAGGTGCCATGAGCAGGCATCCTCTGCACCCAGGCTGAACGGGACCTGCAGAGTTGATGAGCGCAGTAAGATGATCGCTGCTTTAGTCTGGGGTGGTTTGACGGACAGCAGTAGATACCTAGAACATACCTTCCCGCTGGACGTTTTTCTCAGTATCTTTTCTACTTAAAATTGCCTGATTTGTTTGTGGTTTACATATCCCTTGTTGGCCGGCCCCAGTAGAACGTACACCGAGGGGGACGAGTGTCTACCTTGTTCCCTGCCGTCCCCTCAGTACCTGGAACAGTGCCTGGCACACAGGGGGCTCAGAAGGTTCTTTTCAGGTGAACAGACCTGCAGCCTGGCTGCAGAGCACGTGACATGCCTTCCTCTCAGTCCCTGTGCTGTGTCTTTTGGGGTCTTTAGTTCAAAGTCACAAAAACCAGCTTTGACTAATGGGAGCCAAAAATATTCAGGGAGGGATGGTGGTTCATGAGCCCCAGGAAGCTAAAGACCCTGGTGTGTGGGTGGGACAGGGCCTCTGGCGAGGTGTGCAGCAGGAAGCCAACAGGAGCTGGGGCTGGGACAGGTGGGCCAGGGCTGTGTCACCGCACTGCTTGGCGCATGAGGCCCCCTCCTCCTCCACCCTTTTGCTGCGGCTCAAGGTAAAGGCTGGTGATCCCATCTCTGGTCGGCCACCTTGGGCCGGGTGCCTGCCCCTTGTCTGGGAGAGGGCTGGCCCCAGCTACCATGGGCACCCGCGGGAGACCACGTCAGTCCTCGCAGAGAAGATGAGGAGCCTCCAGGAAGGGAGCAGAGGCTGGGCAGGCTGGGAGGCACTTGCCTATCCTATCCATTCTGCAGCTGAACAGAGCCCAGGCAAGGGCCAGCCTTCCAGGAGCCCAAGGTGTTGGTGGAGAAGCTAGGGAGGTGGGGGCAGCTCCCAGAGGGGACACAGCGGGGGGGGGGCTCTGCAGGATGCTGTCAGGAGGGTGGTACTCCTGGGGAAGCCCCCAGGCCCTCTTCCTTGGGGTGCCAGGCCTTGACATACAATGCTGGCTCCTGCTTGCCCCACCGGCCTTAGCTTGGCCCATGCAGCCCAGTCTGGGAAGGGTTAAGTTTCGGCCTCCTCCAGCGACAGGCTGGCCTGATCTCCCGAATCCTCTTTTAATTTTGTTCTGGCAAAGGCAGATGCCTCTCGCCTGCTCTGCCGACTGGTGTGTGTGGCTGGGCCCCTGTGGACACCTGCCCGGGAAGGCAATCAAGGCAGCCACGCGTCCCACCCAGAGGTGGGTGACCACGCCAGCAGGTGGTGCTGGGCTCTGCCAGGTGTCCCTCATAAATGCCATGGAAGCAGTTGGAGCTAGTGGGGAGCATAGACAACAAAGGGTGGGAGGAGGCCTGGGAAGCAGCCCCGTTTGATGGACGCAGAAACTGAGGCCCAGGGGGAGTGAGGCTCACCCATCACCCCTCTCAGCCAGTGAGCGCAGGGGTCCACTATAAACCAGGGAACTCAGCCTGGGTCTCACCGCAGGAGGAACACCTGTCACTCCTGAGTCACTCCTGAGTCAGCCCCCGCTCCTCTCCAGCCATCCCTGCAGGGTAAAGAGTGGACTCCTGGCAACCCCAGCTGCCCCCACTCCTCTCTCCTGAGCTCACCTGCCTTGGCTCCTGTCGTGTCCCCCCACTCACTCCCAGATTCTCCCAGGTCAAAGACGGCCTCCTCCACTCTCCTATGTGCCAGGAAAAGTCATCACCCCCAGACGGTGGGCCCCTGCCCAGGGGGTCTTACCTGCACATGAATGTGGGGGGCATTTGGTCCCGTGGAGTAGCTGGGTACCAGCACACCCAGGAAGGCAGCATTTGGCTCTGTGGGTTGAACACCCCCTGTCCAGAGAGCACCTGGTGGAGAGGGGTGTCGGGGTGCACACGTCTCCCACAGCCCCCTCAGAGATGGCGTGGCTCGGCTCTGGAAGTGTCCATGAAACACAGTCAGGGCCATGGAACAAGTATGAAGCCTGACACGGGGAAGACGGAGATGGGGAGTGAGGAGTGGGCGTTCACCAGGGGCACGGTTTCAGCTTGGGAAGATGAGAATGAGAATGTTCTGTGGACGGACAGTGGCGACGGCCGCATGAGGACGTGAATGTGCTTACCGCTACTGAACTGTGTGCTTAACAGTGCCGATAGTGGTGATTCGTTATAATTAATTTTTAAAAATATTTATTTATTTATTTTCGATATGGAATCTGGCTCTGTCGCCCAGGCTGGAGTGCAGTGGTGCGATCTCAGCTCACTGCAGCCTCTGCCTCCTGGGTTCAAGTGATTCTCCTGCCTCAGCCTCCCAAGTAGCTGGGATTATAGGCGCCCGCCACCATGACCAGTTAATTTTTTTTTGTAGTTTTTAGTAGAGACGGGGTTTCACCGTGTTAGCCAGGATGGTCTCAATCTCCTGTCCTGGTGATCCACCTGCCTCAGCCTCCCAAAGTGCTGGGATTACAGGCGTGACCAACCGTGCCTGGCCTCAATTTCCTTGATATATCTGTTTCATCTTGTGTGTTTTAGTAAGTTGTATTTTTTTAAAGG
>NW_012101810.1:976127-991336 GCF_000951045.1 Mandrillus leucophaeus
TATTTTAGTAGAGATGGGGTTTCACCATGTTGGCCAGGATGGTTTCAATCTCCAGACCTCGTGATCTGCCCGCCTCGGCCTCCTAAAGTGCTGGAATTACAGGTGTGAACCACCGTACCCGGCTAATTTTTTTATTTTTAGAAGACACGGGGGTTTTGCCATATTGGCCAGGCTGGTCTTGAACTCCAGACCTCAGGCAATCTGCCCACCTTGGCCTCCCAAAGTGCTAGGATCACAGGTGTGAGCCACCGCGCCCAGCCTAATTTTTTTTTTTTTTTTTTAGAGAGAGGGTCTGGCTCTGCCATCCAGGCTGGAGTGCAGTGGTGCAATCATAGTTCACTACAACCTTGACCTCCTGGGCTCCAGTGATCCTCCCACCTCAGCCTCCCCAGTAGCTGGGACTACAGACATGCATCACCATGCCAGGCTAATTTTGTAGTTTTAGTGGAGACAGGGTTTACCATGTTGGCCAGGCTGGTATCGATCTCCTGACCTCAGGTGATCCGCCCACCTTGGTCTCCCAAAGTGCTGTGATTACAGGTGTGAGCCACCGCGCCAGGTCAGGTGCATTTTTCATCACACACACACGCTAAATGAGTGTATAAACAGCTTCTCACTGCTTTCGGCATGCCGGCCAGCCTGCAGAGATCTGTTGAGTGCCTGGTGTGTCTGGCCCAATGGGACGGAGCTGGACTGTGTTCCCCGCTTCCTGAGGGTGGAGGTTCATATCTGACCACACCACTGGACACTGGCCTGGGTCAGGGCACACACCCCGCAGCATTCCTTGGGCGGGTCTTCACGCAGGAGCAGCCCTGGGCGGAGGGATGTGAGGCCCGACAGGGGACTGGCACCCTGGGGCAGGACCAGCCTCGTCACAGTGTGGGGGCTGGAGTCACTGTGCCTGGGGCACTGGTAGAGGGGGTCCTGGCTGGAAAGTCTGTCAAGTCCCTGGGAGGGGAGAGGGGGCTGGGGAAGGAAATGGGGAGGAAGGAGGAGGTGGGTTTTTTTTGCTGGAAACCCCCACTCTGCAGGGCAACCCCAGCTTGGGAGGTAGAGGATGGAATTAAATCCTGTTCATGAAATCCCACCCAGGTTTCCCATGGACCCTAATTCACTAATAACGGGGGACGGAAGGACACGGGCCTGCCCTATTTCCCATTTTATTCAAATGGGATTGAATTTTTTTAATCCTATAATAAAGTGACAATTTCCATTTTCCCAGGCAATTCACTTTCACAAAATGACCAGGGTCATGACCTGCTTTGCAAAAATCAGCATTTGGTGATTAAATCAAATCTGTAAGACGAGTTTTCCCAGAGATGCTTCCTGGCACAGTGTGGGGACGGGAGGCCCCCCTGGCATGGGGCCTGGTGGCTGGCTCCAGCTGTTAGATATCAGCCAGGGGCCCTGGGGGCTGCAGGCTGCTCTCCCGAAACCCGGGCAGGTCTCAGCACCAGCCAAATGACCTGGCTTCTCTGGCCTCAGTCTCCTCGTCTCTGAAACGGGGACACTCTAGTCCCTCCCTCCTGGGGAGGGCAGGTGAAAATCGAATGAGATGCAGCACCAAGGCCTCCCTCCACGTTGATAGCTCCACTGATTATTCCTTTTTAAAAGTGTTTATTTGTGTTTCAGAGTTGGGGTCTCGCTCTGTCACCCAGGCTGCCGTGCAATGACGCGATCATGGTTCACTGCAGCCTCCAATTGCTCCAGCGATTCTGCCGATCCCGCCGCCTCAGCCTCCCGAGCAGCTGGCACGACAGGCAGGTGCCACCATGCCTGGCGAGTTTTATTTTATTATATAGAAATGGGATCTTGCTGTGTTGCCCAGCCTAGTCTTGAACTCTGGGGCTCTCTCCTTGGCCTCCCCAAGTGCTGGGACTACAGGCGTGAACTGCCACACCCAGCATGATGATTTTTTTTTTTTTTTTTTGAGACTGAGTCTCTCTCTGTCGCCCAGGCTGGAGTGCAGTGGCGAGATCTCCACTCAGTGCAAGCTCCGCCTCCCAGTTTCACACCATTCTCCTGCCTCAGCTTCCCGTGTAGCTGGGACTACAGGCACCCGCCACCACGCCCGGCTAATTTTTGTATTTTTAGTAGAGATGGGGTTTCACTGTGTTAGCCAGGGTGGTCTCGATCTCCTGACCTCGTGATCCGCCCATCTTGGCCTCCCAAAGTGCTGGGATTACAGGCGTGAGCCACCGCGCCCGGCCTGATGATTATTTTTAATAATCATGTTATTATTATCTGAGGGACTGAGCTTTGAGGCTGGATCTTGGGAAGCTCCTGCCCCCTCAGGCTCCCTCCTGGAGCCCCAGGTCACCATGACCCCCAGACTGGGGGCAGTGGGTCCCCTCTGTCTCCATGGACACCACACCTAGGGACAAGCTGGGCCCCTCTCCCTGGCAAGGGCCTCATGGGAAGCTGCAGGCCAGCTCTGTCCCAGGGAGCGGGGGCCCTCCGCAGGCACCCAGCATTTCCAGCACACCTGTGCAGACTTTCCCATAGCTGGAAATCAACATGAGCGAGTGCCAGGGTGAGACTGTGGCCCGTTGTATCAATAATTCCAATCTCCAGCACTTTGCTATCATTATTATCCCACTTGACAGATGGGGACAGTGAGAGGCTCAGAGGGGCCAGGCAGCTGCCCAAGGCCAGTAAGTGGTGAAGCTAGGGTGGGGTCCAGGCAGTCTGGTCCCAGCCTCCCAGGTGGCCTGCCCAGGTTCCCTGCGAGCCTTCTCTCGTGGGGCCCCAGTGCAACCCTCAGAGGCAGGGCCCCCGAATCCCTGCTGCCCCCAGAGGGGCTGGGCTCATGCCCACTTCACAGCTGTGCCCCTGAGCCTTTGGGTGGCCCAGTGAGTGTGGCTCTGGCCCGGCCCCAGCTCTCCACCCTCTTTTGGGGGGTGCCCCAGGGGAACCTCTGAACAGCAGGCCTGGGGTTTCTAAAAAAAATCAACTTTCAGCTGGGCACGATGGTTCACGCCTGTCATCCAGCACTTTGGGAGGCCTGGGCGGGCAGATCACCTGAGGTCAGGAGTTTGAGACCAGCTTGGCCAACATGGTGAAACCCCATTTCTGATAGAAATTCAGAAAAAATTAGCCTGGCATGGTGACACACGTTTGTAGTCCCAGCTACTCGGCAGGCTGAGGTGAAAGTATCGCTTGAACCCTGGAGGCAGAGGTTGCAGAGAGCTGAGATTGCACCACTGCACCCCAGCCAGGGTGACAGAGCGAGACTTTGTCCCCCCTAAAAAAAAGCAAAAAAAAAAACACAAAAACTCAACTTCCTGTCACCTGCCCTGAATCATACCTTGGACTGAGCCCCAGGAGCCGGAGACAAGGTGGGGGGTGACCCAGACCTGCGGCAGACTTCAAAGCAGACTTCACAGCGGACTCCTCCCCTCAGCTCTGCAGCTCCCGGGAGAGCACATCCGGTGAGGCTTCCCAGGAGAGGTGAGTTTGAGCTTCGATGGGGCAGAGATGCGCTTGCAGGCTCGGGGAGGGGCCTGGAGACCTTCCAGGTCTGTGTCGTCGGCCCTGGGCTCAGGATTTGATCAGTGAGGTCAGAACCACATAAAGCGGGCCCAGGAAGGCTGCCCACCCAGGAGCTGCAGCCTGGGACCCCCGCCCCTCTGGGAACCCCTCCTGCCTCCTCCTGCCCCTGGAATCCACCATTTTCCTGCAAGGTGGGGACCACAGAGTGGTGGGAGGGTTCAGCGATGTTCACTACTGTGGTGTTTGTCTAAGGAATGGATGAACCCTGAGAGTGCCCAGGTGTTCTCCACAGGATGGGAGAGGAAACTGAGGTAAAGGGGGTGGAGTCACTGTCTCAAGGCTGCAGGGCAGAGGAGCAGAGGGTGGGGTTGAGCCTCTGCCCCCAGCACCCCTCTCCACCCATCACCTACCTGGCTGCAGGCTCCAGGCCTGGTCTCTGCCTGTTTAACTCTGGAATGATCTGGCCTGTGGGTCACTGGCGCTGTGAGGTCCCCTGGGCGTGGGGGGACGGCGCCATCCTGTAAAGCCCCCACTTTAATGAGTGCGAAGCCGCCTAGTGTGCCGCCACCCTAGGTGCTGGTAATTAAAGCGGGAGGGGCTGTGGCCGGAGGAGCCAGTCAGGGAGTCGCTGTCGTAGGAGGCCGGTGGCTTTGGGGTGGGCGGGAGGAGGCCGGGGCCGCACGTGTTGGGTTTTAATAAAAAAGGACACCTGTGTCCACGTGACCGCCTGAGAAGGTCAATGCCTAAGTCACGGGTTGGGGGTCTGTGTCTGGGATTCCTGGCCCTGGGCAAAACCAGCCTCTGGGGAGATGCCCCGTGTGGGGTCACGGCAGGGACTGCTTGGCTCTGCCTCAGTTTCTTCCCAGGCTCAGGAAGAGGCTGCAGGAGGCTATGGGGGTACTTCTGCCTCTGCCTGAGGGAGTGCAGGACCGGGTCGTAAGGACTTTGGGGTCACACACACCTGGGCATGAGCTCTGGCTCCATGTGCCACTTGGGGCCTCAGCATCCTCATCTGGAAAATGGGAAGAACCCAGTCTCCCACCTGGGTTCCTGTGAGGCCTGGAAGAGAAGGTGCTGCAGACGTGCGAGGTGGCAAATGGAGAGGCCCGTGGGGGTGGAAGGGCTGAGACACCTGGGGCTCCACAGAGGCGGCTGTGGATCGCTGCTCCCCACGGGCGGGGCTCACGGCCCCTCCCAGTTTATAGCCTTGGGTCTCGGCCCACAGCCCGTTTCCCCACTCGCCCCGTGACAGTCCCACCCAGGCCCTCCCTGAGCTCCAGCCTCTTCTAAGCAGCTTCCCACCCTCCGTGGGTGTCCCATGGCCCCTCATGGGCCCCCCAGTCTGCTCCTTCAGGTTCCTCCACCCCGAGCTGCAGCACTGCCCCATCCAGTAGACCTCCACCCAGTAGAACTCCAGGGCTCCATTGATGCAGCCACTGCAGACCTACTGTGTGCTGAGGACGTGCCTACTGTGTGCTTCCCACCTATTATGTGTTGATGACATGATTGTCATGTGCTGAGGATTTACCTACTGTGTGTTGCACACCTACTATGTGTTGATGACACAATTGTCATGTGCTGAGGATTAACTACTGTGTGCAGAGGAGATGCCTACTGTGTGCTGCACACCTACCATGTGTTGATGACAAGACTGTTATATGCTGAGGATTTACCTATTCTGTGTTGCACACCTCCTATGTGTTGACACGATTGTCATGTGTTGAGGATTTACCTACTCTGTGCTGAGGATTTACCTACTGTGTGCTTAGGATTTACCTACTGTGTGCTGCAAACCTACTATGTGTTGATTACACGATTGTCATGTGCTGAGGCTATGCCTACTGTGCACTGAAGACTTATCTACTGCATGCTGAGGATACTGCAGGGACCAAGACAGACACATTCCTGTTGCTCATGGACAGGCAGTGACCAGATACACACATCTCCTTGATAATAACGCAGATGACAGGCACTGCAAAGGAAAGTGGAGGCCAGGTATGGTGGCTCACGCCTGTCATCCCAGCACTTGGGGAGGCTGAGGCAGGCAGATCACTTGAGGTCAGGAGTTCGAGACCAGTCTGGGCAACATAGTGAGACCCAGTCTCTACTAAAAAATTTAAAAAGTTAGCTGGGCATGGTGGCACGTGCCTGTAATTCCAGCTACTCGGCAGGCTGAGATGGGAGAATCGCTTGAGCCCAGGAGGTCGAGGTTGCAGTGAGCCAAGGTCACACCACTGCACTCCAGCCCGGATGACACAGCAAGACCCTGTCAAAAAAAGGAGGAAAGAAAGAAAGGAAGAAGAAGAGAAGGAAAGAAGGAAGGAAGGAAGGAAGGAAGGAAGGAAGGAAGGAAGGAAGGAAGGAAGAGAAGCAGATAAAATTAATTTTAATAATGTGTTTTATGTAACTCAACCTATCCCAAATACTATCATTTGCTGTGGAATCACAATTGTTGAGATGTTTTACGCTTTCTTTGGCACCGTGTCTTTGGGACTTTGGGATCTGGGTGAGTTTCATGTTTTCGGGGCAACTGGGCATGGGCTGATAGAGAAGGGCAGAGGCAGGTGGCACCTGTGGGCCGAGGGACTGTGGGACCTAGGGCCCTGGACTCTATTCCAGGGGCACTGGGGAGCCATGGAGGGTTTGGAGCAGGAGAGGGATGTGGTTGTGTTAACCTTTGAGAATCACTTGAGAAGCTGAGTGGAGGATGGACTTCAGGGTTGTTGAAGATGAGGCGGGAGGCAGCAAGGAGATGGCATGAACGGTGACCCAGGTGACCAGAGAGGAGGCGTCAGGCCTGGGCGCCTTGGTGGGGGAGGGTGTGTGGAAAGAGCAAAGTCGGGGGTTCCCGGGCGCTGGCCACGAGCCCCTGGGAGGGTGGAGGTGACTGTCCAGCTGGGCAGGGGGCAGCAGAGGGGCAGCTCCCGATGTCCAGGGACCCTTTTGGGGCAGCCCCTGACCTGCCTGTTGGGCCAAGCTCACAGAACCCCATGGGGGCTGGGTGACGTGCAGAGGACACCGCCTGGCCTGGTGTGGCTGCAGCCCCTTCCTGCTGGAATGGTGGGCGGGGCAGGCGAGGCATCAGGGAGCATTGTGCCAGCAGAAGGAACAGCCATGCAGGGTCACAGAGGCCCCAGTGGCTGCCACGGGCTGCAGTGGGGAGCAAGGCTGGCCAGGTCCCAGGAAGCTCACAGGGTCCAGGGTGTCCTATCTAAGTGCAATGGGCAGTCACTGCTGTAGGGCTGACTTGGGCTGACGGAATGAGATTGGGGCACAGAAAACTTCCCTCTGGCCTCTGCAGACGGATTCCAGGCTTCCCTCATGCCAGAGGGGCCAGCGAGGCCACAGGGGTGTAAGGGAAGCTGCTGGAAGTGGGTTTGTGGATAGCTCAGGAGGGAGCCAGAGGCTATCCGGCTGTAGGGTCAGGTGGCCAGACTGTTGGTGGGGCCGTGGAGGGAGAAGAAGGTTTGGCCCTGCCAAGCCCTCCTGGGTCTGATGTTCAGAGTGAGGGTCCGTGTGACACTGCCCACCGCAGGCCTTCCCTCCCACTCGCACCTCGCCCTCCTCGCCCACCTCACCACGCCGCAGCTAACACTGTCAGTTGGTAATTGTCCTGGTCCCTTTATCCTGCGCTTTAATAAATAATTTACCTGAATTATTCACATGGAAATTTCAACATTATTAAAAATTAACCAACTTAAATGAGTCCATGGTAAATAGCCGGGTGGCTCTTCCGAGGCTGAATGCTGAAGACCGGGTGAATACCGGGCGGGGGGCAGCCCCGAGGAGGGGGCGGCAGGTGCAGGGCAGGTGAGCAGTGAGTGGGGACGGGCGGGCCTGCGGGCCGACAGGGCCAGACCCACCCCTAGGAGTAGCCCCAAGGCAGCTTGGAGCCGGAAGCCCTGTGCCCTGACCCCTCACAGTCTGGGCAGCCTCAGGAAAGTGTCTGCACCTCTCTGGGCCATTCATGCAATGGGATGCCCCCCGCCCGCCCCTACTTGCTCAGAGGACTGTGGAGAGGGCCGGGTAAGGAGGGTAACCAGGGGCAACATGGGATGGTGAGCAAGGAGCCAGCTTCCGTCTAGAAAGCAAATGCACTCTCCCTGCCTGGCTGGGCCATGCACAGAAGTGCTTCCTGACCCAGTGGGCATGAGCAGAGGAGCTCCCTGGGCATGGTGGGTCGTCCTGGGCATGGGGTGTCCTCAGCACCTGCAAGGCCCGGACACAAAGTGCTGAGCAAGTGGTGAGGGAGCTGGTGCTTTGCTATAACCGTTTCCCAAGCGTTTTCCTCAACATCTCTGCCCAGAATGACACCCCAGTTCCTGCATCACTGAAGTCAATGTCCTGTGCAGCTTTATTCATTGTGATTAAAGGGTGCTAGGCTTTGGGGAAACATTCTAGATATCTAAACCAGTTGCTGTTTGCAAAATCGTCTTTACCAAACAGGGGCGCTGAGTGCAAATGATTTGGGGTCGGTGTGGCGCCTGTGGACAGGGCAGCGGAGAAACTGTACTTGCTTGGTAAGCTGCAGAGGCCTGGGCTCAGAGAGCCCTGCCAGGAACCCTCCCCCACCTGCACTGTCACCAACACTATGGCCACACGTATTCCTGACAGGCCTGGGCCTCAGACACCTCCATATCACAGGTGACAAAGCTCAGACACAGGAGGAAACAGATCGCCCTGCGAGGAAATGAGCCACGGTTTGGACCCAGGTGGCTCACGCCTGTAATCCCAGCACTTTGGGAGGCTGAGGTGCGCAGATTGTTTGAGGTGAGTGAGGAGTTCAAAATTGCCTGGCCAACATGGTGAAACCCCGTCTTTACTAAAAATACAAAAATTAGCCAGGCATGATGGTGGGCACCTGTAATCCCAGCTTACTCAGGAGGCAGAGGAGGAGGATCACTTGGGCCCTGGAGGCAGAGGCCACAGTGAGCCGAGATCGCACCACTGCACTCCAGCCTGGGCGACAGAGCGAGACTCTGTCTCAAAAAATAAAATAAAAATTAAATTAAATTAAATTAAATTAAAAATAAAAGAAACTGAACATTGTTCCAATACAAGCAGCAAAACCTAAGGGAACCCTTCTCAAGAAACAGTGTATTTGAGTTACCAGAGGAGCTTATTAAAGTCCCGTTTCTAGTTCAGTAAGTCTGGGCTGGGGCCAATGCAATCAGGCAAGAAAAATAAATGAACACGTCCAGATGGGAAAGGAAGAAGTGCTATCTGTGTTCATAAGGACATGATCCTCTGTGAAGACAACCTGGTGGAATTTACAAAAAAAGCTATTTCCAAGATCACAGGATGCAAGAACAGTACGCAAAGATCAAGGGTATAGCAATTGTATGACAATCAGAAACTAACATTAAAATGCCATTTACAAAATGTGAACCACTGAGAGGTAAATCCGACAAAAGGTGCCAGACCTGTGCACTGAAAACTCCAAAAACAGCTGAGAGAAATTAAAGAAGGTCTAAATAAATGGAGAGATATACTGGCTTCATGGAGGGGACTTAAGAATGTTATTTCAGCCATGTGCGGTGGCTCACGCCTGTAATCCCAGCACTTTGGGAGGCTGAGACGGGTGGATCATGAAGTCAGTAGATCAAGACCATCCTGGCTAACACGGTGAAACCCTGTCTCTACTAAAAACACAAAAAAATTAGCCAGGTGTGGTGGCGGGCGCCTGTAGTCCCAGCTACTCGGGGGGCTGAGGCAGGAGAATGGCCTGAACCTGGGAGGCGGAGCTTGCAGTGAGCCTAGATCACGCCACTGCACTCCAGCCTGGGCGATAGAGTGAGACTCCATCTCAAAAAAAAAAAAAAAAGAAAAATAATGCTATTTCTGACTGGCCTGGTGCAGTGTCTCACACCGGTAATACCAGCATTTTGGGAGGGAGGCCAAGCTGTATGGATCGCTTGAGGTCAGGAGTTCGAGACCAGCCTGGCCAACATGGTGGAACCCTGTCTCTACTAAAAATACAAAAATTAGCCAGGTGTGGTGGCGGGCACCTGTAATCTCAGCTACTCAGGAGACTGAGGCAGGAGAATCACTTGAATCCGGGAAGCAGGGATTGCAGTGAGCTGAGATTACTCCACTGCACTCCAGCCTAGTGTACAGAGTGAGACTGTTTAAAAAAAAAAAAATCAAAAATGTGTAGTTGGCCAGGGACAGGCCCTAGGTTCTGCATTTGTAACCAACAAGAGCAGAACAAGACAAAGTCTTGTTGATGGCGGCTGCTCCATGGCCCACATTTAAATCATGTCCTTTATCTCACCATCTCCCGAGTCCTGAATCCAGCCCACGGCCACAGGGTGCTGTCTCTGCACATTGCTCCTGTCTCCTTCAGCCTGGGACCCTCAGCCTTGCTTCAACTTTTGTGCAATTAACATTTTCAAAAAGTCCAGGCAGGATATTTATAGAATGTCCGTCAATTCGGGTTTGTCTAACATTTCTCTCGATTTCAATGTATTTTTATTATTATTTTGTTTCGAGATGGGGTCTTGCTCTGTTGCCCAGGCTGGAGTGCAATGGCACAATCTCAGCTCACTGCCACCTCCACCTCCAGGATTCAAGCGTGTCTTCCGCCTCAGCCTCCCAAGTAGCTGGGATTACAGGCGCATGCTACCACACCCGGCTAAATTTTCTTTTTTTTTTTTCTTTTTTTTTGTACAGACGGGATTTCACCATATTGGCCAGGCTGGTCTTGAACTCCTGACCTCAGGTGATCTGCCCGCCTCGGCCTCCCAAAGTGCTGGGATTACAGGTATGAGTCACCGTGCGTGGCTGAAAGTTGATTTTTTAAGAAACCCCAGGCCTGCTGTTCAGAGCCCGATGGGTGGGGAAGGCGGTGAGCAGGGGACACGCCGCACGGAAGCTGCTGTGGGGTCTCCTGCCTACGTCACCAACCAGGCTGAGGTGCAGACGGAGGATTTAATTAAACAGGTCAGTCACACCTCACCTGGAGCGCGTCACAGCCCGTTGGGGTAGAAGGGGTGCTCCTTCACCTGCCTCGGGCCTGACTTGAAGTTAATAAAATCCCGGCCAAAGGATGACCTCGAAGCCAGCTCCCTACCCTCCTGAAGGCCACAGCAAGGCCCCTCATAAAAGGTTATTAAGGAAAGTAAATAACTCAGCCCGTGGGGGAGGCTTCCTGGCAGAGGCATCGGGGGCCCCTGGGAGAAGGTGAGGGCCTGGGCCTGGGGGCCGGTGGCCAACAGTGATGGGGGCCCAGGTCCTGCCCCGTAATTATCCATGTAGGGAGGGGCGGGGTAGGGTGGGCGGGGGCTGCTCAGATTCCTCTTAGAAGCTCTGGTTATAAACGTGAGTGTAGAATGTACAGGTTGGGACAAACGTGGGCTCCTTTGGGGCGCTCTGGGGTTTACCTCCCTCGGGGACGCAGCGAGAGCTCATCCTGGGGAGGTCCTGGCCCTGTACTGGGAGCACGGTGTGGAGCTGGGCACAGGGGCCTGCACCTGTGGGGCTGCTGCACTGGCTGAGCACGTTGGGCGTGTGTGTTAGGGCAGAAGGGCCGGCCACAGCGGCTCCTCTGCTCAGGGAGAGGCCTCTTCTCTCTTTGGCTTGGAGTTCGAGGCGCCGAAGGCCTCAGGGGCAGCATTAGGGTCTTGTCCTAGAGGACTCTCGGGGAGCTGTGGGTTGGGATCCCGTGGTAGGCCCGTATGCTGCCCAGGAGCCTGGGGGCTCCCCTGTGTGACTTGTAGGGCAGGGACAAACCCTCAGCGCCTTCCAAGCCTGTGTGTGCTCACCTACAAGTGGGGATGGTCAACAGAGACACGGGGGAGCAAACTGGAAAGCGCGGCACCCATTGGGGACAGCAGCTGTAGCTCATGGGACGCAGGATGGACCCCCTGATCCTGGGCGCTGAGCCGACCTCTGCTCTGGGCCGGCTCGGCCAGAGGTCAGTCCCAGTCCCCCTGCAGATCCCGGCTCACCACAGCTGAGGGCCTCTAGGCCTGTCCTGGGACCACCAGCAATCGGCTCCTCCCAGCCTCCAGCGGCCGGGTGGCTTGGGTGGCCCCAACGGAGGGCCGGGGGACTCCAGCGGCTGTGGCCTTTTCCACAGCTGCCCCTCGCCCCCGACTCCCTAGTAAGATGTCAAAACTTACTACAAAGCTACAGTAATGAAGACAGTGTGGTCCTGGGGTAAGGACTCACATGGAGATTAAGGGAATAAAACAAAATTCAGAGACCAGAAATAAACACACTCGTTCACTGACTTCCAACAAAGGCGTTCAATGAGCATTTTCCACAGATGGCGCTGGGACAACTGGACATCCACAGGCAAGAGTGGACTCGGCCTCACACCACATGCAAAAATTAACTCCAAATAGATCATGGGGGCCAGGCGCGGCGGCTCACGCCTGTAATCCAGCACTTTGGGAGGCCGAGGTGGGAGGATTGCTTGAGCCCAGGAGTTCAAGACCAGCCTGAGCAACAGAGCAGGACCCATCTCTACAAAAAATAAAATAAAATAAATAGCCAGATGTGGTAGAGTGTGCCTGTGGTCCCAGCTACTTGGGAGGCCGAGGTGGGAGGATCGCTGGAGCTCAGGAGTCCGAGGCTGCAGTGAGCTGTGATTATGCTACTGTACTCCAGCCTGGGCAATATAGCAAGACTCTGTCTTTACAAAAAACTTAAAAAGTAGCGAGGTGTGGTGGTGTGTGCCTGTGGTCCCAGCTACTTGGGAGGCTGAGGTGGGAGGATCGCTGGGGACCCGGAGTTTGAGGCTGCAGTGAGCTATGATCATGCCACTGCACTCCAGTCCGTGCAATATAGCAAGACTCTGACTTTATAAAAAATTTAAAAATTAGCTGAGCATGGTGGCACACGCCTGTAGTTCTAGCCACGCGGGAAGCTGAAGTGGGAGGATCACCTGATCCCAGGAAGCCTTGACTTTGTGGGCTTGACTTGAGGCCCAAGACTGAGTATCCACAGCCCTGAGGTCAGCAAGTGGGCAGGTATGGGTGAGCTATTACTGCGCCACTGCGCTCCAGCCTGGGTGATACAGTGAGATCTTGTATAAAAAAAAAAAAAAGAAAAAGAAAAACAAAATCACAGAGCTAAATGTGAGAGCTGAAGCTCTAAAGCTCTGAAAACAAAACACAGGAGAAAATCTTTGTCATCCTGAATTAGACCAAGCCTTCCTAGACATGTCATGAAAGTCACAAGAGAAAAAAGAAAAAAATAGATACACTGGACTTCGTCAAAATTAGAAGCTTTTGTACTTCAAAGGATGTCATCGAGAAAGGGAAAAAAACACCTGCAAAATGGGAGAACATTTTTGCAAAACGGATTTCTGATAAGACATTTATGTCTAAAATATATAAAGAACGATTGTAACTCAATAACCAAGAAACACATAGCCCAATTTTTTAAATAAGCAAAGGATCCGAATAGACATTTCTCCAAAGATGATATAAAAATGGCCCATAAGCACATGAAAATACCGTCAGCCATCAGGAAAACACAAATTAAAATGAGACGGCCCCTCAACCCGCTAGGATGACTAAAATAAAGCAGACAGATATTGACAAGTATTGGTGAGGAGGAGAAATCGGAAAGTCAGAACTCTAGCACACTGCTGGTAGGCAGGGAAAAAGGTTGCATCCATTTTGACAAATAGTTTGTCTTTTCTTTTCTTTTTGTTTATTTTGAGATTGGGTCTTGCTGTTGCCCAGGCTGGAGTGCAGTGGTGCAATCACAGATCACTGCAGCCTCGAACTCCTGGGCTCAAGCGATCCTCCCATGTTAGCCTCTGGAGGACCTGAGACCACAGATGTGCACCACCATGCCTGGCTTATTTTATTTTATTTTATTTTATTTTATTTTATTTTATTTTATTTATTTATTTTTTGAGACAGAGTCTCTATCTGTCGCCCAGGCTGGAGTGCAGTGGTGCGATCTCAACTCACTGCAACCTGCGCCTCCCGGGTTCACTCCATTGTCCTGCTGAGTAGCTGGGACTACAGGCGCCCGCTACAACACCCGGCTAATTTTTTGTGTTTTTAGTAGAGACGGGGTTTCACCATGTTAGCCAGGATGGTCTTGATCTCCTAATCTCGTGATCCGCCCGCCTCGGCCTCCCAAAGTGCTGGGATTACAGGTGTGAGCCACTGCGCCTGGCCTAATTTTATTTTTTTAATTCTTTTACTTTTTGAGACAGAGTCTCAGTCTGTCACCCAGGCTAGAGTGCAGTAGCACGATCTTGGCTCATTGCAACCTCCGCCTCCCAGGTTCAAGCGATTCTCCTGCCTCAGCTTCCCGAATAGCTGGGAATACAGATGCGCACCACCATGCCCAGCTAATTTTTGTGTTTTTAGTAGAGACAGGGTTTCACCATGTTGGCTAGGCTGGTCTCGAACTCCTGGCCTCAGGTGATCCACCCGCCTCAGCCTCCCAAAGTGCTGGGATTACAGTCGGGAGCCACCGCACCCAGCCAGTTTGGGAGTTTTTAAAAATGTCCAACATGGAATTACCATGAGCCCCAGCAATCTCACTCCCACGCATCTACCCAGGAAAAACGAAGACATTACTCCAGCTCTGTTTTGATTAAAATAATAATTATTATTATAAAAAGAAGAAAATAAAGACACACATCCACATAAAAGCCTGTGCATGCATGTTCATAGAAGTATTATTGTCTCCAAACAAGGTGAAGGTGAAAGAAAAAAAGCATCTGTTGTGCTGTGGGGCTGGACACCTCATGCTAACCCCAAGGGCTTGGAGCGCTTCACTGAACCTCTCCTGGGGCTGGGCAGAGTGAGGCAGGAATCACAGCCAGGGCAGTGGCCCCCGAGTCCCCCCATGCCACGCGCAGACCACCAGGTGCTGTATCCGAGTCTCCCAACAGACCTGCAATCTCAGGATCGGGACTCCATTGTTCAGATGGAGAAACTGAGGCTCAAAGAAGGGAGGGGACTCGTCCAAGGGAGTCAGGAGAGAAGCCAGGGCTGGAACCAGCCTGGTTGGCCCCCGGGTCCCCACTCATCCCGTGGACAGCCAGCGTGCAGGATGAGGGGCAGGTGTTTATCACGGAGACAGGCCTCCCCGACTGGCCTCGGCTGGCATGCCACTTCTCCATGTGGTCCAGTGACAGCTGTGGCTGGTGGGTCTGTCTCCCCACCTGTAACATGGGAGAGTGGGACTAGAGGACCTTGGAGCCCCTTTGGGGTCCAAGATGGCAGGAGGGACCAGGGGCCACAGAAAGCCCCACCCAGCCTCTTCTGGGGCTCCAGCAGGCTCAGCCACAGCTTCCCCCAGCTCCACCCAGACCCACCCGCTTGCTGACCTTGGGGCTGGGGATAGTCAGTCTTGGGCCTCAACTTTCCCGCCTATAAAATGGGAATAGCAGCAATCGTGTTTACCTGGCTTCGTGGCGTGGCTCGCGAAGCCGGCACCAGCCCAGCGCTCCTGAGACGCTCTCATTCGTTTCTGGGCCTCCCAGAGCCAGAGGTTTTCCTGGCAGCTCCAAACGAGGCTTCCTGAGAGTTGGAGGCGGTGCAGACAGACCACCCTGGGGAACTGGCCATCTTCAGAGACCGGGGAACCATCCACGGTGCGGGCCAGCAAGGCCCCCTTCCCAGCGTGGCTGACTTCGCCTCTGAATTAATCTGGATTTTTAAGCACAATTAAAGAGGTAATCGGGGTCAGAGCGCTTTTGAAACACAGTTTAGCACAAAATCCTAATGCAGGAATTACAC
>NW_012101810.1:991386-1008386 GCF_000951045.1 Mandrillus leucophaeus
TCTGTTTTGATTAAAATAATAATTATTATTATAAAAAGAAGAAAATAAAGACACACATCCACATAAAAGCCTGTGCATGCATGTTCATAGAAGTATTATTGTCTCCAAACAAGGTGAAGGTGAAAGAAAAAAAGCATCTGTTGTGCTGTGGGGCTGGACACCTCATGCTAACCCCAAGGGCTTGGAGCGCTTCACTGAACCTCTCCTGGGGCTGGGCAGAGTGAGGCAGGAATCACAGCCAGGGCAGTGGCCCCCGAGTCCCCCCATGCCACGCGCAGACCACCAGGTGCTGTATCCGAGTCTCCCAACAGACCTGCAATCTCAGGATCGGGACTCCATTGTTCAGATGGAGAAACTGAGGCTCAAAGAAGGGAGGGGACTCGTCCAAGGGAGTCAGGAGAGAAGCCAGGGCTGGAACCAGCCTGGTTGGCCCCCGGGTCCCCACTCATCCCGTGGACAGCCAGCGTGCAGGATGAGGGGCAGGTGTTTATCACGGAGACAGGCCTCCCCGACTGGCCTCGGCTGGCATGCCACTTCTCCATGTGGTCCAGTGACAGCTGTGGCTGGTGGGTCTGTCTCCCCACCTGTAACATGGGAGAGTGGGACTAGAGGACCTTGGAGCCCCTTTGGGGTCCAAGATGGCAGGAGGGACCAGGGGCCACAGAAAGCCCCACCCAGCCTCTTCTGGGGCTCCAGCAGGCTCAGCCACAGCTTCCCCCAGCTCCACCCAGACCCACCCGCTTGCTGACCTTGGGGCTGGGGATAGTCAGTCTTGGGCCTCAACTTTCCCGCCTATAAAATGGGAATAGCAGCAATCGTGTTTACCTGGCTTCGTGGCGTGGCTCGCGAAGCCGGCACCAGCTCAGCGCTCCTGAGACGCTCTCATTCGTTTCTGGGCCTCCCAGAGCCAGAGGTTTTCCTGGCAGCTCCAAACGAGGCTTCCTGAGAGTTGGAGGCGGTGCAGACAGACCACCCTGGGGAACTGGCCATCTTCAGAGACCGGGGAACCATCCACGGTGCGGGCCAGCAAGGCCCCCTTCCCAGCGTGGCTGACTTCGCCTCTGAATTAATCTGGATTTTTAAGCACAATTAAAGAGGTAATCGGGGTCAGAGCGCTTTTGAAACACAGTTTAGCACAAAATCCTAATGCAGGAATTACACCAGTGGAGATTGTCAATACGATGGATTCCCACCAAGGGCACTAAACGAGGGTGCACCGGGGCTGCGCGCCGGGAGGGGCCGGGCTAATTCAGCAGGGCCTCGCCGAGGCAGGCCGGGAGACAGAGCTGCACGGAGGCCTCTGCATCCTGCTCATTACCGGGGAGCCTGGAACACGCTTCGGAGAATTCATTAGGGAAAGAAAACGGTAAAATTTGAAGTTATTTGTAAATCTGACGGGGAAGCCATGCATCACTTCTCAGAAAGAAGTGTGTCGATTCCAGATGGAGCCGACATGGGGGGCGGGGGCTGAGGGGCTCTGGGAGGCGGAGTCTGCAGGCCAGCAGGACCCCTGCTCAGGGCCACAGCAGAGCCTCGCCCAGTCCCAGCCTCTGTCTGCATCGCAGTGGGTTGGTGAGTGGTGGCCCTGTTCCCACAGAGTGCACAGTACCAGACGGGGCAGGAGCACAGAGAGGGCAGGCCCGTGACCACCATCACACAGCCAGGGCAAGGCCAGCCGGGAGCCCAGCTCCCCCCGAGGTCTGCAGGGAGGGCAAGGGCTCAGCAGCAGCTTCACCTTGTGCTGGAGACCCTGGCTGGGGCAGCCCTGCCTGCATGTGGGAGCAGGAGGTTGGGGCAAGAATCGGGAGGCCCGGCTCCCTCTGCTCCTTCCCTCCTGGCAACCTCTCCAGCTGAGAAATCTCCCCTGCTGGGAGCCCCCACCCCACCTTCCTGTCTCTTCCGCCCCTTCCTGTCCTGCCTCTAGTCCCGGTCCAGCTGTCCCTCCCTCCTTCTCTCCCCCTGCACAGGTTCCTGCCCCGGCTATGAGCCTCGGCCACCTTCCCGGGCTCACTTCAGATTTCTCTGAGACACCAGCTGTTGGGTTCCCGTCGCACCTGTTCCTTCGGGCTCTCCCCGCGCAGGAAATGACCCTGCACAGGGGCTCGCAGCCTCCAGGCCTGAGGGTGGACCCCGATTATCGAGTCCCCACTGTGCCTGGTGCCCATGGATCGTGGACCCTGTCATACACATGGGCTGAGCGCCAGGACACCCAGGGAGAGGCTGCCTTCATGGTCCAGTGGCCCCTCGGCACCCGGGTCACACAGCAGGGTGCAGGGCACAGGCTGGAACCTCCTGCCCGGGTGAGAGTGGGTCTGGGGTCACGGTGGGCAGTGTGTGCCCAGGGCCAGGCGGGCCCAGCCTCACCCTCCTCCCTGCTGTCCCTAGCATGAGGGAGCCTCACGCCTCTGGCAGAGTGTGACCCAGTGCTTGTGATCAGTGGAAGAACCTTCAAGGGCCGGGAGCAGTGGCTCATGCCTGTAATCCCAGCACTTTGGGAGACCAGGGCAGGTGGATGGCCTGAGGTTGGGAGTTCGAGACCAGCCTGGCCAACATGGCAAAACCCTGTCTCTACTAAAAATACAAAAAATAGCCAGGCGTGGTGGCGGGTGCCTGTAATCCCAACTACTCAGGAGGCTGAGGCAGGAGAATTGCTTGAACCCGGGAGGTGGAGGATGCAGTGAGCACCACTGTATTCCAGCCTGGGAGACAGAGTGAGACTCTATCAAAACAAAACGTTGGAGGAAGGGAAGGTGCAGAAGGCATGGCCCAGGGCCTCACTGTGGGGTCCGAGGAGCTGGCAGGAGGGGGATGGAGACGTGAACCAGGGAGAAGACGGTGGGGCCAAGAGGCAGGCTGAGGTCGGAGGAGCTTCTCACAATTCCGGGTGGTGAGACGCCCGTCCAAGGAGGCATCACAGCTGTGGAAGGGATGCTGCTCTGGGCCAGCATGGGATGGGACAGACGCTGGGGGATTCGTTCAGAGCCTGGAAGGTGCAGTAGGGGCACAAGTGGGGCAGCCTTGGGTGGAAAAGTGGCTCTGCCTCGGTCTCTACCATGACACCCACAGAGGGGATCCCATGCAACAGTGAATCGTCCCTCCTGGGGATGGCAGCCCCCCTGACTACAGTCGAAAGGAGGGGCTGGGGCTCTGGGCCCCTCTGAAGCAGAACTGCCAGCCCGGGTCTTTGGCGTCCATGGAGACCCCAGACCCTGGACTGGTGTTCAGGTTGGCCACTGGGGATGGGACGGTCAGGTGGTGCCCTGGACTCAGGGCTGTCTCCTGTCCTCTCCATGGGGGTCTTTCTCTCAGGCTGGCCCCCAGATCCTCCCACAGGGCCCTGCACATGGGCTGAGGGTGGCATCCCTGCCGTGGGAATAGCTGGAAAGCAAGCCACCCCTTCCGGCCCTGAGTGCAGAGGTTAATGGAGGCAGCGGGGTGAGGAAGCCAGGGACCGAGGCAGCCTGCCCGGCTCCCGGCCAGTGGCTGGGCCTGGGAGGAGCCCCTGTCTCTTCCGGCTGGGACAGAATGATCCATGATCAAAACTCAGGGGTTTATGAGCCAAGTGGGCAGCAGCCGGAACAGGCTGGAGGTGGGCGGGGGCCTGGCCCCGGGATCTCAGGATGCCCCGGCTCCAAGGGGACCAGCTTGGATGCAGGGGGCAGGAGGACCTCAGAGCCCAGGGCCAGGGCTTAGGGTGAAGCCTTCCCTCATGTGCCAGGCACGGCCGGGTGTCCTTATCCTCACAGCGTGGGGAAACTGAGGCTCAGGGTGGATGACACACCCAGGGCCACACAGCCAGACAGCAACCAAGTCAGGATTAGGCCTGGTGATGACCCTGCAGCGTCTCCCACATCCAGTGGGGCTGCCCACCAGCCACAGGTCAACAGGGAGGGGTTCTCCTCGGCAGTGGGTGGTGGGGACGCCGTGGGTCTCAGCGCTGGAGTCAGGGGACTCCAGGCTGGAAGGTTGGGGGCGTGAGGAGTCCTGCCTTCCTGGGCTGGGAACCCCAATGACACCCTCTGGGCTGCGAGGTGCAGGTGTGTGTCGCAGAGCTGGAGGTGGCCTGGCTGGGTCTCTGCGTGGGACACCTTTGACCTCTCACCCTGGGGGAGTCTCTGCGTCTCTCTCTGTCTCTGTCTCCGTCTCCATCTCTGTCTTGGTCCTGCCCAACCTTTCCTCCCCTTCCTTAACACCAGAAACCACACAGCAGCACCCCACCCCACCCCTGGCCACATTCTTGGGCTCTGGACCCACCCTCCCATCCAGGTCCCACCAGAGCCAAAGCCACAAGGGCAGGGCTCCCTCCTCCACCCAGGGGGGCCCGTGGGCTCCTGCGACTACCACCCGGGCTATGCCAGCCACATGCCCCCAGCCTTCCCGCCCTTCCTTCTGTCTGTTCCCGGCGGCTGCCCCAGTCATGGAGAGAGGCAGAGATAGACCACAGCCCTATGGGGCAACCGGAAAACCCCTCCTCACTCAGGATGAACTCCAAGGGGCTTCCCCGTCCCCCACCGAGGTGGACTCCCAGCCTGGCATCAGGAGCAGCCCACCTGCCTCCTCGGCCCTGCCCCGCCAGGCTGTGCCCCTAAGCCAGCTAGGCCATTCACACCTCCACACGCTGGTCCCTGCCATGCCTTTGCGAGACGCACCGCCTCCAAAACCGCTCTTCACAGCGAATCAGCCCAGCATAGCCTGCTCACCCACCGTGCCCTTCTCCAGAAGCAAGACAGTCTGGGCTGGGCCGTGAGGGTCCATGACCCCCCACGCCACACCGTGGCCCTCACTGCACTCTCAGTGCTGGGCTTCCACAGGTGAGCCTCCCCCAGGACGAGTGTGATGTCCCAGGGCCCTCTGAGCCCCTTCTTGTGGGTGGGGCCTGCCTTCCGAGGGTTCAGCTCAGTCCTGCCCAATAGCCCTTCAGGAACTCTCATTATCTTCCCCACTTTACAGCTGGGGAAACTGAGGCTTGGAGTGAGCTAGCCCCTCCCCGTCCTGTCTCCCTTCCCTGCTGGATCCACCCACTCAGGGCTTTCTAAGAGGGTGGATTTTTTTTTTTTTTTTTTTTTTTCGGAGTCTCGCTCTGTCGCCCAGGCTGGAGTGCAGTGGCACAATCTCGTCTCACTGCAAGCTCCGCCTCCCGAGTTCACGCCATTCTCCTGCCTCAGCCTCCCGAGTAGCTGGGACTACAGGTGCCCGCCACTGCACCCGGCTAATTTTTTCTATTTTTAGTAGAGACGGGGTTTCACCATGGTCTCGATCTCCTGACCTTGTGATCCGCCCGCCTCGGCCTCCCAAAGTGCTGGGATTACAGGCGTGAGCCACCACGCCCGGCCAAGAGGGTGGATTTTAATTAAGCCAGTTTGTAATTACCTACCTGCATTTTACTTAATAAACTCGGGGGAGTTTTCATTTTTTGGCCTTATTTTAAAATTTCACTGCTGCCTGCCTACATGGAGAGAGAGGTCCTCGAAAGCTAGCCCGGGTGACTGGTTTGGAGCTCCTGGGGAGTCTTGGGGGCTGGCGGACAGAGCTGGGAGCAGCAGGCAGCCCCAGCCCATGCTAGGTGTCCCCTGGCGGCTGCCTGATATGGTTTGGATCTGTGTCTCCGTCCAAATCTCATGCAAAATCGTAATCCCCAATGTTGGCGGTGGGTTGTGGTGGGAGGTGACTGGATTGTGAGGGTTGGTTTCTCATTAACAGTTTAGCACCATCCATCTCCATCCTGGCCTTGTGACAGTTCACCCTCTCCTTTCTCCTGCTCCTGCTGTGTGAGACGCCTGCTCCCGCTTCACCTTCTGCCATGACTAGAAGCTTCCTGAGGCCCTCCCAGAAGCAGAAGCTGTTGTGCTTCCTGTACAGGTTGCAGAACCATGAACCAACTAAACCTCTTTTCTTTATTATTTTATTTTATTTTTTGTTTGAGACGGAGTTTCACTCTTGTCGCCCAGGCTAGAGTGCAGTGGCACAATCTCGGCTCACTGCAACCTTCACCTCCCAGGTTCAAGCGATTCTCCTGCCTCAACCTCCTGAGTAGCAGGGATTACACGTGCCTGCCACCACACCCAGCTAATTTTTTGTATTTTTAGTAGAGACAGGTTTTTGCCATGTTGGGCAGGCTGGTCTCAAACTCCTGACCTCAGATGATCCACCCGCCTCAGCTTCCCAAAGTGCTGGAATTAGAGGCGTGAGCCACCGCACCTGGCCTAAACCTCTTTTCTTTAAAAATTATGCAGTCGCAGGCATTTACTTATAGCAGCGTGAAAATGGCCTAATACACTGCCCCTCCAGGGAAGGACATGAGTCTCCACCGTGCCCTCAACAAGGGCACTGTCTGCACAGGGGACCCCCTGCTGGGCTCTCAGGGGTCCCTCCTCCACCCTGCAAGCCCTGTCTGCCTGCTGGGAGCGTCCTGATGATCAGACCAGAGAGCTCCCCCGCTTCCACGCGCCTTTTCAGGGGAGGGGCAGTCAGGGGCTAGCAGGGAGCTACAGGCTTGGCACTCAGTGAGGGTGGGCATGGCGGGGACCAGTCAGGGGTCCAGCCTTGGGGCAGCCAGCGGCTGGGGACTCCCCTCCTGAGTCAGACTGTATTAGTCCCTTCTTATGCTGCTATGAAGAAATACCTAAGACTAGGTAATTTATAAAGGAAAGAGTTTTTTTGTTTGTTTTGTTTTTGTTTTTGTTTTTGTTTTTGTTTTGAGACAGAGTCTTGCTCTGTCACCCAGGCTGGAGTGCAGTGGTGCAATCTCAGCTCACTGCAACCCCCACCTCCCGGGTTCAAGCGATTCTCCTGCCTCAACCTCCCGAGTAGGCACCTGCCACCACGCCTGGCTAATTTTTTTTTTTTTTTTTTTTTTTGGTACTTTTAGTAGAGACAGAGTTTCACCATGTTGGCCAGGCTGGTCTCAAACTCCTGACCTCAAATGACCCGCCTGCCTCAGCCTCCCAAAGTGCTGGGATTACAGGTGTGAGCCACCGTGCCTGGCCAAAGGAAACAGGTTTAATAGCCTCACAGTTCAGTATGGCTGGGGAGGACTCAGGAAACTTACAATCATGGCAGAAGGGGAAGCAAACACGTCCATCTTCACAAGGTGGCAAGAGAGAGAAGAATGAGCATCTAGTGAAGGGGGAAGCCCCTTACAAAACTATCAGATCTCGTGAGAACTCATTCACTATCATGATGGTATCGGAATGGGGAAAACTGCCCCCATGATTCAATTATCTCCACCTGATCCCTCCCATGACAGGTGGAGATTATGGAAGCTACGATTCAAGACGAGATTTGAGTGGGGACATAGATGATATTTGGGTGGGGACACAGGGGGATTTGGGTAGGGACACAGGCAAACCACATCACAGCCAAAGCCAAATCCACTGTCACCTGCCCTCACCAGTGTGTCCATCCCAGGGGAGTTTATTGAGGTCCTACTATGTGCTGGGGCTGTGGTGGACGCTGACACGGACCCCTATGCCGCACACAGCTACTGGGCTCACCCTGCTTTTCAGAGCATGGAATTTGTTGTAGGATTGAAAAATCAGGTAAGTTCACAGAAAAACTGCCTTTGCAGCTTCCTGTAGAACATGGGCAGGTCCCCAGAGGGCAACGTTGAGCTGGTGCTGGTGGGCAGCTCACCTCCAGGGAGCCTGGGCTGCCCCAGCAGGGCGGCCGGGTGTGGTGGTGCAGGTCACACACTCAGTCTTCACCTTGAGGCACTGGGCAAGATGGCAGCACCTCCTGGGGCACCCAGCCCCACCCGATTCACACCACTCCCAGGGCCTCAGCACAGAGCCGCCCCCCACATCCTGGGGCTCCCCGTGCCCCTCCCGACACGTGAGCTCCAGGTATGGGGCCCAGAGCAGCAGCAAGGCTCAGCACGGCCCTCAGAGAACTTCCCCAGCACAGGGAAGGGCAACCTCCAGGCCTCCGACTCCGGCCCACCCCAGCTCAGGCTGCAAAGGCCTCGGCCGTGGCCGGGGATGGGGAGCACAGCAGTTCTGCCCCCGGGAGGACCTGAGGCCAGGGGACTGAGCATGGGCAATCTCAGGGGAGCAGAGCGTGGGGGGACCACTCCATCCAGGAGGCCCCAGGGGCTGAGTGCACCAGATATTTATTTTGTCCTTCCCTGGGACACTGGACGCCAGGACCAGTGCTGACAGATTGACGTAGCAGGTTAATAAGTGCGCTCCCTCCTCCTAAAGGCTAATGAAATATTAATCAGCCTGGTGAGGTCAGCAGAAATGGCTTGGTGGTGCCAGAGTGAGATGCGTTTAATTAATTCTCCTGCGGAGGGTCAGGCCTGTGGCCCCACCCCCCACCTTCACTGCCCTCCACACCCGCCCAGGCCTCAGTGGGGCCTGCCCAGCTTCTTGGCACCACAGACAGCCCCCTCACCCTCAAAACCCTACCCAGGAGGTGAGCGCTGGCATCCCTGCCCACCCCCGCCTGGATCCCCCCAGGAGCCCTCTCCCTGCTTGCCCCTGCCTGGATCCCCCCGGAACTCTCTCCCTGTCCACCCCTGCCTGGACGCTCCCAGAAACCTCTCCCTGCCCTTCCCAGTGCCCTGGGTCTTCTGTCTCCAGGACACCTTCCCTGGCCCGCGTTGGGCTGGCCTGTGGCTGTGGGAGGTCAGAGGGCAGCTCCCACCCCAGCCAGCTCCCTCCTGTCCAGCAGGCCGGGCCCAGGCAAGGTTTCCACCTGCCCGTCAGTGCAGGCCGGGTCTCATGGAGCTGAGGGACAGAGGCTGGAGCTGTGGACACACCAGGTGAGGATCAGTGGCTATGCGTAGCGTACCCAGCGTAGGGCAGAGCCGGAGGGGAAATGGGGTCGGGGCCCTGCCTCCCCGTCTGTCTGGTTACAATCAGGGAAGGCCCCTACCTGCCCCCACTGCAGTGGGGGCTGATCCAGGGCTGGGGGCACAGGGCTTCTCAGGAGGCCCCCCAAAGAAGCCCTCAGTCGTGGGGTGATCGGAGGTGCCGTGGGGTGGAGTTAAGACAGAGACAGGCAGTGGGGTCCCCAGGCCACTGCAGAGGGCAAGTCTGCGCTCCCCCGTGGGACAGGGCTCAATTCCAGAGGAGCAGGGTATTGGGGTCACCTTGTCCAAACCCTAGGCTCACTTACGGAGGTCACGGTGAGGCCCCCAAGGGAAAGGCCGGGCTGTGCTGGGCCAGGGAGGCAGCCAGGCCATGGGGGCCAATGGACACAGCCAGCACGTCTGCCCAATACTGGGCTGGGGACGCTGGGCCCGAGACCACAGTGCCCAGGGGCCACAGGACGGCCCAGGCAGTGGCCTGCTAAGGGTGGGGGTCATTGCACAGAAGCCCTGTGATGGGACAGGTGGGTCCTGGGTCCAAGGTTGGAACCGCTGATGGGGCGGTTCTGGAGCATGAGGCTGCCCCGGGGGGCTCCGTCCCGACACGTCTCAGGCAAACCTCCTGGGAGGTGGGTCGGGAGTCCTGCATGTGGGTGTCTGCTCTGGCTCCACGTTAATTTTTTATTTATTTGAAAGTGGGACTGGAAGCGGTTTCAAGTGAGTCTGAAGTAATTAGGAGTTCCTGCTGATGGATCGCACTGGAGGGACGTGAGGATTATTTATTACCGAGTCACTTGCCGGAAAGGTTAGAGGCTGAGAAGTAATTATTTTTCCTTTCTCTCTGCCCCCACCCTGCCTCTCTGTCTAAAGGGGATATTTTACGGGGCGCAGGGAGCAGTCGTGGGGTCCAGGGCCACCCAACCCCCTGCCCCAAAGAAGTGGGCTGACGGTGGAGCTGGTGCCAGGAAGATCTGGGGTCACAGGAGCCTCTGAGGGATCTGCCCCAGCCCTCCTTTCTTCTTCTTCTTTTTTTTAAATCCCTCTCTTTTGCTTCTTTCCTAGTGTAAGTTTCTCCAGGAAGGCAAAGGCACTAACTTGCTGTGTGCTCAG
Source organism: Mandrillus leucophaeus (assembly GCF_000951045.1). NCBI lineage: Eukaryota > Metazoa > Chordata > Mammalia > Primates > Cercopithecidae > Mandrillus > Mandrillus leucophaeus. The sequence goes on from NW_012101810.1 coordinate 1,001,306, forward strand.
CCCCTTGTGGGATTCTGGGACACTCTGAAATGTGCCATTGGAGCCTCAAGGATACCCTAGGGCAGAATAGCCCAGGCAGCTGGGACAGCAGGTGCAGAGGCCTTGGATGGGGACCTGCTGGCACCTGCAGGGCTGGGCAGGACAGGGGATGGACAGAGAGAGGAATGGCCAGATTAGATGTTCTGAGAAGCCTTGGAGGGTCAGGAATAGGGAACACCCCTGATCCACTCACTGTCTTCACCTGATAAGTGTGGGCTTTCAAAAATGCAAAACTCACCCCTTTTTCCCCTCTCTCCAACCTGTCCCAGCCTGGATTTGCCTTGCCATCACTCCCACTCTCTCCTGCAGTAGCATTTCACACTTCCAGGGAGCCGCCGGGTGCAATAGAAGGCTGGGAGTCGTGAGGGACAAGAAGCGCAGCCTGACTGGCGTCAACAGAAGAGGAATTTTGTTGCCTCCTGGAGCTGATCTGTCTGGGGTAGATCTCCGACTTCAGGCATGGCTTGATCCAGGGCTCAGTTGTCATCATTTGGGTCCACATCTGAGATCTGATTCTTCTGAGATGGTGGCTTGACCTTGAGGCTCCAAAAATTTTCCAAGGATCTAGACTTCCAACCAAGATAAAGCAACAGGAGCTAGATTTACCCTTTCACCCAAAACATCAAGAAAACCAGACAAAATTTAAGAAACAATGGCTTTTAGGATGCTAGACATCAGGTAGCAAAAGACAGTGCTCCCTGAGAGAAGGGGGAGAAATACAGGGAGTCTTGCGAGAGTTTTCAGGCTGTGGTGCAGGGAGGGGTACCCAAGTGTAGCCCAACAAACCCCCTCAGTTGAGGAGACAGGGCTAAGGGTCTTAAGAGACGAAGGTGGCTTGAGTTTGCAGGACAACGCACATAAAACGAGAGTCCTGAACAGAGAGTGAGGACTTGGGAGGTCTGCAGAGAGTTCATCCCAAGTGTTCAACTTATCAGTGCATGAATGTGGAGAAATTGTCCAAGGCCTGGGGAAGAACGATCCAAAAGGATTAGAGACCAATGCCCAGTGCTGACTCAGGGCTGGGAGATGTATTCTCCCCAGCCAGACTCATGATGGCAAAACTCATCATTTGCAGGTCCCTAGGAAGAATGTTCAAGAAGGTGTTGCCTCAGTTGTAAGGCATAATTAGCACCAGACTGCCACAGATGCACTACACCAATAACAACAGCAAGACTAGAAAGGATTGCGCCCTTCCTTCCTTCCTTCCTTCCTTTCTTCCTTCCTCCCTTCCTTCCTTCCTGACTTCCTTCCCTCCCTCCCTCCCTCCCTCCCTCCCTTCCTCCCTCCCTCTCTCTGTCTGTCTCTCTCTCTCTCTCTCTCTCTCTTTTTTTCTTTATTAGACTGAGTCTCGCTCTGTCACAGGCTGGAATGCAATGGCACCATCGCTGGATCAAGCGATTCTCCTGCCTCAGCCTCCCGAGTAACTGGGCTTACAGGCGTGCACCACCACGCCCAGCTAATTTTTATATTTTTAGTACAGACAGGGTTTCACCATGTTGGCCAGTATGATTTCAATCTCCTGACCTCGTAATCCGCCCAGCTTGGCCTCCCAAAGTGCTGGGATTACAGGCATGAGCCACTGCGCCCAACCATTTTTTTTTTTTTTTTTTTGAAATGGAGTCTTGCTCTATCACCCAGGCTGGAGTGCAATGGCACCATTTTGACTCACTACAGCCTCCACCTCCCAAGTTCAAGCAATTCTCCTGCCTCAGCCTCCTGAGTAGCTGGGATCACAGGCACCCGCCATCATGCCCAGCTAATTTTTATATTTTTATAGAGACGGGGTTTCACCATGTTGGCCAGGCTGGTCTAGAACTCCTGACCTCAGGTGATCCACCCGCCTCAGCCTCCTAAAGTACTGGGATTACAGACATGAGCCACCACGCCCGGCCAGATCACACTGTTTCTAAGCAACTTGACTGCATCCCAAAATACAGACCCAGGTATATTTATAGAAATACGAAAATATCAAGCAACCAGTGAGATAAAGTTCACAATGTCTAGCATCCAATCAAAGATTATCAGGCATTAAAAGAAACTGAAAAACATGACCCAAAATAAGGAGAATACTTGACCAATGGAAACTGACCCCAGGACTGACACAGATGTTAGAATGAGCAGACAGGCACATAAAATCAGTTGTTATAACTATTCTATATGCTCAAAAAGTTAAGTAGAAACATGGAAGATGTAGGCTGGATGAGGTGGTTCACACCCATTACCCCAGCACTTTGGGAGGCTGAGGTGAGAGGATTGCTTGGGACTAAGAGTTCAAGACCAGCTTGACCAACATAGCAAGACCCTGTCTCTACAAAATCTTTAAAAATTAGCTGGAAATGGGGATGCATTCCTGTAGTCCCAGGTACTTGGGAGGCTGACACAGGAGGATCACTTGAGTTCAGGAGTTTGAGGCTGCAGTGAGTTATGGTCATGCTACTGCACTCCAGCCTGGGTAACAGAGAGAGAAGAAAGAAAGAAAATAGAAGGAAGGAAGGAAGGAAGGAAGGAAGGAAGGAAGGAAGGAAGGAAGGAAGGATGGAAGGAAGGAAGGAAGGAGAGAAAGAAAGAGAGGAGAGAAAGAAGAAAGAAAGAAAGAGAGGGAGAGAAAGGAAGGAAGGAAGGAGAGAGGGAAGGAAGGAAGGGAGGGAAGAGAAGAGAAAGAGAGAAATGAAAGATAAAGAAAGGAAGAAAAGAAACATAGAAGATACAAAAATGACCCAAACTGAACTTGTAGTTGTGCAAACTATAATGTCTTAGATTTAAAAATACACTAGATGGCATTGATAGAAGATTAGACATGTCAGAAGAAGCTATTCAGAATGAAGAATAAATCTTTTTACTTTAATTACAAACATCAGTGAGTTGTGGGACAGTTTCAAGCAGCCTAATGTGTAGGTAGTTGGAGTTCCTGAAGGAGAGGGGAGAGAAAGAAATATTTTGAAGAGATAATGGCTGAAAATTTACCAAATTTGATCAAAAGTATAAACTCACGGATAAGAAGCCTGACATACCGCAAGTTTAAGAAACATGATGAAAAGTACATGCAGGTGTAATTTATGAAATTACTGAAAAGAAGATTTATTATTATTATTATTATTTTTGCAGTGGAGTCTTGCTCCGTCACCGAGGTTGGAGCGCACTGATGCAATCACAGCTCACTGCAGATTCTGCCTGCTGGGCTCAAGTGATCCTCCCACCTCAGCCTCCTGAGTAGCTGAGACTACAGGTATGCACCACCATGCCCAGCTAATTTTTTATATTTTCTGTAAAGATGAGTTTCCACCACGTTGGTCAGGCTAGTCTCGAGCTCCTGACCTCCGGTGATCCACCCACCTTGGCCTCCCAAAGTGCTGGGATTACAGGCATGAGCCACCGTGCCTGGCCTAATTTTTTTTTTAAATTTTTTATAAAGATGGGGTTTCACCACGCTGTCCAGGCTGATCTTGAGCTTCTGCACTGCACTCAAGCAATCCACCTGTCTCTGCCTCCCAAAGTGTTGGGATTACAGGTGTGAGCCACTGTGCCCAGCCAAGGAAAATCTTAAAAGCAAAGAAAAGATACAGAGAGAAAACATACAGAAAGATAAAAATAAGAATGAGAGCATGTTTTTTTTCAGTGGGCATATTAAAGCAAGAAGACAGTGGAGCAACATTTCGAAAGTACTGAAAACCCTTTCAACCTAGAATTCTATACCCAGCAAAACTATTTTTCAGAACTGACAATGAAATAAAGACATTTTCATGAGTTTCAAGTCAAGGTTAAGTGGAAAAAAATTAAAAAATAAAAAAAGACATTGTCAGACAAACCAGCTGAAATAACTCAGATAACTCATCAGCAGCAGACGTGTACTACAAGAAACGTTAAAGGAAGTCTTTCAAGCTGATAGAAATGTGAATTTACACAAGGAATGAGAGGCACTGGGAATGGTGAGTACACAGGAAAATACATGATTTTCTGTTGCTATATAAATGTCTTCCAGTGATAATTGACCATTTAAACAAAATAATAACAATGTTTGTCAGGTTTATAACACAAGTATAAGTAAAGTGAATGCCGACAATAGCAAAAACCCCATGATGGGAGAAATGGGAGTATTTGTACAACAGCAATTCCACAAAAACTGTCCAAGGGATTCTATCAGTGTCAATATCCTGGTTGTGATATTGCATTATAGTTTGCTTTTTAAAATTATTTATTTATTTATTTATTTATTGAGACAGAATCTTGCTCTGTCATGCAGCCTGGAGTGCAGTGGTGCAATCTTGGCTCACCGCAACCTTCGCCTCCCGGGTTCAAGCAATTCTCCTGCCTCAGCCTCCCGAGTAGCTAGGACTACAGGCATGCACCACCATGCCCAGCTAATTTTTGTATTTTTAATAAAGACGGAGTTTCACCATGTTGGCCAGGCTGGTCTCAAACTCCTGAACTCGTGATCCCCCTGCCTCGGCCCCCCAAAGTGCTGGGACTAGAAGCTTGAGCCACGGCACCCAGTCAGTTTGCTTTTTTTTTTTTTTTTAGATGGATTGTTGCTCTGTCACTCAGGCTGGAAGGCAGTGGCAAGATCCCAGCTCACTGCAACCTCTGCCTCCTGTGTTCAAGCGATTCTCTTACCTCAGCCTCCTGAGTTAGCTGGGACTACAGACATGTGCCACCATGCCCGGCTAATATTGCATTTTTAGTAGAGACAGGGTTTCGCCATGTTGGCCAGACTGGTCTTGAACTCCTGACCTCAGGTGATCTGCCGCCTCGGCCTCCCAAAGAGCTGAGAATACAGGTGTGAGCCACTGCACTAGGCCTGCATTATAGTTTTGTTATAGATGTTACCACTGGGGAAAACCAGGCAAAGGGTACACTGTATTATTTCTTACAATTGCATGTGAACCTACAATTATCTCAACACAAAAATTTATTTGTGAGTGTGGTTTTTTTGTATGTTTGTTTTTGTTTTGTTTTTTTGTTTTTTGTTTTGAGACAGAGTCTCACTCTGTCACCCAGGCTGGAGTGCAGTGATATGATCTCGGCTCACTGCAAGCTCCACCTCCCAGGTTCAAGTGATTCTCTTGCCTCAGCCTCCCAAGTAGCTGAGATTACAGGCACCCAACACCACGCCTGGCTAATTTTTTGTATTTTTAGTAGTGACAGGTTTCACCATGTTCTCCAGGCTGGTGTCAAACTCCTGACCTCAAGTGATCCACCTGCTTTGGCCTCCCAAACTGTTGTGATTACAGGCGTGAGCCACTGCACCCAACCTAAATTTTTTAAACTTAAAAAATCAATACAAACTAATAGAAAAAAAAAACCATGATGTACAAAATACCTAAGTTTTAAACATAGAATCTGGAGGGAGAAAATTCCAGAGAGCTGAGGGGAAGCAAGTTCCAGGCCCTTCCTCTTTCCCACCACACCATTTCCAAATCTCACATCTTGACGCCATGAGCTCAGAAGATAAATCTTTCTAACACTCAGTTTCTACACTGGGAAAACAAGGATTAAAAACAGCTGCTTCAACAGATGGATGTTATCCATACATGACTCAGTCATAAAAAGGAAGGAAGGACTGGGACAGGCTAGGAGGAACCTTGAAAACATTCTGCCGAGTGGGGCCAGGCGCAGTGACTCACACCTGGAATCCCAGCACTTTGGGAGGCCGAGGCGGGCGGATCCCCTGAGGTCAGGAGTTTGAGACCAGCCTGGCTGACATGGTGAAACCCTGTGTCTACTAAAAATACATAAATTAGCCGGGCATGGTGGTTGGCGCCTGTAATCCCAGCTACTCGGGAGGCTGAGGCAGGAGAATCACTTGAACCCACGAGGCAGAGGTTGCAGTGAGCCGAGATTGTGCCATTGCACTCCAGCCTGGGCAATAAAAGTGAACCTCCGTCTTACAACAAAACAAAACAAAAACAAAAACAAAAAAATTAGCCAGGTGTGGTGGCACACGTCTGTCATCCCAGCTACTCTGGAGGCTGAGGCAGGAGAATCACTTGAACCCGAGAGGTGGAGGTTGCAGTGAGCCCAGATCATGCCACTGCACTCCGGCCTGAGCAACAGAGCAAGACTGTTTTGTTTCTCAGCAAAACAAAAAACAAAACAAAACACCATGATGCCAGGTGAAGGAAGCCAGACCATATGATCCCGCTGATATGGAATACCCAGAACAGGCAAATCCATAGAGGCGGAAAACAGACTGGCTGCTGGCTGCCAAGGGCGGGGGTGACTGCTACTGGGTATGTGGTCTGTTTTGGGGTGATAAAGGTTTTGGACTAGTCAGTGGTGGTGGCTGCACATTGTGAAAGCACTAAGTCCCTCTGTGTTGTACACTCTAAAATGGCTAGTGGTTAATGTTATGTCCTGTGAAGTCTCCCTCCATTTAAAACAAAAGGATCAGATGTAGTGGCTCATGCCTGTCATCCCCAGTACTTTGGGAGGCTGAGGTGGGAGGATCACTTGAAACCAGAAGTTTGAGACCAACCTGGGCAGTACAGCAAGACTTTGTCTCTACAAAAATGTTTATAAAATTAGTGGGGTGTGGTGGTGCACACCTGTAGTCCCAGTTACTCGGGAGGCTGAGGTGGGAGGATGACAGAAAGAGTGAGATACTGTCTCAAAAAAATTTTAAAAAAATAAATAAAAAATAGAAATTCTCTTAGAGACAGATCTCACTCTGCCGCCCAGGCTGGAATGCAGTGGTGTGATCACAGCTCACTGCATCCTCGACTTCCCAGGCTCAAGTGATTCTCCCACCTCAGCCTCCCCAGTAGCTGGGACTACAGCGTCATCACACCTATATTTTTAGTAGAGGCCAGGCCAATCTTGAACTCCTGACCTCAGGTGATCTGCCCATCTCGGCCTCCCAAGGTGCTGAGATTACAGGCATGAGCCACTGTGCCTGGCCTGTAAGAGAATTTTTTAAAGGAAGGAGAAGGAGAAGGAGAAGGAGAAGGAGAAGGAGAAGGAGAAGGAGAAGGGGGAGGAGAAGGAGAAGGAGAAGGAGAAGGAGGAGGAGAAGGAGGAGGAAAAGGGAGGAGGGTAAGGAGGAGGG
>NW_012101810.1:1008833-1029771 GCF_000951045.1 Mandrillus leucophaeus
GAGGAAGAACAAGAAGAAAGGGGAAGAGGGGGAGGAGGGGGAGGAGGGGAGGAAGAGGAAGAGGAGGTTAGGAGGATTATATCAAGTGAGATGACATTTGTAAAGACCTGTACCAGGCCAGGCAGCTGTTGAAAGCACCATGAACAGTAGCTGTTTATTTTGCAACCTGCTCTCCAAATTAATTTCTTCCAGTTATTTAGTGCTTTTGCTTATGTTCCCCACAACCCCATTTGTGGCTATTCTTTTTACACCCATTCAATAGCTGAGCAGATGAGGCTCAGAGAGGGTAAGTGGCCTGCCCAAAGTTACACAGCAGGGCCGGTCCAAGCCCAGGCTCCTGGTTCCAAGTCCAGCTCTTCCTGTGCAATCACCACAAGGTCACGTGCCTGCCCTTGCAGGGAAAGGGGCCCTCAGTGCGTGGACCTCAAACGGCCGTGCTCTCGGTGGCAGTCAGGTGAACGTGGAACTTGGCCGAGGGCTGGCTCAAAGCAGAAAAGGAGCTCTGATGAGGGGGCTGTCCACAGAGGTGTGGGCAGGACTGGGAGCCGGAGGATCACTCGGGCAAGTGTCCTGGGGCTAGCAGTGCAGGCCACTGCCACCCAGGCCGAAGCAGCAGGAAGGGCGGGCATAGTCCAGGATGCGGCAGGAGTGGGGCTGCTGGGGGAGCTGTGGCTCTGGAGGAGGAAGGAGCCCTCACCACACGGCAGCCCTAGGAGAGGGAGCCAGGGAAACGCACGCTTTCCCCTCTCTCGTCTCCCAGCCCCAAGCCAGAGACCAGGGAGCTAGAGGCGGGGGTGGGGGGTGAAGTCTGCTCCCCTCCCAGGCCCAGAACAGGTGCAGTGCAGCCTGGGAGTGGAGAGGCACACGTGGCCCTCTCCAGTCCACAGCACCACCCCACTCCTGTACCGCTGCACCTTCCCGGCTTCCCTGGGGGCCGCACCCATCCTCCTTGCAGAGCATCTTTTAAAAATGTCACACAAACTGCACAATTCCCCACCCCCGCTCCTCCCAGCCCCTCCTCTCCCCACCGGTGCAGCCTCAGGGACTTCCCCACACGCTGTTCCACCCACCAATGCTTTTCCCTCCCCTCCCCACCTGGCCAGCTCTGACTCCTCCTTCCGGTCCAGGAGCCCCTCCTCCAGACCCTGGGCCCTTTGCTGCACACCCTTCTCCTTCAGAATGCCCTGGGGACCTGGCTGGGGGCAGGGCCGGATCTGGTTTGTTCCCTGCCGTGCCCAGCCTGCCCCAGTGCCTGGCTCCAGGAAGAACTCGAAGAATAGCTGTGAGATGAGGAGTGAGCGAATGAGTGAGCAGATGCGTGAACGTGTTCAGGGCACCGGGTGGCTTCTTAACCACAGCTGCAGACGGGTGTGGGATTTGCCTGAGGAGCTGTCTTGCTCCACGGGAGACCCAGGGCTCCAGCTGCCGCTACCCTGCCCTGGCAGTCACTTCCTCTGCTCTTTACAGGGAGGTGGGCTCTGGGGAGAGGAAGCAGATGGGCTAGCCCCAACTCCAGAAAAGACTCCGGGGCTGCTGATGGAGGGCAGAGACCTGGCTCCATCCCAGGCTGCACTGCCTCTCTGAGCCTCAGTTTCCCTATCTGTAAAGTGGGCCCATTTCTGGCCCTCACTTTGCAGGACTCTACAGAGCAGAAGAGCCCTGTGGATGTGCACCTGCTTTGTAATCCATACGGGGAGGTGTGTGGGGAGGCGTTGCTGATGGCCACAGCCCTCTTCTGCAGGGGCAGACCCCCATCCCTCCAGCCTTGTTCATCCAGCCACCTTGGTTTCTGCCTTTGCTCTGCTCCCAGAATCCCAGCCACCGGGCTCCCTGGGGGCAAAGGAGACTGGCGGGGTAGGGGTGGCCCAACTGACCGAGGGACCTTCTGCAGCTGCAGGGAGACGAGGGCGGCCCAGGGGAAAAGGCAGGCAGGCAGGGCAGAGACGGAAGGTTCGGGTACCGCTGGCCACCCACATCTGTGCCCCATGGGCCACCCACGTCTATGCCCCAGTGCTGACCGGCTGTCCGTCCGTCTGCGCGGAGCTGTTTGTCCGCCAGGGCTGGCGGGGGCTGCCGGGCACGCAGCTGTTTGCTGGGCCTTGTCATGAACCAAACACGGTAACTGTTTAACGATCGAGCCACACTAATGAATATTGGGCCAGATATTTTCGAGGCTGTTCCGACTGATTACTTGGAGAGCTGAGTTCGTCTCCAATTACCCAGGCAATTAGGCGACTAATTAAACACTTACCCTTCGCTTCGTAAACAGGAGTGAGCGAGTGGGAGCGGGAGCGGGCTCTGGCGATGCCTGTGAGTTATTGGCTGTCAGAGAGCCCCATGCGCTCACAAACACACGTGCACACGCACACGCGCACACCAGCATCTCAGCCGCTCCGTGGGCAGGTGGGCCAGTGGTCAGACATGCAGGGGGACCGGCATCCAGAAGGACGGAAGGGCCTGTCCAGACCTCATGTCAGAGTCCGGCCTGCTCAGCCATCCACTGTGCTCGCTCTGGGAAGCCCTCCTGCTTGCCCTGGCCCGAAGGAGCTCAGTCTGTTGACTGCTGGGCCTGACCTCCACCTCCAGGGAAACTCTCCTCTCCTGGGCTCGGGATTCCTGCAGGGCAGAGGCCGTTCTGTCCGCTGAGAGGGGCAAAGCCAGCAGGCCCCAGCCTCTGGCCTCCACCCACACTCCCTGCCAGAGTGATCTGCCTGGAAGACGCACCTGAGCCGTCACGCATGGAGGATTTAAGGCATGGCTCCCAACTGCAGTGATAGTCCACCCACGGAGGGGCTCAACGCCCTCTGTGCCGCCTCTGGGCTGGCTGTGACAGCCCCAAGCCACGAAGGAGTCAGAGGCAACGACACGGGCTTCCGGGACTGGCAGAAGAGGCCAGGCCAGGCGCTTCCGCCCTGCCACCAGGATGCTGGTGCACGAAGGCCTGTGCCACCGTGATGCACATATGTGTATGTGTACATGCATGCACACGTTCATACACACATGGCATACGTGTGCACACTTTCAGTCTGCACAGATTTGCAAACAATTGTAGGGGCTCATGATCCCCTAGAGACCACACACGGTGCTCCTCCCTCGAGGGTGGGGCCTGGGATGGGGAACCTGGATCCCGTCTTGCTCTCTGTCTCTCTCCCGCATACACCCTTCCCATGTACAATGGCAGAGGCCAGGAGGACAGGGACGTCCTTGGGCCCGCAGGCAGAGCTCTCTCTCTCCTGGTCACCCACGGGGCAAGGCTTCGTGAGCCCCACCTGGCCTGCAGGAGGGGGAGGGGAAGACATTGTGTGTTATACTCCAGGGACCCCACCTCGCCTGCTCTACCATTTCCCGTGGCCACAAGGTCAGACCCCCATCACTCCTGCCCTATTTGCCTCCAGGCCCAGACACCCCTTCCACTGCTCCCCACAAGATACAGAGCCTGACAAACAGCGGGTGCATCATAAATGCCTGTGGAAGGGACGTCTTAGCCGGACCTCCGAGAGCCTCCAAGTTCAAGCACTACCTCACCTCCCCACTCGCTGAGAGGAAACCACCCGGCCATCCCCCAGCCTCCCAGGTCCCCACCCTCCTCAGGGAGCCCTCTGGGGGCAGGTGCCCAGCTCCCCTGTCAGGACAGTGCCCCCAGGAGGGTTCACCATGGCATCCAACACCAGCGTCCCAGGAACAGGGCAACAAACTGACTCCAGCAAAAGCTGTCCCTGGGGTTGTGCAAGGTGCCCTGTAGATGCAGCCGACACCTACAGTCAGGCAACTTTAGGTCCAGGAAATGACCCTGGGCAGCCTGGTGGACCTGGTCTAGTCAGCTGCAGGCAGTAAGGGCAGCACCAAAGCTCCCAGAGAAAGGAGAGATTCCACCTGCGGACAGCATCTCTGCTCCTGGACCCGCATCCAGTCTGCCCCTCCTGGAAGCTGGTCATGAGGACCCGGGACTTGCCTGCCAGCCCCATGATCACAGCAGCTGATGCCTACAATAAGTCTCTCTTATAAACATATATGCACACATATACATATACACATATACATAAATATATACATATACACATATACATAAATATATACATATACACATATACATAAACACATATACATATATGTATGAATATATACATATACCTATATATAGCCATATACACATATAGACTATACATATACACATATATACATATACACACATACATATACACATATACACATATACATACATACATATACACACATACATATATAAACATACATGTGCACACATACACATAAATACATATACATATATAGACATATATACACAATACACATACACAAATACATATATAGACACATATATATGTACATATACACATATATAAATATACATATATATCCATACCCATATATAGACACATATATACATATATACATACACATATACATATCTCCAAATACACATATATACATATATGCATGTACATAAACACATATACATATATGCATAGATATGTACATATATAGACATATGTACACACATTTACATATATGCATATGCATATATACATATGTAGCAGAACCAGCCACAGACAAAACTCCTCAGACACTGGATTAAAGAAGGAAGGAGGCTTATTCAGCCGGGAGCTTCGGCAGACTTGCGTCTTAAGAACTGAGCTCCCTGAAAAAGAAATTCCTGGCCCTTTTAAGGGCTTACGGCTCTAAGGGGTCCACGTGAAAGGGTCGTGATAGATGGAGCAAGTGTGGGGAACGTGACTGGGGGCTTCCTGTATCAGCTGACGGAAGAGAAAGTTGTGCAATGCTTCCTCATACAATGTCTGGAATTTACAGATAACACAAGTAGTTTAGGGCAGGGGTTGATATTATTATTATTTTAACTCCTAGGGCCAGGTGGTGGTGCCAAGATCGTCTGGCTATTTATCTTACTTCTGTTTCTTTTCAACTTTGTGCTTTTTTCCTTTTCTCCTGTCCTATAAACTAGGCAAAAGTGGGGAAGAGGGGGGCAGCAGGAAAAGTGGTGGTCTCCTTTCTTAATATACCTCTATATAGACATATACACATATAGACTATACATATATGCATATATACATATGTAGACATACATATAGACATATCTATATACACACATATACATATATACATATACATATATACATACACATATATACACATACATATATACACACATATACACATACACATATACATATATACACACATATACATATTTTGTTTTTGTTTTTTTGAGATGGGATCTTGCTCTGTTGCCCAGGCTGGAGTGCAGTGACGGGATCATAGCTCATCGCAGCTTTGAAGTCCTAGGCTCAAGCGATCCGCCTGCCTCAGCCTCCGGAGTAGCCGGAATGACAGGTGCACAACACCACACCTTGCCAAATTTTTAAAAGATTTTTTTGTAGAGATGGGGGTCTCACTATATTGCCCAGGCTGGTCTTGAACTCTTGGACTCAAGCAATCCTCCTGCCTCAACTTCCCAAAGTGCTGGGATTACAGGCGTGAGCCTCTGTGCCCAGCTTATATTTACATTTTATATATAACAGAATAATATATGTAGATATATTACAGACACACATAATATATAATAAAATATATAATGATGTGTAGAATATGCACAGGTAATGATGATGTGTCCACATGTACTGAACGCCGGCCCTGTGCTAAGGGCTGGAGCCTACAGTCTGGGTGGAGGCTGGCTAGGAGTGTGGGGACAGACATTGAATAATAATAATACTTCAATATAATGCAGCCCTGCAGCCCACACCTGTGCTCTAAAGAAGCCCAGGAGCCTGGAGCGGGGCTGTGAAAGGAGGATCTGGGGGAAGTCAGGGAGGGCTTCCCTGAGGAGGTGACTGGGGAGAGTGGGAGTGAACTAGGAGAGCATAGGAGGGAGGGCAGAGGCGGCAGCAGGCTCCCGGGCCCTGTGGTTGGAAGGAGGGGCGGGGCCTGGAGGAGGGTGGGCTGGGGGGCAGTGGGGTGCCTCTGGGGCATCGTCAGGGGCAGTGGTTGGGGTCAGGCCTGGATCCTGAGCGCCATACGTGGCCACAGCGCCTCGTGTGTCCAAGAGGATTTTCCGAAGTCGGCCTTGGCTGCATCTCCCCTCCCACACACCTGTCTAGAACTGGCCTCTGCCATCGAGACAAAGGCCTCTGCTTTCCCTGCCTGGAAGACAGGCAGGCTCGGTGCCTCCCTTCTAACGGCTGGCATGTGGAAGAGAGAAAGCTCTGAGGTGCCCGAGCGGAGTGGGAGAAGGCCGTGCCGCTCCCATCTGCCCTGGTACCCGGCCTCTATGCAGTGAGGAGGCCCAGGCCACACAGGGGCACCTGCAGGCCCCAGCCCTGGACCTCATGCCCGACGTGCAAGTGAAGAGCCTTTGCCTGGATCCAACCTCCACCCCGCCTCCCAGCTGCCGAGGAGACAACCTGGCCCTGCCAAGTCCCCAGTTTGTGAGCAAAATGGATGTTTGAAGCCACCGAGATGTGGAGTGCTTTGGGGGCAGCACATCTCAGTGTAGCCTCCCAGGCCCTCCCCAGAGGCCCTGTCCAAAGAGCAGGGACCTGGAGTTGAAGCGTTTGAGACCCACCCTGACCACACTGCCAGCAAGTGGTGTCTGGATTTGAACCCAGGAAGCACCCAGCCAGTCCTGAGGGGCAGCAGAGGAGGAGGATGGTGAGACCCCAGCCCAGGGGGGCGGAGAGCGGCAGCCACATACACGCCCCCGGGAAGCGAGGGCCCTTAAATGCTGGCCATACTCTCGGGGCACCTGGATGGGGCAGAGGGCAGTGTATGGCGCATCACAGCTGGCCTCACACTGACCTGCATGGGGGTCCCTGGTACCCACTCCCTGGGCCACACCATGGATCTTGCAGCCCCAAGAAAGGACTCTGAACACTGCCCCTACCAGGTGACATCTGGAAGAGTCATGCCGTGGGGCTGGGCCTGGGGTGCAAATGCTTTCCTCCCTGGGGGCCGCACTCCCCCATCCCCTCTGCCTCCTCCACCTGCTTTGCCATCCAGAGGCCAAAAGCCCCTCAGACTCTGCGTTGAGTGCCAGGCCCGGCCTGCTGGAGACCTTCTGGGTTCTCCCACCAGCCTCAGGGCTATGGGATGTCATGGAAGGACCTGCACCCGGCGGCGCCCAGGCTGAGCCATGGCACTGGTTTGTGGGCGGCTGAAACAAAATGCCGCAAGCTAGGAAGCCTCAGGCCACAGGAATTGGCCGTCTCTGTTCTGGAGGCCAAGTCTGAGACCAGGCGTTGGCAGGGCTGGTTCCCTCCTCCCTCTGGGGGTCCCTGCTCCAGGGCCCCTCCAACCTCCGGGGCTGCTGGCACTCCTGGGCGGGCCTCGCTGTGCAGACGTGGTGCTGCGGGTTCTCTGCCCATCTTTACGAAGCATTTTTCTCCATGTCTCTGAGCCTGACTTCCCCATCCTCCCCTGAGGACAGCTGTCGCCTTAGACAGAACCCCCCTCAGCCATAGTTACCTGGACATTTGCAGAGACCTCATTTCCTAGTAGGGCCATACTCAGGAACCAGGGCCTGCACACTCGGTCACCTGTGTGTTAGGCAACCCTGGCCTGGGCCTCAGTTTCCCCACCACATGTGGCCAAAGAAGGCAGGCCTGGGTTGCTTCCTTTAGCCTCAGCCCCGTACCCAGAGTGCTGATTCCAGCCGTGTGTTCACAGCCTGGGGTCCTCGCTGGCCCAAGGGGCCCTATCCACAGCTTGGAAAAGCTCAGCCAGTTCCACACCTCCTGGAGGCTGAGTGAGGTGGGGACTGCGGAGACACCTCCCTGGGGAGCCGAGAGAGTGGAGGACAGGGTGAGCGGGACTCCCTGCAGTCACCTCCTCCACAGGGAGAACTCCTGGCATCCTCCATGCCAGCCTAGCCCCACCCCAGCCCCTTCCCATCTCCATTCTGCCTGCTTCTTGCTCCTAACCCTACCAGAGATAGGCAGCCTCGTCCTGGCATTCGGGGCCTCCAGAACCACAGCCAGCGTCCCCTCCCCTCCCAGACCCTGCCTGTGCCCTGTAGCCCCAGAAGCTTTCCTGCCTCCAGGCCTGTGCTCAGCTGGGTACCTGGTTCAGGAGCCTCTGCACCAGCCAGAGTGCGGGCTGGGGCCCCAGGGAGGCGCTCCCTGGGGTTGGCAGAACCAGATGCCTGAAAAACAAAGACAGGTGGGAGCGAGGGAGAGAGAAGAAACGCCTGGTAAACTAACAAATGAATGAAGGAACGAAGGAAAGAATGAGCGAGGCTGTGGACAAGCCGGCTGCCCCGCAGACCACGCCAGGGTCTGTAAGAGCTTGGGCCGCAGACGAATCCAGGTCTGCCCCTCTCAATCTGTGGGACTCGGGCAAGCCTCATCCCCCGTTGGAGCCTCAGTCTCCTCATCTCTCAAATGGGGGTGACACCATCCCCACTGCCAGGGGTTCCACTGAGAGGGTGCTTAGCCCAGGGCCTGGCCCCAGGGCACTTGACAGGCCCTAACGCTTTGGCTTTGCGCTACAGGGGTACCTGCCATCCCAGGATGCCACTGTTGGGGCCCCGGGCACAAGAACCACTGGGCAGCACTGGCCCCGGCCACTCCACACTGGAGGACTGCTCCCCCTTTATTTCAGGAGTCCCCACCTCTTCCCCACTCCTCTGGGACTAGGGAGCATTTCGGGGACCCCAGCCAGGGCTCACAGCAGCCAGGATACCCAGGGACTCACTCCCGGCACTCACAAGCCCAGAGACCCCGCTGGGCCCCTGCCACCCCCACCGCCCGGCGCTGGTGCCCGCCCTGCCAGGCCCAGCCGAGAGGCCGGTGGAGGGCGGCCACGCCAGACAAAAAGCCTCTGTTTCGGCTCAGCTGCGCGAGGCCGATATTTATGGCGGGCCGGGAGTTTAAGAAAACAGGGGCCTTCCGTCCACGGGCGAGCGCGGCCAGCAGGGGAAGCCAGGGGCTAATTAAATCTGCACGGGCCGGGGCCACAGAGGCCGATTGTGCGGCCAGAGGATGTTAATGTGCATTTTAAATATTTATTGTAACTGAGGTAGGTTAGGAAAACAGACATCCTTCCTTTCAACACTCTGTGCGTCAGATTTAGGGGCTTGCCTGGCTGCTGAGTGATTTCACAGCAGTCGGCGAGGCCAGGAACCCATCCATCACGCCCCGCGAGAGGCCGGTGGAGGGGAAGGATTAGCGGCTGATTTATGGGCCGGCAGGGCCCACAGGCCCGCGAGTGGGCAGGGCAGCCGCGCACCTGTCTGGGGCGGTGGGCAAGACGGGTAGGAGGGGCATGGAGGAACCCAGGGGTCTCCCTGTGTCTGGCAGGGGCAGGAACAGGAACAGCTTCAACTCAACCACCATGACGCTATGCAAGGGCTGCGGGCTCCAGGCACCCCTGCCCCTCTCTGGGCCTCAGTTTCCCCATCCAGAACACGGGAGTAGATGAGTCACTGGGCAAGTTTGCTGGAAGCAAAATAAATCTGTGGCGTGATGCTTGCTGCTGGTAAACGCTCTCAGGAAATAAAGCCCTGGGGTGCTGCGTTTGCCAGGTTCCACGGTGCAAACACTCCCTCCCGGCCGATGTCCAGCTGCCGACTTGCGGTGGCCGAGCATGGAGCGGAGCGGGGCAGAACTGCGGATAGTCAGCTCCCATGGACGGGTCCCAGCTGGCAGGAACTGACCCCAGTGCCCCTGCCCACAGCCAGCGGCCAGCATGGGGCCTCTCTGGCCACAGTCAGACGTCAGCGATGCTTCCCTTCCTTCTGCAGCAAGAGTCCTGGGGTCTAGGCTGCGTGGAAGGAGGGCTGAGGGGGATCTGAGCAAGCCAGGCTCCCAGGGCCCAAACGGGCTGCAGGCATCGGGAGTGAGGGAGGGCAGGGGATCTGGGGGCAGGAGCAGTGGGGAGCTGGAAGGAGGGACACCTGGACCCCGGGACGCCACGGCTGGGGGCCAAGGAGGGTCCCGCCGCCCTTTGGGGTTCATGTTCTGTCTGAGGTTCAGGTTGTAGGGCGTCTGTTGTCACTGGCAGCTGCACTAGGCAGTGGCTGGCCGGATTGGGGGTCAGCTGGCTTCTGGGGGGACTGGGTTGAGGGGACAGAAGCCAGGCAGGCAGTGAGCCTGGCAGAGAGTGGGGAGCCCCGCGGGGCCCCAGCTTGCAAGCATCCCTTCAGGAGGGCTCTCCGGGGACAAAGGCCTGGCTTCCTGGCCCTGCCCTCACAATTGCTCAGCAGAGTGGCTCTTGGGGACACTTCTGAGGTCTGGCTCGTCCACTCAAACTCCTGTGCATGCAGGTCTGGGACCCTCTCAGGGCCTCCCCTTGCACACCCCCAGAGACAGACAGCTCAGCATCTTCCAGGCAGCTCCAGGCCACCCTCCATCTCTTACCCAAGCCCTCAGGGCTCCCCTCGGGACACAGGTGGGGCCTCACCCCCACAGGGAAGTGACTGCCGTCCTGGGCCTATAGCGATGGCCCCAATCCTGGCCCTGCTCTGCGGTCACCTCACCTCCCTTCCTCCCGACACGCAATCCATTCCTGTTTTTCTCCTGTACCAGGGTCCCAGGCCCCTCACCACAGGCCCGGTCTCCTGATCTCCCTGTCTGTCTCCCACACCCGTGGGAGGCTCCCGCTGCCCTGGGCTCAGTTTGGGTGGGGGACTGACCCCTCCCTTGTGGTGTCCCCATCACTGGGTCCCCTGAGCTGCTGACCACCCTCCTTTGGGAGTTACCTTCTGAATCCAGGAGGCCTTGACTGGCTGCCCAAGGGGCAGGATACCAGTGCCCGGTCCTGGCTCCCAACACTGCCCCCCAGGTGGTGGGGGGAGTGGCCAGCTTTGTGGATTCCCAGACAGATACACGCAGCCGGCCCTGCCAATTAGGAACTGAGCACAGACCGCGCAGTCAATGGGGACGTGGCTCCCAGCACCACTGCCCCCTGCCTGGAGGATCGATGATCCCTCCCATCCTGCAGGCCACGGAGAGTGGGGCGCCTGCGGCTGGGGCCCAGCAGACCTCCTAGGAGAGGAAACAGCCTCTCCGAGCCCCAGGCCGGCTCCCCTGAGGGCGAAGTGGGTGGCACTCTCAGGCCCTCCCCACCAGCCCTAGGCAAAGCTGTTTTTCCCATGGAAGTCAGGAACATGGAGGCTTCCAGAGCCCAGGGAGGCCCCCTGGTCCCACAGACCCCTTAGTCCAAGCCCTCAGGCCCTGTAGTCCCAGCCCTACCTGACCCCCAGGCCCAGCTCTAGTCCCTCCTTCTCAAGCCTGGGTGGGAGATGTTGCTGCCTCAGCTGGGTGAGGCCTTAGGACAGCCTGGAGGGGGCTTCAGCCCCAGGAGGGAACTGGGTCCTGCCCCTCGGCCCCAGCTGTCAGGTCTGCTGCATCCCCTCCCCCATTGCCAGCAAAGTCCAGCTGGGGCCAGGCCCAACCCCAGCCCAGGCTGCTGCGGGGCAGAGTCTGACCGCCCCAGTCGGGGCCCAACAGTCAGCGTCTTCAGGGAGTGGGGAGCTCCTCAGGGTCTTCAGTGCCCCTCCCACGCCCTCTGGGCACCACTGCCCATGCACACACATGTCCACACGCGGGAAAGCATGTGTGCGCTCGGACACAATGAGCACCTCCTACCTGACAATTACCTGAGGCTGCACATGGACATGCTTACACACATGCACATGCTTGTACATGCATGCATGCACTCTCAAACACAGACACACACACACATGCTTGTGCTCTCACACATGGACACACACATGCTTGTACATGTATGCAGGCACGCACACTGACATGCTTACACATGCGCACATGCTTGTACATGCATGCATGCACTCACACAAGGACAGGCGTACACACACATGCTTGTACACTCACGCATGCACTCACACACGGACACGCTTACACACATGCTTGTACATGCATGCATGCACTCTCACACACAGACATGCTTACATGCACATGCTTGTGCATGCATGCACTTTCACGGACATGTTTATGCACATGCACATGCTTGTACACACATGCATGCACTCTTACACATGGACACGCTTGCACACACTTGACATGCTTACCCACATTTGCACGTGTGTACACACATGCAGGTGGGCGCTCCACACCCAGGACTTCATGTGAACACACTGGTTCAGGCGTGAGCACACACAAGCATGTGTGCAAGAACATTCACCCTCTCAGGCACCTCCCCCCAGCCCCCCAGCGCCTTAGGTTCCCACCATGGCATGAACATGGTCACAGGAACGTGCACAGACACACACATATCAGATGCACACACACATATCAGATGGACACACACAGACACACATATCAGATGCACACACATATCAGATGGACACACACAGACACACACATATCAGATGCACACACACAGACACACACATATCAGATGCACACATACAGACACACACGTATCAGATGCACACACATAGACATGCACATGGATCCCTGTGCACATTCACTTGCTCCCTCGCCCAGGTGCACATGTGAACGCACACGTCTGTTTTCACATGCTAAGCACACACACCCACTTTCACACACTTGCACCCTTGCTCCCAGTGCCTGGACCTGCGTGTCTGGGACAGGTGCCAGGTAGGCCTCCTAAGACCGAGTGGGAAGCCCCACAGCCTGTCTGTCCCACAGGTCACATTCTGGGATGGTGGGAGTGGTCCAGGCCCATTGTGAGGACCATGTGACTCCAGGCAGCATCGGTGGGTGTGACTGTGTCAGGGTAACGGAGCCGCACACCCTACCCGCACTCCCCACCAGAAGTCGTCCTGTGACTTTGACACCTTGGAAGCCCAGAACCCCGCGTGTGAGCTGTGAGGGGGACGCCTCAGGATGCAGGTGTCAGAACGGGATGGGGACGCCATGAAGGACAGGTGAACCTCCTAGAGGGCTCCCTCCAGCCAAAACTGGGACCATTTGCGCATCCAAGTTGAAAATGATTTGAACAGATTTTAACTCAGCGAAACAGGCGTCCATACCGAAACGGGGGAGAATAAATAAGTGGGAAGATGGACAATTTGGTGACAAACAGGATATCCAGTCTCAACGAGGAAAGAGTCACTTTTACAGTAGGGACATCTAGCAGACACCCCTGAATCAAACAATCAAAGTGAACAGCATCCCTCAAGGGGCAGCCAAAACCAGGCGTCCCTGGGAGGATGTCCCAGAGAGGAACCAGGGTCCTCCTGGGCTGCTCTCTCCAAATCATAAAACTAATGCAGAGGAGACGGCAGATACTTCCCAGGACAGGCGCGCTCCACAATGGCCTGTTACCTCCCAGAGTGCAGGGGTCCTGGGGGTCAGGGGGAGGCCCCGGGCAGAGCAGGGGGCACTGGAGAGGTATGACACCAGTGTGTCTCGTGTGGCTTTGTGCAGGTCTCTCTGCTCTGAAGGGCATTTCTGGGGCAACGGGGTCTGAGGAGTAGAAGGGAGTTGTGAGCCTGTGTTCTGGTCACCTACCACTTCCTAACAAACCCCCCAAAAATAGAGTGGCTTAGAACACCAGCTGCAGGGTCTCTGTCTATTTTGTGGGTCGGTGATCCGGGCAGGGCTCAGCCGGTGACTCTTGCATGGTTTCCACAGTCCCTCACTGCCCAGGATAGGGCTGGGGCTGAGCTCAGGCGGGGCCTGTGTGATTTACACAGGACAATGAGCTGCACGCCCACTGGTGGCCTCAACGGCACGGTGGTCCCAGATAATCAAGTTTCTTACAGGGTAGCTCAGGGGGGCCCAGCAAGGGGGTCCTAAGAGACTAAAGAGAGAAGCCACGAGCCTCTTCGTTTTTTTTTTTTGAGTTGGAGTTTCCCTGTTGTTGCCCAGACTGGAGGTTAATGGCACAATCTTGGCTCACCAAAACCTCCGTCTCCCAGTTTCAAGCAATTCACCTGCGTCGGCCTCCCAGGTAGCTGCGATTACAGGCACCCGCCACCACGCCCGGCTAATTTTGTACTTTTAGTACAGATGGGGGTTCTTCATGTTGGTCAGGCTGGTCTGGAACTCCCAACCTCAGGTGATCTGCCTGCCTCAGCTTCCCAAAATGCTGGGATTACAGGCATGAGTCACAGCTCACAGCGCCTGGCCATTTTTTTTTTTTTTTTTTTTTGAGAGGATCTCCTTCTGTTGCCCAGGCTGGAGTGCAGTAGCATGATCTTGGCTCACCGCAACCTCCACCTCCTGGATTCAAGCGATTGTCCTGCCTCAGCCTCCCGAGTAGCTGGGATTACAGGTGTGCACCACCACACCCGGCTAAGTTTTTGTATTTTTAGTAGAGACGGGGTTTTGCCATGTTGGCCAAGTAGGTCTCAAACTCCTGACCTCAAGTGATCCACCTGCCCTAGCCTCCCAAAGTGCTGGGATTACAGGCGTGAACCACCGCGCCTGGCCAAGCCTTTTCATGACCTAACCTAGCAAGTCCCAGGAGGTCCCTCCACATCCACCAGAAAGTCACCAGAAGGCCGGGTGTGGTGGCTCCTGCCTCTAGTCCCAGCACTTTGGGAGGCTGAGGCCAGAGGATCACTTGAGCCCAGGGAGGTCGAGGCTGCAGTGAGCTATGATCACACAACTACACTCCAGCCTGGGCAACAGAGGGAGACTCTGTCTAAAAAAAAAAGAAAAAGAAAAAAAACTGATTGCAATAGGACTGGAAAAAAGAAAGAAAGTCCCTTCAATCCAGCACCCAGCCTGTGTTTCCTGATTTTGTAGAATGAGTATCACGTATTTGGGGAAAATGCAGCTTGTGCCAATAAGACATTCTCAAAAGGTTCAGGAAAGACAAAGTTCTTTATACTGTTCTTACTATACATAGTAAGAATATACACTTTTTTTTTCCTTTTGAGACAAGCTCTCACTCCGTTGCCCAGGGTGGAGTACAGTGGCACAACCTCAGCTCACTGCAGCCTTGACCTCCAGGCTCAAGCCATCCTCCCACCTCAGCCTCTTGAGTAGCTGGAAGTACAGGCACGCACCACCATATCCAGGTAATCTTTTTTAGAGATGGGGTCTCGCTATGTTGCCCAGGCTGGTCTCGAACTCCTGGGCTCAAGCAATTCTCCCACCTCAGCCTCCCAAAGTGCTGGAATTACAGGCATAAGGCACCTGGCCTATTCTTACAATATTGTTTTGTGTTTGAGATGGTTTCAGAGTAAAAAGTAAACAAAGTCTTCCACGGCCCCAGCGCCCACAGGGAGGGGAACAAGCTCCAGCCTGGGCTTCTCGGGCTGCTGCCAACCCCACCGCCTGCCCCCCCTCACCTTGGCCCCCCACTCTGCCTGCCCACATTGAGCCCAGCTTTCCACCCTCTGTCCTCGTTCTTCAAGTCCTAGACGTCCTTCAGAGCCAGCTCCAGGTGCCCCCAGACCCCCAATCGGCCCCTCACCCCCCAAGAGTCCAAGAGGCCATTGAGCCTCTGGCAAGTTGCAGCCAGTTCAAGATCTCCAACCCACTCCAGGCTGGAACCTGACGAGCTAAGAGCACGAGGGTCCTGTATTTAGCTTGCTGCAGCCTCGCAGTTTTACCAATAAATAGAGGCAAAGAAAGGGGGCATGAAAACATCGTCTGCAGCAGTCCTGCCCAAGGAAACAGGGCTGAGCCACACAGGCATGCGATGTTACGTTTCCTAGAAGCCACAGCCAAAAACAGCCAGGAGAAACAGACGCAGTTACTTTTTCTGTGATTGTTGTTTGTGGGTTTGTTTTGAGATAGGGTCTCCATCTGGCACCCAGGCTGGAGTGCAGTGGCACCATCTTGGTTCACTGCAGCCTCGACCTCCTGGGCTCGAGTGATCCTCCCGCCTCAGCTTCCTAAGTAGCTGGGACCACAGGCGCACACCGCCACATGCAGCTAATTTTTTATTTTTTGTAGACGTGAGGGTCGTGCTATGTTGCTCAGGTTGGTCTTGAGCTCCTGGGCTCAAGCAATCTGCCCAACTCAGCCTCCCAAAGCGCTGGGATTACAGGTGTGAGCCAACATGCCTGGCCTGAAATTACTTTTAATAATATATTTTATTTAGTCCTAAATAGTCCTAAGCATCATCATTTCAACATATACTAAATATAAACACAATTGTTGCTGAACTGTTGTGTTTGTTTCTCATACTGTGTCTCTGCGACTCAGTGTGCATTTTGGGTCGACAGCACGGCTCCAGTCAGCATGGTGTGCCCAGGTCTGGGGCTCAGGTTCCCACCTGGGCGGTGCACGTCTCTGGGGGTGACCACTGCATGTCCAGAATTACATTAACTCCCTTACAGCCCTGCATGGGCTATGGCCCATTTCAGAGATGAGGAGACCGAGGCTGGGAGGGAGGCTGGCCGGGCGCACCTGCAGAACGCAGGGCTGAGCCAGGAGTGGCACTGGGATGGCATCAGCACTGTGGTGTATTTCAGCAGCTGGAAACCTGAGGCTTAGTGAGGCGCTGGGCCTGCAGGGTCGTGAGGCCTGGGACCCGGCCTCCCCTCTGCCTCTGCCCCCAATTCCTCCCACAGCCCCGTCCCTCCCATCAGGCCCGGGGCATCCTCTGTGCCCCCCTTGCCATTCCCAGGCAGGCCTGGGTGTTGGGCGCTCAGTGAGGACGCCTGTCTCGGCCCGGGTAGCGCTGTGTGAAGAGCCGAAGATTCTCCTAATCCTTAGAAAAATAGCAACCGGGCTCGGAGTTCAAACATGCAAACCCCACTTAGCGGGCCGAGCCAGGAGCTAGGCCTCCCCGGAGACTCCACCACAGCTGGGGGCAGGGGCTTCGCTGCCATCCCCCGACACTCGCTGGGGTCTCCCCCACGGCATCCAGGTGTCCGAGTCTGGCACTGGGCAGATGAGACACCGGGCTGTGGGAAGGGCCAGCAGGGCCCACCTGACATCCCTCCAGGCAGCGCAAGGCCGGGGCTCACCCAGTGCAGACAGGGAGAGCAGTGGGGAAGAGGGGATCCGCCATGCTCTCTCGGCCCCAGGCTTCCTGCCCCCGCAGGCTGGGGTCTCCTCTCCACATCACAGAGGAAGAAACTGAGGGTCAGAAAGGAGAGCCCACCTGTCCAGCATCACCCAGCTGATGAGCAGAGACAGTGGGATTAGAAGCCAGGTGTGGACGCAACATCCCCCAGGCCCAAGAGCAGGTTGAAGGCCACGGTGGAGGGGGAGACTGGGGATATGATGGACACTGCTCAGGTAGCCCCCAGGCACCAGCCCTGCTGGGAGACAGCAGGTGCGGGAGGGTGGGGGCTGCAGGGACCCTGAGTGGCCTCCCAAGGGAAGTGCCAGCCACAACCCCCAATGAGGCTCTAAGACAGACCCTAACCTGGATCCCTGCCAGGCCCCTGTGCACCCAGTATCCCCCAAAGTCCATGCTGGCGATTTCAGCAGCAGGATGGGGCCACCTAGACCCTCCCCTGACCCCAGGTCCCTCAGGGAACAGACGGACAGACACACATGGGAACCGGCAGCCAGGCAACCTGCCACCCTGTCATTCCCACAACCTTCCCAAGGCCCTGGCTTTTGGTCTTTGCTCCAAAACCAATCAATTTCTCGCCACCGCTGCCTAACAGACTTTCCTGATGTGGTTGTCAGCGTTAAAAACGACCAGGCGACGTCAGCCAGCCACCCCTCCTCTGACCCATCCCAGTCCCGAAGTGCTGGCCCAGGGTGAGGCTCCCGCCCAGGGTCAGGCCCCTCCCACCCACACCTGCCCAGAGATGTTTTCGGTGACACGGCTTTGCTGATGCCTAAAGCACACGCCTGGCCTGCCTAACAGGCTCCTGGCCGAGGCGCGGTGGCTCACACCTGTAATCCCAGCGCTTTTGGAGGCTGAGGCCGAAGAATCACTTGAGGCCAGGAGTTTGAGACCAGCGTGGGCTACAAAGCGAGACCCTGTCTCTGCAAAAAATAAAAGTAAAATAATCAGCCGGGGCCAGGCGCAGTGGCTCACGCCTGTAATCCCAGCACTTTGGGAGGCCAAGGTGGCCAGATCACGAGGTCAGGAGTTCGAGACCATCCTGGCTAACACGGTGAAACCCCATCTCTACCAAAAATACAAAAATTAGCCCGGCGTGGCAGTGCATGGCTATAATCCCAGCTACTCTGGAGGCTGAGGCAGGAGAATCACTTGAACCCAGGAGGTGGAGTTTGCAGTGAGCTGAGATCGCGCCACTGCACTCCAGTCTGGCGACACAGTGAGACTCCGTCTCAATAAATAAATAAATAAACAAACAAACAAACAAATAAAATAATTAGCTGGGCATCGTCGCTCATGCCTATCATCTCAGCACTTTGAGAGGCCGAGGCAGGAGAATTGCTTGAGAAATTCTTAAGAATTGGTCTCAGAACTTTGAGACCAGCCTGGGCAACATAGTAAGACATCATCTCTACAAAAAATTTAAAAATTAGCCAGGTGTAGAGTGGTGTAAGCCTGTAGTCCCAGTTACTCGAGGGGTCTGCGGTGGGAGGATCCCTTGAGACCAGGAGGTCGAGGCTGCTGTGAGCTACAGTTGTGCCACTACATCCAGCCTGGGTGACAGAGGGGGAGGGCTCCCAGGAAGCCACATTTCCCAGCCTTCCTGGCAGCTACGTGGGACCCCAGGATCAGTACTGAAATCAAAAGAATCAAGCAAAAGGCATTGGAGTCGGCTCGGACCTTCCTGCACGCAACTCCTTCTCCATCTTTCCCCTGCTCCCCCTCCACACCTGGTGACACTGGGTGCTCACAAACCACAGGCTGGTGGGTCCAGGCTGCTCATAGGAATGTGCCTGGAGGCCTGACTGACTTGCTCAACCCCAGCTGCCTTGTGATCAAGAAATTCCATCTTGAATCTGGGCAGCCACTGAGACTTGGGGATGCTTGTCACAGCAGCAAATATCTCTTACCCTCGTCTGTGGGTACACATGGGGTGCTGGGTCCTGTGGCCTGTGCACAAGCACACACGTGTGTAAACACATGCTCAGGATCACACACACCCATGTACACGCCAGCTCCCAGTGGAAGCCCGAGACCGGCTGTGGATCTGCAGGGGTACGAGCTGTCCCACCCCACCCTGCACCCTACTCTGTCTGCCAGGTGGACTGGGGATGGTGGCAAGGTGCCCACTTGGTGGAGCATGGAGGGCCAGTGGGGTAACCAGGGAGCTCCCAGCCTGATGCCCACCCCTGTCCCTGCCCAGCCCAGGCCTCGCCCTGTGGCCTGGCTCCCAGAACCTACAGGGAGGTCAGGCGTGGCATGAGGGGCTGCCCAGCCGGCGTATGGCCCCCTGGGAGCGGCTTAGCCATGATTCCCCGGGTCAGCGTATCATCCCAGCGCTGAGTCTATCAGCCAGATGGTCGCTTCAGCAGGGAGAGAAAAACCTGACACGCCATTTCAAACCGATTTCACGGCAGGCCTCCGGAGAGCCCCCACAAGCTCCTGACAACCCGATCTGTTGTGAATAAATATGACAAAATTGCCAATTATGACAGGGAGGCTTCAATGTCGGGTGGACTAGGCAGGCCGTGGCCACGCGCTCCGGGGCCGGCACCACCAGGGAGACAGCCCCGCGGACAGAGAGAGCTGAGCCCAGATGACGGCGGTGCTGGGCCGCGGCCAGACGCCGCGCCAGCAGGCCCTGGAGGAGGCAGCCGTGGCCAGCGCCTGCCAGCCCCCTGCCCACACCGCCCAGCTACGGCTGCCACCCCAGCCCATGGCTCCAATGCCCCACACTTGGGCTGCCAGCCCTCTGTTACCTTCAGGTGCTGCCAAGCAGGTCCTGGGCAGGGCGATGGCTCTATCAAGAAGGGGAGCACGCAGGTGAGCTCCCTAGGCCTGACCTGGCCCTAAGGCTCCACCGCCCTCGCCAACCCATGCCAGCCTCCAGCATGCAAAGCCCACGTCTCAAAACATCACTCCTTCTTTGGCTCACAGAGAGGCCCCAGGCCCAGAGTCAGGCAGGGACTCCCAGTCGCCAGCAGGCACAGAGGCACAGAATTCAGAGCCCGGTACGGATGAAGCATGTGTGTGTCTCCACCCGAGGTCCCTGTCCTCAACCCAGAAGCCCGCATGTGTCCTCTTCTTGTCCCCGCCTGCCTCTGCTCAGCCCACTTCGGCCCCACCCGTGGGAAGCCGGGAAGCTGATCTGTGTCTGAGACCGGTCTTACATGGACACACACCCCGGGCCACCTCTGCCATCTGGGAACTTGTACCTGGATTTGTCTGACTCAAGGATGATAGAGCAACAGACAGAAACAACCACCCTGAAAGGAGGGATGACACTCAGTTCCCTGAGGAGGGGCACGTGGCACGCCATGAAGGGCCTCGAGGGGAAGAGGCTTGGTCAGGAGGCCACAGGGGTGAGGGGAAGACGGCGCCGGTGAGCAGCGGGCAGGCCTGGGGCTGGAGGGGTGGGTCACTGTGGAGGGTGCTGGGCTGCAGGGGTGGCCTCTGGTCAGTCATAGCCACCATCACTTCCCTCACAATCACCATGTCAGCACCTTCCTGGCCTGGGTGATTTAGGGCAGGGAAGTATTGGCTCAGGAGTGTGACAGCCCAAAGAGGAGGCGGGTGCAGCCTGGGCCTTGGTGCATTTGCACACGAGAGGCGCAGTCGTGGGGGCCTTGGCCATCCCCAGCAATCAGCTAGCACCGGGAGAGGCAGTCCCTCCCTGGCCAGCAAGTCCCCCGTTATGTCAACACATCATCAATATGGATGAGACGTCGGGCACGGGGGCTCAAGCCTATAATCCCAGCACTTTGGGAGGCTGAGGCGGGCGGATCATGAGGTCAGAAGATGGAGACCATTCTCGCCAACATGATGAAACCCTGTCTCTACTAAAATGCAAAAAATTAGCCGGGCGTGGTGGCGGACGCCTGTAGTCCCAGCTACTCAGGAGGCTGAGGCAGGGGAATCACTTGAACCTGGAAGGCGGAGGTTGCAGTGAGCCAAGATCGTGCCACTGCACTCCAGCAATATATAAATATTATATTTATTA
>NW_012101810.1:1031301-1036976 GCF_000951045.1 Mandrillus leucophaeus
TCACCATCACTATTATCACCTTCATCATCACCATCACTATGATCACCTTCATCATCACCATCGCCATCATCACCTCCATCACCATCACTATTATCACCACCATAAACACCGTTACCACCATCACCACCATCATCACCAGCAGCACCAACACCATCACCATATAACCTTCATGATCATCACCATCACCATTATCATCACTATTACCTTCATCACCATCATCATTATCATCTTCACCATCACCTTCATCACCATCACCATTATCATTATCTTTACCATCACCACCATTATCACCATCTCCATCACCACCATCACTGTTATCACCTTCATAATCACCACCACCATCACCATTATCATCACCATCACCATCATCACCATTAATATCATCACCAGCATCACGAACACATCATCATATCATCTTCATCACCATCACCATTATCATCAACATCACTTTTATCATCACCATCATCACCATTATCATCACCATCATTATTATCACCATCACCACCATCATCACCACTGCCATCACCATCAACACCATCATCATCATCACCTCCACCACCATCATTATTATCATCATTACCACTGTCACCATTATCATCACCCTCTGCATGCTTGTCATTCCTGTCCCCTCCTCCCTCTCCCTGGTTTCTTAACTCCCTAGTGACTAGGAAAGCATCTCATTCTGTGGGCCCCAAGGTTCTGGTGCAGGGCCTGAGGCTACAGTGGAAACCCCAGACTCTGAACTCAAGTAGACCTGGATTTGAATCCCGATGCATGCCCTGGACAGTGATCTAAGCTGTGGACTGCACAATCCTAGAAGAGCCACTCCCATGGTGCCCACTCACTAACCAGCTGCATGACTCTGAACAAGTTGCTTGAGGTCTCCATTTCCTCCTAAAAAAACAAGGTTGATTTTCACAGGACCACTCTGAGGCTTAAGTGAGGTGCTGCAGGTAAAACCTGGGCACTGGGCAGGCATAGAACAAACAGCCTGCAATTGATCACGTTGTTCTCCAAGAGTGCACCTGACAGCTGCCTAACAACCCATTGTCCTTTGGAAGAGACCCCTCTGTGACAGCCCGAAGTTCTTCCCAAGGGCAGGAAGCCCCTCCCTCCTAAGGCATCTCCCCTTCCCGGGGGAGCTCAGGATTTCTGCTGACAGACTGGCCCCACCCTCCTGCCCTGTGGGTACATCTGTTCCTCCTCCCTATGGTGAGAATGATGTCCCCATGGCAACATCCTCCTCCCGAGGTGATGACCCCTAGGAGTCCCCGACTCTAAACCCCATCTTATCTCCTCTGAGATAGCAGGTCCAAGGTGACCCTCTTTGTAGGAGAACATTTAGAAAATCCAAGAAAGTACAAAGGAAAAACAAGACTCACCCATGATGCAACCACCCATGATCCTACCGGGCAATTCATATTTCCGATTATCAAAGTGATGTAATACTTCACAGAAACCAGAAAAAGATAATGAGCTCCACGTCGCTGCCTCAACACCACACTCTCTCATGCTGTCCTCTTCATCCACGCGTTCTCAGGCTGCATATGTTTTTTACATCATTACACCCTTAATGTACTCATAATTCCATACGTGGCTTCCCTCAGCATCATGCTGTAGGCGTGTTTGTACATAACCACCCAGTGTTCGCAATTAGCACTTTTAATGACCACCTAGTATTCCACCGAGTGTGTGTATTGTAATTTACTAAACAACTCCCCGATTGTTGGACATTTCAGCTGCTTCCAATTTTTTTTGGTCATTAAAGATAATGTTGCCATGAATATCTTTGGCTTAAATCTCTCCCCATCTTATGGATAATTTCCCCGGAAGAGCATCCCAGAGGCAGCGTCACTGGGTCAGAGGTGCTGAGCATTTCCATGGCGCAGAGTACATGTTGCCAAGTCACTCTCCAGAAGGGCTGGCCTGGCTTCAGCACCCCCAGCAATGTGGTTGCCTCTTGTCTCACTGCACCGGCCCACATTGGAGAGTACTGGTTTTAAGGGCTGGTCTGCTAAGCAGTAGGCATGGCGCCTCCGATGTCAGGGTGCAACCTATACATCGGGCCTCCATTGAACACAATCGACTCATTCTGACCCTTGCTACGTGCCTGGATAAGATGGTGGACACACAGTTGCACGTTTGGAGTTCATGGTGGAGCCAGGGTAGGGGCAGGAGACAGTCATGGCCCCTGAAGTGTGTGCCAGGAGAGGGAACATCAAAGGCCAGGGGTGGGGCCTCAGCAGGAGGGCTGGAGAGTGCAATTCCCAGGTTTCTGTCCTGCTCATAAGCTCATCTCCCTTGCAGCGGGATGTAGGTTGGGTATCCTAGACTCTCCACGAACCAGTCATCAACCTGG
The DNA here is from genome assembly GCF_000951045.1 of Mandrillus leucophaeus. Taxonomy (NCBI): domain Eukaryota; kingdom Metazoa; phylum Chordata; class Mammalia; order Primates; family Cercopithecidae; genus Mandrillus; species Mandrillus leucophaeus. Next base: position 1,033,661 of record NW_012101810.1, read on the forward strand.
CTGCTCAGGCTGGGAAGCTGGGAGAGGGTTTTGTGTCCCTCTCTCTCTCCCTCTCTCGGTACTTCCACTCATCGGCAAGGCCTGGTGGCTCTACCTGTTTTCCCCCATCACCCAGGCTGCCCTGCCCACCTCCTGGGGCACCTGGACATCCCCCACACCCTCTTCACTGGTCTCCCTCTCTCTGCCCTGTCCCTTGGGCCCCTTCTCTTCAAAGCATGTCGAATCCGTGTCCTCCCATGACTGAATCTCACCAGCATCTTCCTATTAAATGTAGAAGACAAGTCACACATCTCAACAGGCCTCCCAGGCCCTAGAGATCTGGCTCTGCTCACCCCCACCTCGTCCACCCAGCGCCCCTCTACCATACTGGCCTTCCTCTGTGCCATAACCTCTGCCTGCGATGCCCTTCCCCAAACCCCACATAACTATCTCCACCTCATCCTTCGGGTCTCAGCTTAAATGACACCTCTCCGAGGAGACTTCCCTGGCCACCTGAGTAAATGGCCTCCTCCTGTATTTATTCCCTTTCTTCACATATAACTCATAGATTTCTTCTCGTTTGCTTGTTTTTCTTCCCCCCTGGCACATGAGCTTCATGAGGTCAGGGGGTTTTGTCTGTTTGGTTCATTACTGAACAATGAACCAGGACAATGCCCTATATTTAAATTGTTCAATGAATGTATGGTGAATAAATAGATGGACGGGTGGGTGGGTGGGTGGATGGATGGATGGATGAATAGGTGGGCAGGTAGATGGATGAGTGAGTGGATGGATGAATGTGTGGGCGGGTGGGTGGATTAATGGGTGAATGGGCAGGTAGATGGATGAGTGAGTGGATGGATGAATGTGTGGGCGGGTGGGTGGATTAATGGGTGAATGGATGGATGGATGAATGGATGAGTGGAAGGATGAATGGATGAGTAGATGGATGAATGGATGAGTGGACGGGTGGGTGGATGGGTGGGTGAATGGGCAGGCGGGTGGATGGATGAGTGAGTGGATGGATGAATGGTGTGTGGATGGGTGGGTGGGTGGATGGATGGATGGATGGATGGTTGGATGGGCGAATGGATGGATGGTTGGATGGGCGGATGGATGAGTGAGTGGATGGATGAATGTGTGGGTGGATGGATGGATGGATGAGTGGATGGGTGGATGGATGAGTGGATGGATGAGTGGATGGGTGGATGGATGAGTGGATGGATGAGTGGATGGGTGGGTGGATGAGTGGATGGGTGGGTGGGTGGATGGATGAGTGGATGGATGGATGAATGGATGAGTGGATGGGTGGGTGGATGGATGGATACAGATGGATGGGTGGCTGGGTTGGTGGATGGATCAATGGATGGATGGATGAGTGGATGGGTGGATAGATGGGTGGATAGAGATGGATGGGTAGCTGGCTGGCTGGATGAGATTGGGTAGACGGATGGATGGTGGATGGACGGGATGAAATTGAAACCTGTTCAAAAAGACTGAAAGATACTGAGGAAGAGAAGAAAAACTGGGAGAGGGTGGTATCCCAGGGGCTGGTGAAAGTGTGTCTTTCAAGAAGGAGGCAGAGACACCAAGCTTGTCTTCATCAGCCTTGGCTGGTGCCTGATGCCTTCAAAGGGGACAAAGACAAGGAGCTGGTTTGGCAGGAATCCTACCCAGGGGACTGATGAGCTCAGTCTTTTATTTTACAATTTAAAAATAAATTTTAACTTTTTATTTTGAAATAATTTCCAATTTGCAAAGTAATACCCAGTATTCCAGTACACCGGCACCCAACTTCTCCTAGAGTCAACATCTACATATCCAGTGGTGCGCCTGCCCCCGACCTCTCCTAGAGTTTACATCTGTGTAGCCGACTGTATGCAAGCCAGCTCTGCCCCATAGCATTTGCCAATTTCCATGGTGTAAATACTCCAGCCAAGGCCAATTTTAAGCTACCAATGGTTTAACAACTGGCTTGCAAAATTCCTGAACATTTAACAATCAACTCTCACAAGACATCATGAGCTCTTCTAGCAAACCACGGTGCAAACCATGCACATGGGTCTCAGGTCTTATTTTAATCTCATCAGCTGTCTCCTTCATTCTGGGTACCAGTGAAGAATGGTTCACACTTGACATTTGCTAAGGGGTGCTGGCCAGTTGCTTTGGAAAACACCCCTTGGTTTGGACGTATGGTGTTTCCTCATGATCAGTGCATTTCTGCTGGGGAACGTAACAGAAGGATGCTGTGTCTCTTGTTGGGGCTTTGCAGCAGGGGTGCTGGGCTGTCCATCCCGTCAGTCACAGGTGAGGTTAATTGACAGCTTTGTTACCCTGATGCCTGTTGCATTTCTCCAGTTTAAAGTCACTCTTTTTCTCTTTGTAATTAATAATTATCTTCAGCCTTTAAAAGGAAAGAAATTCAGACCAGGCTCGGTGGCTCACGTCTTTCATTCCAGAACTTTGAGAGGCAGAAACAGGTGGATTGCTTGAGCCCAGGAGTTGGAGATCAGCCTGGGACACATAGCAAGACCCCATCTCTACAAAAAATACAAGAATTAGCTGGGTGTGTTGGTGCGTGCCTGTAGTCCCAGCGACTTGGGAGGTTGTGGTGGGAGGATTGCTCGAGCCTGGAAGATGGAGGCTGCAGTGAGCCACTGCACTCCAGCCTGGGTGACAGAGCGAGACCTTGTCTCTAAAAAAAAAAGGAAATAAATTCTGACACAGGTTACAGTGCGGGTGAACCTTAAGGACATTTTGTTCAGTGAAATAAGCCAGACCCAACAGGACACAGACTGTGCCATCCACTCATACGAGGTCCCTAGATCCTCAAATCCACAGAGACAGGAAGTAGGATGGTGGGTGCCTGGGGCTGGGGCAGGGGAGTGATGGGAAGTGAGTGTTTAATGGGGACAGAGCTTCAGTTTGGGAAGAGGAGAACGTTCTGGAGATGATGGTGGTGATGGCCGCACAAAAGTCTGAATGTACTTAATGCCACTGAACTGTGCACCTAAAATGGTGAAGAGGCCGGGCGTGGTGGCTCACACCTGCAATCCTAGCCGTCTGGGAGGCCAAGGTGGGTGGATCACCTGAGGTCAGGAGTTCGAGACCAGCTTGGTCAACATGGTGAACTCTACTAAAAATACAAAAATTAGCCAGGCATGGAGGTGGGTGCCTGTAATCACAGCAACTTGGGAGGCTGAGGCAGGAGAATTGCTTGAATCCAGGAGGCAGAGGTTGCAGGGAGCCAAGATTACACCACTGCACTCCAGCCTGGGCGACAGAGCGAGACTCCATCTAAAATAAATTAATTGGCCGGGCGTGGTGGCTCACGCCT
>NW_012101810.1:1037626-1041783 GCF_000951045.1 Mandrillus leucophaeus
CCTTCTTTGTGAGACAGGGTCTCACTCTGTGGCCCACAGTGGTGCCATCATAGCTCCCTGCAGCCTCAACCTCCAGGGCTCAAATCATCCTCCCAAGTACCTGGAACTACAGACATGTGCCACCGTGCCCGGCTAATTTTTGTATTTTTTGGTAGAGATGGAGTGTTGCTATGTTGCCCAGGCTGGTCTTGAACTCCTGGACTCAAGAGATCTGCCCACCTTGGCCTCCGAAAGTGCTGGGATTACAGGCGTGAGCCACCACGCCCGGCCATGTTTTACAACATCTTCGTGCCAGCCTCTCCCTTCTGGCGTGCCGGAAGCCAGGCTGCTCGACCCGTGGAAACAAGGTTGGTGATGATGGGACTCTGGGACCAAGAGCAGCCAACCCCGGAGCCGGCAGCCCTGCACTGTGAGAGGCGCTGTGCCGGGCGCTCTACACCCCCAATGGATGGAAAACCAGGCTCCGAGCGTGCCGATCCACCCAGCATCACACAACTCCTGCCAGGCCGTGCCCGGAGCAAGTTCCTAAGAGGCCAGGCCCCTGTCTCCTGGGGTAGCTAGGCCACTCCGGCCTTGGTCTGGGGCCCAGTCACGGTCCAGGTTTTCCAAACAAACCATAAATATCATCTTTACGGAGGATGGGGAGGGCAGAAGAGGAGATCTCCTTCTTTACCACAGTGGACCCTGCTCCTCCCAGGATACAGCCCATCTTGGGGGGCTGTTGGAAGCCTCCGGGCACCCCTGGGCCCAGCATCCCACAATGGGCTAAGACGTTGGTGGTATTTGCTGGACATGACTATGGAGTTAGCCCGGCCCGGCAGGGATTCCCTCCCACCAGCCCAAGCCTCTTAGAAAATGTTTTTAGAGCCAGCCACAGCAGCCCACGCCCGTAATCCCAGCACTTTGGGAGGCCAAGGCAGGAGGATGCTTGAGCACAGGGGTTGGCGACCAACCTGGGCAACATAGTGAGACCTCATCTCTATAAAAATTTACAAATTGGCCGGGCACAGTGGTGTGTGCTTGTGGTCCTAGCTACTCGGGAGGCTGAGGAGGGAGGATCTCTTGAGCCAGGAGTTTGAGGCTACAGTGAGCTATGATGGTGCCACTTCACTCCAGCCTGGGCAACAGAGTGAGACCCTGTCTCCAAAAAAAAAAAAGAAAGAAAAAGAGAAGAAAATATCCTTAGCACCCCTGCGGCGATTCCCCAGCCCCTCCTGCCACATTCTTCTTTTTTTTTTGGAGACGGAGTCTCACTCTGTCGCCCAGGCTGGAGTGCAGTGACCGGATCTCCGCTCACTGCAAGCTCCGCCTCCCGGGTTTACGCCATTCTCCTGCCTCAGCCTCCCGAGTAGCTGGGACTACAGGCGCCCATCATCTCGCCCGGCTAGTTGTTTGTATTTTTTAGTAGAGACGGGGTTTCACTGTGTTAGCCAGGATGGTCTCGATCTCCTGACCTCGTGATCCGCCTGTCTTGGCCTCCCAAAGTGCTAGGATTACAGGCTTGAGCCACCGCGCCCGGCCCCGCATTCTCTTTTTAGGGGCAGAGGGTAACGACCTGGACAGAGGGATGAGAAGACAGGCCGGGGCCCTTCCCGGTCATGGCTCTCTCCTCTCCATCCCACGTCTCTGGGCCTCTGCGTGGTTTCTCCCAGGCTTCAGACCCAGCCTGACAATCATTCATCATCCCCAGACGAGCACTGCTTGGAGCTGGCCCAGGCGATGAAAGGCTCCTGGGTCCCCAGACCCCTCCCCTCGGGCCACCGACGTTCCCTGGGGCCGGGAGAGACTCCATCTGTAACAAGCGTAACAATGACAACAGATCCTGTATTCTCATCTTCTGCCCACCTGGGCCCCGGGCCCATCCTCCCTTTCCTCCCAGCAGCCCTCGGTGTGTGGGGGTGGATGGATGGGACCATCAGCCCATCGTCCAGCAGGAGAAACTGAGGCCCACAGGGTCAAAGGTGCTTATCCAGCGAGTGGGTGGCAGAGCTCACAGCCTCAGCTTGCAGGTCCCTACCTGGGGTCTTCCTTCCTTGCAAGGCTGCTCCAGACAATGTACGGTCACGCTGAGCACTCAGTCCCCAGGGAGAGAACTCTAATCCCCAACTAGAGACTCTGGGGCTTCCCAGAGACAGAACCCCTCCTGCCTGCAGACAGGAGCTGGAGGCAGGGCTGTCCTGAGGACCAGGGCCCCAGTGCCCTCCCCAGGTGGGGACTGAGCCTTTGCCTGTGGGCCACACGCACACGGACTGCCCAGCTCACCCTAAATAGCGGTTGTCAGTGGCCGTGTGTGGTCAGCCAGGTCAGGCCAGCTCACCCGTGCTTGAGAACTTCCCGCAGCCTGCCTTCTCACCTGCCCCCATGTGCTCCCCCACCCTCCCCATCCCTGTACCCAAGCCCACTGTACCCACCCCCCAGTTGTCCAGAAACCGTATCCGCCTGGCCCGGTGATCTGTGCCTGACCACGAAGGATGGGCTTGGGGGAGAGAGGCTTAGGGTCCCCCAGCGGAGAGGCCCAAATTCAGGGCAGGGGGCTGGGCTATGCCTTGGCCCTGCTGCCACTGGCTTCCTGTGTGACCTCAGGCAGGTCTCTCCCCTCTCTGGGCCACAGCTCACCCATCTGAAATAGAAGAAAGTGGCCAGATGCTCTGCAGCTCCCACCGGGCATGAGTGGGACACCTGGGCTTCAAACACCAGAGGGGCACCCTCTGTTACCCAAGGCCCCAGGCAAGTCTTCGCCTCCCTGGGCCTCAGTTTCCTCATCTGTAAAATGAGTCAACGAGGCCTTTCCTGGGCCTCTAGGGAGCCGCGGGGCAGAGGTGGCAGTGGAAGAGCTCGGCAAATGCCCCGTGGGGTCCTCTGCAGATGCCCCGGCCCCTCCCGGCTGGTCTCTGCCCCCCAGCACTCCGTTGGGCGCTGAGCTCCTGTCCGGTATGGTGGCCTCTGACCCGGATTTCCGACCAGGCTCCGTCTCTGTGCAGCGCCCCAGCTGACCTGGATCGCGCCCCTCCCCCGCCATCACGGCCTCTGTGCTTCTGAGGCCCTCACCCAGCTGCCAGGCTCAGATGAAACGGGCCCTGTGTTTTTTTTTGGGAGGGGGTGTTAATCTGCTGGAACGGGGGCCTCTCAACCAGCCTGGGGAGCTGCCAGTTCTCAGAGCAGCCAGAGGTCAGGGGTCAAGAAGGTGAGGACAGGGAGGATGCTGGGAGGATTCTGGGCCCTTGCAGAGGCTGGGAGCAGGCGTGGAGGGGCCGCTGACTCCTGCGAATTGGCCTGGTGTGCCTGGCGCTGTGCACAGGGCAGCTGAGAGGGAGCCTCGGTGCCTCCACACTCAGGGCCGAGCTCTGTCTGCCTCCTCCCCATCGGCGAGGCTTGCATTCTTCCTGGGACAGGCAGCTCAGCCCCTCCCCCAGGGGCAGGTTCTGAGATGGCACAGAGGCAGGTGCCGCAACTCTGCAGGTGGAAGGTGCGAGGATTGGGGCTACTGCCTGCCAGGAAGCTCTGCCTGAGCTCAGGAAAGTAGGTCCACGGGCAGGCCTCCCCCAGGACCCTGACAGTGCCCCACAGAGAGGGGAGATCTGGGAGGGGCCCACTCTCTCGGTCTCTTTTTTGTTGTTGTTGAGACAGAGTCTCGTTCTACACCCAGGCTGGAGTGCAGTAGCACAATCTCGGCTCACTGCAACCTCTGCCTCCCAGGTTCAAGTGATTCTCCTGCCTCAGCCTCCCGAGTATGTGGGATTACAGGTGTGCAGCTAATTTGTGTATTTTTAGGAGAGACGGGGTTTCACCATGTTGACCAGGCTGGTCTCGAACTCCTGACCTCAAGTGATCCATCCTCCTCGGCCTCCCAAAGTGCTGGGATTACAGGTGTGAGCCACCGCGCCCAACCCTCTCTCTTGGTCTCTAAGCCACCAGGGGAGGAGGCTCAAGGGCACTGGGGAGGCCTGGCCTAGCCCGATTTCACCGGGTTCAAGTTGACATCCTTCCCACACACAGGTCTTTGAAAATTTTAAAGAGCAGCCAGCCTCTATCCATCCCAGTGGGCATGACCTGCTGAGGCCCCAGATGCCCCACCCTGGCCTGGGCACCAAAGGTGTCTGAGCGGGAGCAGCTTCTGGGGGCTGCAGAGGAGGCGCTGGTACATGTGACACAGCCCC
>NW_012101810.1:1048353-1049103 GCF_000951045.1 Mandrillus leucophaeus
CACACACAAGGCTCCATAGACCCACCCACACACCCATATCCACACACAAACACCCCCCCAATAGACCCACCCACACACACACACACATACACACAGGCTCCATAGACCCACCCACACACACACACACACAGGCTCCATAGACCCACCCACACACACACACACACACACAGGCTCCATAGACCCACCCACACACCTATATCCACACACAAACACCCCCATAGACCCACCCACACACACACAGGCTCCATAGACTCACCCACGCACCCACATCCACACATGCACACACGCCCCCATAGACCCACCCGACACACCCACAGAACCCTATAGACCCGCCCATGCACCCACACCCACATACGTGCCCCCATAAACCCACTTGCGTGCGTGCACACACACAACCCATAGACCCACCCACGCACCCACACACACACACACCCATAGACCCACCCACACACCCACACACACACACACCCATAGACCCACCCACACACCCACACACACGCGCACACACACAACCCATAGACCCACCCACGCACCCACACACACACACACACATCGACCCACGACCACACCCACACACACACACACCCATAGACCCACCCACACACCCACACCAAACACACACACCTGTCTCTTATACACATCTAGATGTGTATAAGTTAGCACAGTGTAAATGTTTATAACACAGCAATGGAGTTCGTTTATAAGGATATGAAAAGTTTTATTGGGGAGGGCACTGGAGTGGAACCGGCG
>NW_012101810.1:1050978-1054862 GCF_000951045.1 Mandrillus leucophaeus
GGCCAGGCCGGAGGGGGCGGCTGAGACATCCCGGCCGCTGCCTGACCTTGGCAGCTCCCAGCCTCTCCTGCTGCCTGGACTGTGGAAGGAGCTAACAATATTTCCAGGTTGGTGGAAGGGACAGGAGAAGTCACGCCGTGGAGAGGGTTTGGCAAGCTGGAGGGCGCTGTGGGAACATTTGTGGAAAGGGTTCTTCGTGGAGAAGCCTCCTTCACAGCCCCCCTCGCCCTTCGGGACCCCATGCACTCGACAGCTGCTGGGAGGGCAGGCCCTGCTGTCCCGGCCCCCATGGCCCCCTCTCCCCTGGGCTGCAGCTCTCGTTCCCCTTCCTGGGGTTGGGGCAAGGAAGGGCCGGGGCTCCTTGGGAACCTGCAGGCTTGGTTTCCCCGGGCGCTGCACCCCTGTGACCGTGTCGTTGACTCCCACGGTGGCCAGGGCACTAGCATGCCACCCCGTCGCCTGTCAATCCCCAAGTCATTCATTCTCCGAGCCCTTCCGTACGGCGCTCACCTTTGAGAAATCCTCATGGCGCAGGGTCTCGGTTCAGGGCAGTGGCCCCTCACCCGGGCTGGGAGACCCCGGAGGCTGGACGCGCGCCTCAGATGTACTGCAAATCTTGGGGCAGCTTTGTAACCTCCTGAGCCTCAGTTTCCCCCTTTGTAAAACTGAGGACAGGAATAGTGTCTGCCTTCCAGCACTGCAGGAGCCTGTGCCCGAGACTCAGGGACCTCCCCCAGCCTGAGGCTGCAATGCCAGAAATCCTGTGTCCCCACGGGTCTGGAGACGTGCAGGCAGTCCCCTCCCAGCACCCTCAGTACAGTCCCCTGTGACTGTCACTGCCCTCCAAGCCAAGGCCACCTTCAGCCTGACTTACTGGGCTGCCCAAGGAGCAGAGAACAAGGTCCCAACCCTGCCAGGCCAGGCTCCCTCTCGCCTGTCCCCACAGCCCCCGGTTTAGAGCTGTCCCCTCAGAGGCAGGCAGTGCCAGCCGGGCCACGGCGGCGGGGGAGACCCTTCCCGCAGCAACCTGGGTCCCTGACGCTATTTCAGGCCACCCCACCTAATAGGTGTGATCCCATCTCTGGCCGCCACTGGGATATTTTGCATCAGCTTCCAGCGAGCAGGACAATCTCACTATATGGAGAATGGGCTGGTGACGGCTAATTGATTTTACAGCGGTACCGAAGGACAGACAATGAAAGTGCCATCAATTTAATCCACTATTTAATGGTTCCAATTTAGCCTCTGTAAATGCTCACTAAACTAATTTCTCTGGGTTCAGCAATCTGAAAAGCTATCATATCTCTAATCTCCTTCAATATATTCATCTGGAAAAGGGAATTTAGCCAATTCTGATGTGCGGAGATGATCTGTTAGCACAGTGTAAATGTTTATAACACAGCAATCGAGTTCGTTTATAAGGATATGAAAAGTTTTATTGGGGAGGGCACTGGAGTGGAACCGGCGGATAATAGGCAGTTACCCAGCAGGCTCTGGGCGCCCGGGAGCGGGCAGGCATGCAGAAAAATACTCGGATTTGCTCTAATCCCAAATTGTGAGCTCAAGTTCGGACCAGTACACAATGGGCCTGGAACTTGGCTGCACAAAAGGAGGGACGCTGTTCCCCACGGACCCCTGCTTCCCTCGGTGCCGCACGCCCCCACTCCCTGCACAAAGGCAGCGGAAGTGGGGTGATGGGGGCTGAAGCCCCACTTGGGTCTTCCTTTCTGATAACTGGGAGTCAGGGCGTGATAGGGATCTGTGTCTCTTCCCCGGCCTCGGAGGCAGGGGCTGGGCCTGTCCCGCTGTGTCCAGCCAGACAGGGGAGTTGGTGAGACCCCCACCCTTGCCCATTGCCCCTCAGCCCCTCCCCCAGCATGCAGTCTGATGGGATTTATTAGAGAAAGGGTGGTGACCAGCTGTTCCCCATCTTTCCTGAGGACAGGGCAGGAGGAAGCAAGCTTAAGTTACCGAGCAGGTTTTAGGTTCACCACAAAGGGTTTCCTCCTGGGGAGGGCGGATCGGCCTGCCCCTGCCACCACCCCCCCCACACACACCAGCACCACCTCCCAGCGACCTTTTCCCAAGGTGGGTGCCCAGCATGGCAGCTGCAGGGGTGCTCATGTCCCACGCCGTCGGGAGCCCTCAGGCGGCATCCCCTGCACCCCGCGCACCTGGGTGCCGAGCGCACCCCCAAGCGTGGAAGCCCCCCATCCTGATTCTCTCAGTGCCCTTGTTTATTTTTGTTCCCCAGCGGTGTGGTTGAAGCCCAATTATTCAGTGCTAACGAGCCAGCACGACCCACCCATTAAGTGTGGTTTGGGGGCGTTATTGTTTTTCTCACATCCATCCTGTTTTTAGAGAAAATACTCCCTGCTACAGCAGCACATAAATTAGGAAGGCTGGGAGTCTGGAGAAATGCCACCGGCCTCCTGCAAATTTAAGAGCCAGGGAGTGACCAGGTGACTTTTGGCCAAGCAGAGAGGCCATGGGAGAGACAGCGGGAGGCAGGGCCTTGGGCCAAAACAGCGCCTGCTGGGCCGGACACAGTCAACCCTGACGGGGGCTGTCCCAGGGACCCCTGAGGCCCAGGACCCAGGTGGCCCATCTCGGGGGCCAGCTCCTTCCCAGGCCCTGCAGATGAGGACAGAAATCGATTGGCCACACGGCTGTGACTGCCTCTTCTGTCCCAGCCCCAGGGTGGGAGCCCCTGGGCAGGGGTGTGGGGCACATCTGATCCTCTGGGTCCTCCGCTCCCAGCTCAGGCCTGGCCCGTGGCACAGGTTTGGTAGGGGAGGGACAGACACCTACCTGCTTGCAGTTTGAGGTAGCCTTGCAGTGCAGGGGGGCCCGGATCCCGGGCTGGCAGTCCGGGCTTCCAGTTCTGGCTGTGGCATCTCCTTTTCCAGGGTGTTGTCATCCCAGGGAGCCCCTCCTGCTGGGTGGGGACGAGAGTGCCAGCTCGCACTGCTGCGGGAGGGTAAAGGAGACACTGCTGTCAGCGCCCTTGCACACAGGTGGCACCTGGTGACCCAGGCCTGGTGAGCCTACCTAACACACCCCAGTGAACTGGCGCCCGGGAGGACTGCCCAGCCCGAGGCTGAGTGCTGTGACTGGGTCTCTTCCCAGGCCCATGCCCCTGCCCACTCAGCCTCGGCCCGGGGCAGCAGAGAGCCAAGGAAGGACCTGGGGACCGAGACCAGCTCAGTCATGCCCATGCGGGCAGGAGGCTCCCTCACCCTGAACTGACCACAGAGAAAATGGAAATGCTGCCAGAAGCTGCTCCTCCCCCATGGCCCTGAAGAATGTGCACAGGCCCCTGCCCAGGCCTGGGGCCTCACAGGCGGGGGCTGGGTGGGCGGCCCGGGGGAGAGGTCAGATTCCGTCTTCTGTAGCCCTCGTTGGTGCTCCACCCCAGGTCCAGGGTGGCAGAGGAAGGGGCCCCCTTTGCAGACTGTGCACTGCACCCCTGGGTGCTGCCTGGGCAGGGACCGTCTCACAGAGATGCAGAGTCTTCAGCTGCCTGGTACACCCCAACCCCTGGCACTCCCAAGGGACACACATGTATACTCACATTCACACATACACACAAACACACAGGTTCCTGGTCTATGTGTCAGACACACCCCACCCCCTACACACCCCTACATACACAGGCCCCATAGACCCACCCATGCACTCACACACACACACCCTCCATTGACCCACCCATGCACCCACACCACACACACACTCACACAGGCCCAACAGACCCACCTACGCACCCACATCCCCCCACACACACCCATAGACCCACCCACGCACCCACCCCCACACACACACGGGCTCTATAGACCCACCCACGCACCCACATCCACACACGCGCACACACACACCCATAGACC
>NW_012101810.1:1055807-1082355 GCF_000951045.1 Mandrillus leucophaeus
CACACACACACACACACACACACACGTCCCCATAGACCCACCTGACACACACACACAGGGCCCCATAGACCCACTCATGCACCCACACCCACATACACGCCCCCCATAAACCCACCTGCACGCACCCACACACACCCTCCATAGACCCACCCACACACCCACATACACACACATACAGGCCTCATAGACCCACCCCTGCACCCACACCACACACACCCTCCATAGACCCACCCACGCACCCACATCCACACACACACTCACACACACACACCCACCCACGCACCCACACTCACCCCTGAAATGCAGGCTGTGACTCTGCTCTCTGGAGCTACTGCCCTGGACAAATTTTCCCCACCAAAACTCTCACATCACTGGTTCTCCCCAGAGCCCTGGAAGGCAGAGACTCAACTCTAATCAGAGTCATCATGGGGCTCTGGGCAGCCCCTCCCCGTCCCCAACTCTTCCCATCCGGTGGGTCTCCAGGGAGCTCCACATTCCACAGCCAGAGCCAAGAGGGGTGTCCTCAGGAGGGGCACGGGAAGGGCACTCACTCTCACTACAGCGTCAATGACTGTGAGGCTACCCTCCTGGGTGGCGGTGTGACCAGGAAGAGGGGCCACAAGGGGACAGTGGGTGCCGGGGCCTGTCCCCTGGTCCGGGATTGAGGTTCCCCAGTGGGGAGCTGTCCAGGCCTGCATGGCACCTGGCTGTGCAGGTGGGAGGGTCTCTGGGGGGACCAGGAGGGACTAGGGACCCACAGCACCTGGGTGGCACTCACTGCCCGCTCTTCTGTTGGGAGTCCTCCCTCGAGTTCTGCCTGAATGCAGGGCACACCTGGCAGATGCAGCCAGCCCTGGGCCCACGGCACCACCTTCCACTCAGGAGGAGACGGATGACCACAGACAAGGCGTCCCACAGCAAGCACCCGGTCCTGGGGTCCCGCAGCCCTTGGGGGCCAAGGGTGCCCAGTGAGCCCATGCCAGGCCGGCAGAACTCGGCGCCCGGAGAGTGACGCGGTGCACGCGGGTTTATGACGGCGAGGAGCATCCTTTCCACTGTAAATTATATTTAACATCCCACAGAACTTTATTACGTTTTGTGTTTGGGTTTATGAAAAAATCTGTATTTAACTTCAAGCCCTGGTAAACATCTTTGCTTATGTTGTTATGTGATTCCTTATTTGAGTATTTCGATTTAATTTCACAGTTCATATACCTTAAAGTTTTGGCTTTCCCCTCCCTTCCCCACTCGCTCAGAGATGCTGGGCCAGCCTTGCTCATCCTGGGGCAGCTGGATGGTGGGATGGGGAAGCACAGCCCGGGACCCGACCGAGGACCCTGCAGCCCCCAGGGTCCGGGCCAGGGAGGCAGCCCCTGGGCAGAGTGTCCCGGCTTCTCAGAGCCTCACTGGGCACCAGATGGCAGGATAAACGTGAAGAGGGAGCGGGCAGTGAGGAAGCCGGACTGCATCTCCTGTCTGACCCTGGCTTCCTGCAACTCCGTTTCCACCACCTCAGAAGGAGGGCAGGGACTATAGGAGGTGTTGGGGGCAGAGATTCTGCCGAGGGGCGGGGCGGGAAGAAGAAAGGAATGCGAAGAGGAGGAGCCCAAGGGGAGGTGGGTCACAGGCCCAGGGCATCTCAGAGGGGCCAGCTCCCCGGCCTACCTGGGCCCAGCACCCTGAACCCCCTTCGCCGGCCCTGGGGGCTTCCAGATCACACTCACTGTGCAGCCTTGGGCGGGCCCTGCCCCTCTCTGGGCTTTGTCTTCTACCAGGGCAGCAAGAGTAGGGGCTGTGTTTCACCCCAGCATGTTCTGAGGCTCAAGGGATGGGCAGAAACTCTTCAGAAAGAATCAAGATCCAGAGCGGCTAAGGGGCCAGTCCCAGGTTGCCCAGCACAGCACGGTTGAGAGAGGATCTCAGTCCAGGGACCCCCAGCCTCCGCCCCCAACTGCCTTCCAAGCCATTCAGTGCCAGGGAAAGGCTTATGCAGTACATGTTCAGTGAAAAGTGTGTCATCTCCATTCACCGTCTGGATGTGAAAATCCCACGGGGCTTCAGTGGTCTGTAAAACCCCAGGGAAAGTAAAGAAGGAGGTATCCCGCCAGCCCCAAGCAGCCCCTGATGTGAGACATCCTGGCAGAGCCCCACCCCTACCCCCAGGACAAAGCCAGGAGCCCCTGAGACATCACCTCCCTGCCTGGATCCTGCAGCTGGGAGCTGCCCCCAGGAGTGGAGGAGACAGGTTGGGACCCCACGTGTCCCCGAATGCTCACGTGAGGCTCAGAGACATCCCCTCGCTTGTCCGGGGCCACCCTTCCCCACCAGTCCAGCCTTCCCAGGACCCATCGGCCCTGCGGTGGCCCCACAACGTGGTTCTTTCTCGTGGTCTCCTCTCCAGGCTTCCCAGGCCTCCAGAGCCCGGCTGTGTCCCTCTCGCCTGCCCCGGGTGGGCTTATGAGACAGGCTGTCCCTGCCTCTGTGGTCCCCATTCAGAGCCTCCAGGGAGAAGCCCACCTCGGCATCCCTGCCCCCTGTCCAGCCACCCTAGGCCCCTGCATGCCTTGCTGAGGATGGCCTCCCTGCCCATTCGTGGTGTTGGGACAGGCCTCTCTGTGTGGCTGGGGCAGGTACAGTCAGTGAGCCCAGCTTCAACAAAGCCTGACTTCAGCCCCAACTGGGAAACCATGGCAGCTCCAGCCACTGCCCCTGTCTACTGCAGACATCGCTAATCAATCACAGGATGCCTCTGAGACAGGACCACAGATTCCTCCTTAACATAGCTGTTCTCAAGCGAAAAAAGCAAGAGAGATGACACCTGGTCGCTGGCCCTCAACTAAATAACCACCCTGTAGTTTCTGCAAAGGCTTCCCTGGGAGTTGCCCTGAACTCACCACCAGTGTGTGTCGCCCCTCCCCAAATCCTGCCTCCCCACAACCCACGCCAATGTCCCTCCTATCAAAGTGCCCACCGTGGCACCAGCCCCCTGGATGGACCTCACACAGAGCTGCTGGGGAGGGCAACTGGCAAAAGGGAAGTGGGAAGAGTCTGGAGGGGCTGATGCGTACCCCAGAGAGGCCCCAGCGCCAGACCCTCAGGATGTTTCAAGCTTCACTGAGCTTCACTTCGTTCCCCAAAGGATCTGACACACTTAGAAAAAGGCACAACACTCGGCTGGGCGCAGTGGCTTACGCCTGGAATCCCAGCACTTTGGGAGGCCGAGGCGGGCAGATCATGACGTCAGGAAATCGAGAGCATCCTGGCTAACAGGGTGAAACCCTGTCTCTACTAAAAATACAAAACATTAGCCGGGCGTGGTGGTGGGCACCTGTATTCCCAGCTACTCTGGAGGCTGAGGCAGGAGAATGGCGTAAACCCGGGAGGCGGAGCTTGCAGTGAGCCGAGATGGCGCCACTGCACTCCAGTCTGGGCAACTCAAAAAAAAAAAAGAAAGAAAAAGGCACAACACGCAATTGAGTGACTCCGGACAGTTCAGCCTTCAGAAGTGCATTCCCTGGCTGCCCATGGAGTTGTTGAGAGCAGACTGTCTTGACTCTGAGCTTCCTAGGGGCCAAGGCAAGAAAGGAAGAACATTCTATTGCAGTGCATCTGTCTCAACACCCATGAGAGAAAAACCAGCCAGGCAGTCAGAAGGAGCACGGCGTTCCTGCTGTGGAGGCCTGAGAGGCTTCCAGCCATCGCTCACAAGATGGATTTCCTGAGAGGCTTCAGGCGGCCTTGGAGGCTGCGTGGTGTGGTGCAGGGGGTGCTGGCCTAGGCACCTGGGATGTGGGCCAGGCCGGGGAGCTGCTTTGCTTGGTAGGTCTCAGTTTCCCCATCTGGACAGCAGAGTGGCTTCCTGCCTGTCTGTGGGGTGCTGGGGAGGCCCTGGCAAGGTGCCCGGCGTCGCCAGTTGCAGGAGGCTGGCTGCATCAGAGCGAACCGGGAAGGTTGTCTCCTGCCTGCCGCAAGGCACCATTGCCGTGTGTGCAATTTAGCGCCACTGTTTCATCAGTCACAAAATCCAAATGGAAAAACAGAGACATAAATACGCCTGCCCAGGGAGCTGCTGGACCGCATGTGGGGCCCAGAGGAGGCAAGCATGGGCGCCGTGCCGTGGGGAGGATTGCACGTTCCGGGGGCCAGCGCAGGCTGACTCTGGGCAGAGGGTGAGCCAGGCCTGCAGGTTCTGGGGCCACGGGGAGCAGAAGGGGATGGGTGAGTTCTGAGGAACCAGCCCTGGAGGCAGAAAGGCTGGGGATGGGGGGTGGGGACTCTGTAGGGCGCCCCTTGGGGTCTTTGATTTGTACAATTACAGACTCTCACACACCCCAGAAGGCTCGGGGAAAAAATCCATGGCCTGAAAAACCAATTCAGCTTTCACTACCTGCCAGGGTGCCGGCCAAGCCTGCCCGACAGAGGAGGCAGGCAGCCCCAGAAATGGGGGTGCAGAAACAGGCAGAGAGGCAAGTCGTACCCTGGCACTGTGGGGCCAAGCTGCCGCAAACGGGTCCCCCGGGATATCCAGAAGTGAAACCCTAAGAAAGGAGGCTCACGCTCTGCCCCAGACTGGCTTCCTGAGCAACTTCCCTTCTCCAGGCCTCAGTTTCCCCTTCTGCAACACAGCGCTCACCCCCGAGCAACTCTGGCTGGTGTGGTAGGAATTGAGCACCACCAGCTGTGCACACTGTGAAGTGGGGGGTCTGCGGGCGTCGCCCGCCGTAACCATGACGACGACGGCTGTGAAAGGCACCGGCTGTTCCTGGACCCGGCACAGTGTGTTTGTGGCTGTTGTGTGACACCCACACCCCGCCAGACTTGCTTTCAAACGGCATTTTGCTAGCCAGACCGAACGCGGACGCGTTCCCGCGAGCGTGCCAGCCTCTCCCTTCTCCCTGCCAACCTCGGGGGTGGTACTGTGGCTTCCAAAATCTCATTACCGCCACCATTGCCCGTCCTCCGCCGCTCCCTCCTCTCCTGCCCTCTCTCCCCCACTCTCTCTCCTTTTGGAGGATAAATTTCTGTAGCAGCCAATTACAGCCGTTTGATGTGCGTAATGATGGAGCCGTGGAAATTGGAATTGACACCTCGGAGGATCGCGGAGGGGGAAGAAACGCAATGTACATGAATCAAGCGTTTTCTTGGAGTTTTCTCCCATTGACAACGATTTGCCGGGGCCGGGGCCCGGAGCTCGGGCCGCGGGCGGCGGGGGGCACAGTGGGGCTGGGAGCTCCGGGCCAGCAGCGCCTGCTCCTAAGCACCGATCAATTACGGCGCAGACAAGCCAGTGTCACATGTGATTCACAATGTCAATTTCATGCTCGTGGTAACCATTTAAGAAAGAGCCGGGCCGGTTTTACATTTGATAAGAAATCAGCAGCGTTTGTGTTTGTAAAAAGACCGATCACAGAGTGTGACAGGTTCCAGAGATTGCCAGGCGGCGTCGACGGCCCGTCTGGAGTCTGTCAGAGACCCGCAAGTATTTATTTCAAATGGGTTTCCCCCCGCCGCCCCCCTCCAGCTGGGACGTGAAAATAAACTGTCAGTCTCTATTTACAGCTGTACAAGCTGGAAATACAGAGAATTTTAGGTTAAATTGTCAGTTAACAGAATTCAAAATAGAAAAAAGAAATGGGCCCGGCCGGCTTTATTGCCCGTTTTGATAGGGAAAGTCATCTGTGGGTTTGGAGGGTGGAAGGAGCCCCCCGAAGGAGAGGTGGGCTGGGCCCTGGGCCCAGGAAGGCCTGAGAAGGCCCAGCTAGAGGACTTCCCGGTGCTGGCGAGAATCAGGGCAGTCTTAGGGCTAATTAGGCCGGAGACGGGGCTAACAGAGCTGGTGTCTCTGCCCGGGCCCTGCTCCCTGACAATTTGCCCATTTAGCGTCTTCAGGAGCATGGGCACGGCTAATCCGGCCAGGAGGACATCCTTGGGCGCACTTGGCTTTTGCTGGGAAGACAGAGCTGCCTCCCGCCTGCTCTCCCGACTCAGGGGCTGGCCCAGGGCTCTGCTGCCCATGCGCCGGTGACCAGGGCCCCTGGGTGGGTGTCATGCCACCTGCCAGATCTTCCAGAGCTGCGGGGACAGGAGGGTGCCCACCCTGGCTCCAGGTGAGACACAGAGGCTCAGCGAGGCCCCCCCACGAGACCCCTCCTCTCGGTGGGGTAGATGCCCAGTCTTGGGACTGTGCTCATGGAACCCCAAGTTTGAACCCCAACTTCTTACCTTTCTCCTCCACAGTGGAGTCTGTGGAGCCAGCACCACACTTTGCCATATTGAATGACGGGAGCTGCATCTGGCTGGGTGGGCATCGATGGGGCCTCCAGCAGCCCTGGCAGCGAGACAAGCAGGCCGACTTTGGCCGCATCTCCAGGACAACGCAGACGAGTTGTCTGCTTTCTCCGAGTTTCCAGGAGCCGGCACTCCTTGGCACCAGCCTGCTGGGCAGGGGGACTGTGGCCCCCGGGGGTCTGAGCCGGGATGTGGGGGAGATGGAGGTGCACCTCCCACGGCAGAGGCCTGGAAAGGGGCCTGGGCTGGAGAGTCAGGGCTGTGCCTTGGTTTTCTTGTCTGTGAAATGGGGAGAAGAGAAGTGTCTACCTCCAGTGCCCGTGAGGCTCCAACGCACTCCAGGCAGCATGCGGCAGGCAGTAGGGCCCCCTCTCACCCCCGTGTGCTGTGTGGCCCTGAGTCCTTTCCTCCCCTCTCTGGGCAGTGGAGGACTGTGGAAGGCAGGAGCTTGACTTTGACTTTACCTTTCTGCCTGTGTGGGGTGGCTCTCCAGTCCCGGTTGGGAATCCAGACAGCTTCACCCACACAAAGAAAGCCAGTGGCACCCAGCCAGCACAGACAGCCAGGCCTTACAAAGCAGGGGATGCAGCCCAAGAGCCCAGCACAACCACCATCACAGTGGCTCATGGCCCGGCTAGTGCCCAGGGGTGGAGGCCCTTGGCCTGTGAGACCCCCACGGGAGCCCCCTGCAGGGACCTGCCTGGACTTTTCTGACCCCAACTCCCGGATACTCTGAGTTCAGCCTGTTCAGTGCCTCAAATTCACTAGCCAGCCAGACACCGGGCCTGGCACGGTGAGAAGGAAGCTTCCCAGGATGTCCTGGGGACTCTGCCCGCTGGGGTAGGGGTGCCGCCCACACAGACCCCCACCTGTCTCCCCTGGGTCCCTGAGGGTGGCAGGCATGGCCCCAGATGTCCAAAGAGGGTCCTGGTTCCATCCCCCGGCCTGAGGACTGGGCAGTGAGTAGGCTTATCCTCTGGCCCCGCAGGCTTCATCGAGTCCTGTCTGCTGGGCAGATCTGCCGGGGACACCAGTTGCCCAGGCGTGGTGGGGGCCAGTCCTGGCGTCGAGGGTGGGAGCCACAGGAAGGTGGGGGGCGTCAACAGAAAGACAGAGTCACACCAGATGGAAAGCAGGGCCAGGGCCACACATCCCAGCCACGTGGCATCCCTTGAGACCAGCTGGGCAGACAGCCATGGCACTCGCTGCCCAAGAGGCAGGAGTGGGCAAGCCTGGGCCTCCTCAGTCTGCTCAGGCCCACTGCTCCCTCACACTCATGTGCACTGCTCTCTACAGTTTGCAAACAGGCAGACATCTTTCAGTCCAACCTTGAATATGCCTGGATGCCTACGAGACTGAGGCGGAAACTGAGGCCCAGGGAGGTCAGGGGCCCTCAGGGTCACAGCCTGACTGGTGCCTGATGCCTGACATCCAGGCCTCTTGCTCTCGGGCCCCTGCACTCCCCACACCCCCCGGGCCTGGAGAAGCTGGAAGGAGGCGAGGTCGGCAGGACTCAGGGACGCTACCTCCCAGGGAGGATCCCCCGGGGCATCAGAGCAAGGCCCCAGGCCCCCGAGGCCCCCACCTCACTTCTCAGCCCTTCTCTGCTGCTAACGCCTCAAGACCCGTGTCTCCACTGCCCCGCACCCCAGCCCACAGCCTGCTCCCCACCAATGACCACCATGCTGCAACCACAGCCAGTTCTCAAGGCCTACTGGCTGGCCCCAGCCTCTCCCACCTGCGCGAGGCTCCTGCCCATTTTTCTCCAAGAGCGTCTGAGGCCGGAGCAGCCACCCTCCTCTCTGGGTAAAGGATCCATCCCCGCAAACGTGATGCCTGCCCCCCACCTGAGCTCCTCCGGTCCCCCGGCCATCTGTGGCCCCCTGAGCACCTAAAACACAGCCCATGCAACTAAGGATATGAACTTTTCGTTGTATTTAACTTATTATTTTAAATACAAATTTTAAAACTGAAGCAGGCTGGGCACCATGGCTCATGCCTGTAATCCCAGCACTTTGGGGAGGCTGAGGCAGGAGGATCACTTGAGGCCAGGAGTTCAAGACCAGCCTGGGCAACATAGTGAGACCCTGTCTCTATAAAAAATAAAAAAATTAGCTAGGTGTGGTGACATGAGCCTGAAGTCCTAACTATTGAGGAGTTTGAGGTGGGAGGATCGCTTGAGGCCAAGAGTTGGACTCTGCAGTGAGCTGTGATTGCACCACTGCAGTCCAGCCTGGGACCCTGAGTAAGACCCTGTCTCTAAAAAACAAAAACTATAAAATGTCTCATTGATATTTTTTATATTGACAATCTGTTTAAGTGACAATGTTTTTGATGTATTAATATCTGGTTAAATAACATACATTATTAACATTAATTTCCTTTAGTTCCACCTACTCAGAGGCTGAGGTGGGAGATCAGTTGAGCCCAGGAGGTGGAGACCAGCCTGGGCAGCATAGCAAGACCCTGTCTCCCGGCCAAAAATGAATGTCACCTGTTTCTTCTTACCTTCTGAATGTGGTTCCTAGAAAATTAACAGCCCCGGGTGTGGCTCGTGAGTTGTCTCTTCCTGGCCAGCCCTCCCTCCCCTCGCCCACTCTACTCTGGCCACATAGGCCCCTCAGCCCCTCACTGAGCCTGAGGCCGCCCAGCCCCTCCCACCTCAGAGCTCTGGCACAGCTGCTCCCTCCACCTGGATCTCGTCTCCCAGTACACCCAGTCTCCACACCGTCACCCAGTCTTAGCCAAATGTCACCTCCCGAGAGCCCCTCCCTGACCGCTGGGCAACCCCATCTCACCTGCCCCCACCCCACGTACCCTTCTGCCCGTCACACCCTGAGTCTCCGTGTGGATCCTGTTCACTGCTGCATCCAACGCCCAGGCTGTGCCACGCTGGGGCAACCTCAGAAGTGAGTGTTTAGCAACTGACATGTTCCACGTACCACGTGTGTCCCCAGGTGACACTGCGCCATGGCCTGGGGTCACTGGAAAGGAGTGAGAGGTGCCCAGCGCTGGAGGGGCAGGGCCAGGCTGAGCAGGGATCTGAGGAGGGAGGTGCAGGCATGCAGGGAGAGGCTGTGCTGGGGGCCCCGGAGAGGTTGCTACCGTGGCCAGGAAGGCAGAGCTGGAGGGGCAGAGGTGGCTGCACCTGCTACTGTGGCCAGGAAGGCAGAGCTGAAGGGGCAGAGGTGGCTGCACCTGGGCCCCTCAGCTGGAAGGCAAGATGTGAGCCCCACACCTCCATCTGGCAGCAGTGACAATGTTGCCTCTGCATCCACTGGGGAAGCCCCTGTCTTTCGACACCCCAGGGCAGGAGGATGCCCTGAGGCCAGGAGCTATGGGGTGGGACATAAGACCCAGGCTCCCCAGCTTCCTTGGCATCCACCCGCCCAGCCGCAACCCCACACTCCGCGAAGCCTGAGGGGCCCCAGGGACAGCTCGGGGTGTAGGGCTCCCGCTTCCCTGGAAAGCACTGTGGTTTATTGACTAAATGCAGCCCATCGATTTGTTAAGAGCTTTTGCACGTCCCCTCGATGGGAAATATTGTTCTCTCGCCCGGCTGGCTGGAACCTGGGTGAGAAGTTCTTTCCTCCACACCATAAATTTCCATCTGGGCGTCCCGGCACCGTGTAAACTGGTGTCCACCCGCGCAGGGAGGAGGCGCTTGATGGTCTCACAGCCCCTCTGGGTTCAGCTTCCCAGAGCTGCCGCCGCCACGAAAATGGCTCCCCCAGACGCCCCAGTGCCCGGCTCTGAACCACAATGGCCCGGCCCACCTGGCCTCCTGCCCCCAAGCCAGCCTCTCCCTCGACTTCTTTCCCAGGGCCCCAAAGACCCTGGAGGGACCTTCCTGCACAGACCACACAACGCAGAGCAGACCAGGCCACCGCCGACCCCACAGCTGCAGTCAGGACTGAACCAGGCCAGAAGCTCCAGGGAGTAATCCTGCCTGCCCTGCCTCTTAGCCATCCTGGAACTCCCTGGGTCCCAGCTCGTGTAACCTCAGGCCACCCCAGAAGGGTGATCCGGGGTGACAGAGGCCCAGCCTTGGAGCCCCCGCCCTCACCCCAGGTCACCCTTCTCCCCGCTTGTCCCCTGGACCTGCTATGTCTAAGGCCCGGCCCTGGTGGGCATCCCTGACCCCAGGCCCAGCAGGCCATCCCTAGGCTCTGCTCCCTTGTCCTGAGCCCCTCTGTGTTTCTAGGTTTCATGCCTTAGAGTGGGAAGGGCCCCCTGAGGAGCAGGGATGGGGTGTGGAGACCCTGGAGCCCCCTCCCCAGCTTTCTGGCTCATCTGAAGTGAACCCTGTGACTTCTGCCTACAGGGAGCCCTGGCGGCCCCAGGACCATTCCAGCCACCGTTCTGTGCATCCATGAGAAGCCCATGCACTGCCTGATGTGCTCATTTGACAACCAGAGAATCTGAGGTCTGGAGGAGGGAGGGGCCTCAGCCCTGGGGACTCCACTGCCCAGAGGAGGCTCCCTGGCCAGGTCAAGACCACTCTGGCTCAGGACACTGGCCAGGTGGGTGCCCAGGGGCTGCCCTGAGCAGGGCAGGGGCTCAGGAGAGGCACAGGGCCACTCGGGATCTGCACCAAGCCTCACAGATGGCACAGGTCCCCGCGGAACTCCAGGCTCAGTGCTGTTCCACCGTTCACCCCCGGCCTGCAGGCTGATTCAGGTTGAAGAGGTGCCCCCTCCCCACAAAGGTCCCCACAATCTTCAGGTGCAAAGACTAGGTCAGAAGGGCAGCCAGCCCAGCACCCGCTCCTCAGCCCCACAGCCTCCGGGCAACGCACAGATACCTGCAACGGCTCTGAGCTCCACAGCCAGTCCCCGGGACTTCTGCAGACCCTGCCCATTTGGCTGGCCAAAGGTGACACCAGCTCCAGCCAGACCCCGCCCAGGCCCCTGAAAGCAGCTGTGGGGGTGGCTCCCCAAGAGGCCACTAGCCCTGGAGACTTTCCAGAATCCCCAAGCCCTGGGGCCCCATAGCCTCCCCAGAGAGGACCCAGGTCCTTCTTTTTATATTCTGTGAGATGGAGTTTCACTCTGTCACCCAGGCTGGAGTGCAGTGGTGACACTGCAACCTCCATCTCCCGGACTCAAGAGATTCTCCTGCTTCAACCTCCCAAGTAGCTGGGATTACAGGTGTGTGCCACCACACCTGGCTAATTTTTGTATTTTTAGTACAGACGGGGTTTTGCCATGTTGTCCAGGCTGGTCTTGAACTCCTGACCTCAGATGATCTGCCTGCCTCGGCCTCCCAAAGTCCTGGGATCACAGGCATGAACCACCGTGTCCGGCTCTGGACCCAGATCCTTCACAGAGCCAGGGGCTCCACCCCACAGCAGATGGGGCCCCCAGAAGCACCCACACCCCTCTTCACTCCCAGCTCTAAATGGTGCCTAGAACTTCGCTGCACACAGAAGGCCCCAGCCCACATCTCCTGCCCCCTCCACTCTCCCTGCTCGGCCCCGGGCACCCCTGGGCAGGGCAGGCAAGCAGAGGTTTTCATCCAGTGAGGACAGGGAAGGCTATCAGGGAAGACGCGGAAACAAGGTCTCAAGTGTACAAAAGGCATCACAGAGAGACGAAGGAGAATCCTGGTCTTGTTTCCATCATTACAATGTTACATTTAAAACTTTAATCCATGCCAGGTGTGGTGGCTCACGCCTGTAATCCCAGCACTTTGGGAGGCCGAGGCGGGCAGATCACCTGAGGTCAGGAGTTCAAGACCAGCCTGGCCAACATGGTGAAACCCCATCTCTACTAAATACAAAAATTAGCCGGGCGTGGTGGCACATGCTTGTAATCCCAGCTACTCGGGAGGCTGAGGCAGGAGACTTGCTTCAACTGGGACCCAGCAGGCAGAAGTTACAGTTAGCCAAGATCATGCCACAGCACCTCAGCCTGGGCTACAAAGCGAGACTGTCTCAAACAACAACAACAACAACAACAACTTTAATCCAATGATTGAAAACAGGTGATCAAACATAAACCTGGACCCAAATGTTCATGGCGGCAACTCCCACAATAGCCAAAAGGTAGAAACAGCCCAGTTGTTGTGTGCAGAGACAAAATGTTGTCCATCCACACAGTGGAATATTATTCAGTCATGAAAAAGAAAGGAAGGCCTGGCACAGGCCACAGCGTGGATGAGCCTTGAGGGCAGGATCTCAGTGGAAGAAGCCAGTCACAGAGGCCTCATAGTGCATGACTCCATCCATGTCCAGAAAAGGGAAATCCCTGGAGACAGAAAACAGACTTGTGGTTGCCAGGGGCTGGGGTGGAGGGATGGGGAGTGACTGTTAATGGGTCCGGGGTCTTCCTTCAGGGTGTTGAGAATGTTCTGGAACCAGATAGAGGTGGTCACTGCACATCCTTGTCAATGTATTTAATGCCATTGAATTGTATGCCTCAAAATAGTAAAAACGATGGCTGGGCGCAGTGGTTCACGCCTGCAACCCCAGCACTTTGGGAGTCCGAGGCGGGCAGATCACTTGAGGTCAGGAGTTCGAGACCAGCCTGGCCAACATGGTGAAACCCCATCTCTACTAAAAATACAAAAATTAGCTGGGCACGGTGTAATCCCAGCTACTCGAGAGGCTGAGGCAGGAGAATTGCTTGAACCCAGGAGGCAGAGATTGCCAGTGAGCCCAGATTACGCCACTGCACTCCAGCCTGGGTGACAGAGCAAGACTCTGTCTCAAAACAAACAAACGGGCTGGGCGCGGTGGATCACGCCTGTAATCCCAGCATTCTAGGAGGCTGAGGTGTGTGGATCACCTGAGGTCAGGGGTTCAAGACCAGCCTGACCAACCTGGCAAAACCCCGTCTCTGCTAAAAAGTACAAAAATTAGCTGGACATTAGTGGTGCACACCTGTAATCCCAGCTACTTGGAGGCTGAGGCAGGAGAATTGCCCCAACCCAGGAGGCAGAGGTTGCAGTGAGCCAAGATTGCACCGCTGCACTCCAGCCTGGGCAACAGAGTGAGACTCCATCTCAAAAACAAAAACAAACCAAAAATAATTAAAAAAAAAAAAAAGATGATGTTTATGTTATGTGAACCTCATCTCGATTAACTAACAAGTTTAATCCAGCTGGAGACTGTTTTGAGGCTGGGCTGAAAGCAGCATCTACCTTGAGTTTCTGAGTCTCTTTCTGCATTTTCTAGAGCAGCACCACTCAAAAGAAATGTCACACAAGCCACGTACGTGACATAATTTTCTAGTGGCCACCAGAAAACGCCAAAAGAAACAGGTGAAATTAATTTAAATAATACACTTTGTTTAACTTAATACACTAAAAATGCAATCATCTCAACATGTAATTGTTATGAAAAATTATCAGCAAAGCCGTTCCCACGCTTTTTCCTCTGAGCTGCAGATTCACGAGTATTTCACGCCTAACACACATTCCACATGGGTGGCCTCCTTCCAGGGGCTCCATGGCCCAGGGGCGGGTGGCTGAAGCATTGGGTGACTCCAGGCTGTCCCCTGACTTCCAGTCAGTCTGACATCACAACGAGTTCTCCTGGCTGCTGCTGCTTCTGCTTCTGCTTCTTCTCCCTCTTTCTCTTCTTCTTCTTCTTCTTTATTATACTTTAAGTTTTGGGATGCTTGTGCAGAACGTGCAGGTTTGTTACAAAGGTATACACATGCCATGGTGGTTTGCTGCACCCATCAACCCGTCACCTACATTAGGTATTTCTCCTAATGCTATCCCTCCCCTAGTCTCCCACCCCCAACAGGCCCCAGTGTGTGATGTTCCCGTCCCTGTGTCCATGTGTTCTCATTGTTCACCTCCCACTTATGAGTGAGAATATGCAGTATTTGGTTTTCTGTTCTTGTGTTAGTTTGCTGAGAATGATGGTTCCCAGCTTCATCCATGTCCCTGCAAAGGACATGAACTCATTCTTTTTTATGGCTGCATAGTATTCCATGGTGTCTATGTGCCACATTTTCTTAATCCAGTCGGTCATTGATGGGCATTTGGGTTGGTTCTAAGTTTTTGCTATTGTGAATAGTGCCACAATAAACATACGTGTGCATGTGTCTTTAGAGCAGCATGATTTATAATCCTTTGGGTATACACCCAGTAATGGGATTGCTAGGTCCAATGGTATTTCTAGTTCTAGATCCTTGAGAAATCGCCACACTGTCTTCCACAATGGTTGAACTAATTTACACTCCCACCAACAGTGTAAAAGTGTTCCTATTTCTCCACATCCTCACCAGCATCTGTTGTTTCCTGACTTTTTAATGGGGCTTTTTTTTTTTTTTTTTTTTGAGACAGGACTTCGTTCTGGTCCCCAGGCTGGAGTACAGTAGCACAATCATAGCTCACTGCATTGAATTGTACACTTCAAAATGCTTAAAATGATGACTGGGTGTGGTGGCTCACGCCTGTAACCCCAGCACTTTG
Organism: Mandrillus leucophaeus; assembly: GCF_000951045.1. Lineage (NCBI taxonomy): Eukaryota > Metazoa > Chordata > Mammalia > Primates > Cercopithecidae > Mandrillus > Mandrillus leucophaeus. Next base: position 1,070,523 of record NW_012101810.1, read on the forward strand.
GGAGGCCGAGGTGGGCAGATCACTTGAGGTCAGGAGTTCAAGACCAGACCGGCAAACATGGTGAAACCCTGTCTCTACTACAAATACAAAAATTAGCTTGGCATGGTATAATCCCAGCTACTGGGGAGGCTGAGACAGGAGAATCGCTTGAACCCAGGAGGTGGAGGCTCACTGCAACCTCTTCTTCCTGGGCTCAAGTGATTCTCCTGCCTCAGCCTCCCCAGTAGCTGGGACTGCAGGCACGTGCACCACCACACCTGGCTAATCTTCGTATTTTTTATAGAGATAGGGTCTCACTATGTTGCCCAGGCTGGTCTCAAACTCTTAGCCTCAATGGATCTGCCTGTCTCGGCCTCCCAGAGCGTGAGGATCACAGGCATGAGTTGCCACGCCCCTCCCCTGAACGCTTTAATTCAGGGTCAGGTCTGTATTCTGCCTGTCCTGTCGCTTTTGATTGTGATTGTGGTGACATCCACATCACATACAATTCACCATTTTAAATCCAGTAATCCAGTGGCAGTTCGTCCCTTAGAAACGGCCTGCAACCACTGCCGCCTCTGGTTCCAAAACATCCTCGTCCCCAGGAGGAGACCCCTTACCCATCAGCCCTGCCAACCTCCACTCCGCCATCGGTCTCCGCCATCAGGCTCCACCATCAGTCTCCACCTTTGGTCTCCACCATTGGCCTTCGCCATCAGTCTCCACCATCAGACTCTGCCATCGGCCTCCGCCATCGGTCTCTGCCATCTGGCTCTGCCATTGGCCTCTGTCACCAGTGTCCACCATCGGTCTCTGTCATCAGCGTCCACCATCGGTCTCTGCCATCTGTCTCTGGGGACTTGCTAGTTTGGGATGTTTTCTGTGCATAGAATCTTACCCTGTGTGACCTTTGCTGTCTGGCTTCTTTTTGTTTGTTTGTTTGTTTTTGAGACAGAGTCTTGCTCTGTCGCCCAGGCTGGAGTGCAGTGGCGCGATCTTGGCTCACTGCAAGCTCCACCTCCCGGGTTCACGCCATTCTCCTGCCTCAGCCTCCTGAGTATCAGGGACTACAGGCGCCGCCACCGTGCTTGGCTATTTCTTTTTTTTTTTTTTTTTGTATTTTTTAGTAGAGATGGGGTTTGACCATGTTAGCCAGGATGGTCTCGATCTCCTGACCTTGTGATCCGCCTGTCTCAGCCTCCCAAAGTGCTGGGATTACAGGCGTGAGCCACCACGCCCAGCTGGTGTCTGGCTTCTTTCGTGGAGCATAATCTCTTCTATAACTTTTTGTTTTTATTTATCGATTTGTAGAGACAGAGTCTCTTGCTCAGGGGAGATGAGTCAGTTCTATTCAACCCTTCAGCTGTTTGGCTGAGGCCCACCCACATTACAGAGAGCTGTCTGCTTCACTCAGAGTCCACTGATTTGTCGTTGCTGCTGTTGTTGTTGTTGAGATGGAGTATTGCTGTGTTGCTCAGCCAGGAGAGCCGTGGCACAATCTCGGTTCACTGCAACGTCAGCCTTTTGGGCTCAAGTGATCCTCCTGCCTCAGCCTCCCTAGTAGTTGGGATTACAGGCTCATGCCGCCACGCCTGGCTAGTTTTTGTATTTTTAGTAGAGACGGGGTTTTGCCATATCGGACAGACTGGTCTCGAACTCCTGGCCTCAGGTGATCCGCCCACCTCAGCCTCCCAAAGTGCTGGGATTACAGGCACGAGCCACCGCACACAACCTTATTTGTTTGTTCTGTTTTATTCTGTTTTATTTTTTGAGACAGGGTCTCACTCTGTTGCCCAGGCTGGAGTGAAGTGGCGCAATCATAGCTTGCTGCAGCCTTGACCTCCCCAGCTTGAGCAATTGTCCTGCCTCAGCCTCCCAAGTAGCTGGGACTACAGGTACATGCCATCACACCCGACTAATTTTTTTTTTTTTTTGAGAAATGGGGTCTCCCTATATTGCCCAGGCTGCTCTTGAACTCCTGGGCTCAAGTAATCCTCCTGTCTTGGCCTCCCAAAGTGCTGGGATGAGAGGCATGAGCCACCGCACCTGACCCACCCATTGGTTTTAATATCCACTGCTGATTCCTGCCACAATCAGCTGTCACTGTGATGGCTGACAAATGGTGTTCAAAGCCCACCTTTCCTTCTCCACCTTTTCCTCCTCCCCCCATGTTTAGGGATCCTTTGTGCGTGTCACTGTGGACTTGCAGCCACTGTTTTATTCTACCGGCAAACATCTCACATTTATCTGGATGTACACATTGTCCCAAATGTGGCCATGGGGCCCTGGGGCTGGCTCTTGTGACCTGGGACTGGTGCCCTCCGTTCACTTTGCTCTTCTACTTTCTGGACCAGACATTCCAGGCTCAGCCTTCCCTACTGGAAATCAGCTGAGCTGCTGCTCCTCTTGGCAGAGAGCAGCAGTTAGAAGCCAAGGTCTGGGCACCAGGTGTGCTCACTCCCCTTGAGGTGCTGCATTTCCAGGGCTCCAGGTAGGATGATACAGTGTGTGCATGTGCACACACACCTGTGTCTATGCTGATTTCCTCATCCCTGCATAGGACAGCAGCAGTTCCAATTCAACACCACAGAGCTCATTCTAGCTTCCCCATCTCTATCCTATCAGCTTTTTCAACAGTAAGAAATATGGGCCCATTCTCGTCAGTCCACTTAGTCTCCATAATGCAGCTGATCTCCTGGCCTCAGTTGGAAGCCCTCTTCATGTGGGCCCAGGGTTACTGCCCCGCTACCTTCCCACTAGGAGGGGAGGGAGGGAATGGGGAGGGAAGAGGAAGAAAGGAGAGGGGGAGGAGGGAGAAGAGAGGGAAGGAGGGAGAGGCAGGAGGGGGAAGGAAGGAGGGAGGGAAGGAGCAAAGAGGAGGAAAGGAGGGAGGGAGGAGGGAGAAGGGAGGGAGGGAGAGAGGAGGGGCGAAGGAGAAGGAAGGAAAGATGGAGGGAGGGAGGGAAGAGGAAAAAAGGAGGGAGGGAAGAGGGAGAAGGGACGGAGAGAGGAGAGAGAAGGGAGGGAGAGAAGGAGGAAGGAAGGGAGGAGGGAGAAGGAAAGAAGAAGGAAGGGAAGAGGGAGGGAGGGAGGGAAGAGGAAAAAAGGAGGGAGGGAGGAGGAAGAAGGGAGGGAGAGAGGAAGGTAGGGAGGGAGGAGAGAGAAGGGAGGGAGGGAAAAGGAAGGGAAGAGGGAGGGAGGGAGGGAGGGAAAAGGAAAGGAAGGAGAAAGAAGGAAGGAGGGAGGGAGGGAGGACCCACCCTGGCATTTGTAAAACTCACTTGGTGGCTCTTTAAACAATGGATGGGGGCAGAGTGAGGGTGGCCAAGAGAAGAATCAAGAAATGAGTGCTCATGGCCAGACCAGACCCACGAGAGGCGTGCACAGCGGACTCGCTTGTGAGAGCCCCACCTGGACGCAAAAGGAGGATGGGCGAGTCCATGGCGATGAAGGCACAGGGTGGAATACTACGCAGCACTGAAAAGGCACTCGCCACAGATCCAGGCAACAGCGTGGGTGAATCTCACAGGCATCCAGGCAGCAAAAGGCTCCAGATGCCAAGGAAAACAGGATGTGTGACTCCATTTAGGGGCCTGCTCACAGCTGGTGATGAAATCAGAAGAGCCACCGCCCTGCTGGGGGCACAGACTAGGAGAGCAAAGGGGGCCTTCTAGGTGGCTGGAATGTCCCGTTTCTCCATCTGGGGTTTCTCCGGTTTCTCCCTCAGCGTGTTTGATCGTGCACACTAATCTCGGTGAGCCCTTGACATGTATAGACTTTCTGTATGTACCTCCTTTAAAAAACACAAATGTCCAGTTGGAAACCAAGACCTACCCTCAGTTTCCCAATCTGTCAAATGGGTGCACATTCCGCTCTGGAGCCTGGCCGATGCCACATGAGCCGGCCCCTCCTGCAGCCCAGGGCTCCCCCCAACGCTATGCTCCTCCACCTGGGGTCCGGGCCCCCCAGGCCCAGGCCCGGGCGAGCCAGTGGGGCTGCTGAACCTGCAGGCCGGTGCAATGATCATGCCCGAGGCTGTTTTGCCAGCGAGGTGAGGCGCGGGAGCGGGCAGAGGAAGGGTTTATAATGATGATTAGGACCGAAATTGGCGGAGATTTACAGCGCCGGCCAGGAATGGAGGGAGAGGGGGCCGGCGCTAGGAGCGGCCTAATGGATCCGTCAGCGCGTTCGGCTGCTCAGCGGGCCGAGGCGGGTCACCCGGCTTTCCACTGGCAGCACAAAGCACTTCAATTTTGTTAGGAAATGTATCAATTTAACTGACTTGAGCGGCACACTGAAAAACCTAATGAATCTGGACTCAATTTTCCGCCACACTGCTCCTGAGAACTGTCGGAAACAATGTCTGTGGTCGGAGGTGACGGGGTGGCCGCCGATAGGCCGCGAGGCGCCCCTTCCCTTCCCAGCCCGCTCCCGGCCCTTCCCGTCAGGGTTAGTGGAGAGAGACGGACCTGTCTCCGCAACCTGGTGACAGCCCAGCCCGCCGCCACTTCCCTAACAATGATGTCATTATAGGTAAATTGGCCTCTATTTCAGCAGGGTGGTGGTGCTAATTGAGTGAGAAAATATAATACAGGGAGCTGTTGTCTGCAGCTCCGGGGAGGGGGCCGCAGCCTAAATGGCCTACCATTGTTGATGTCAGGGTAGGCAGATGTTGCCTTCTGCCGATAACCGCACTGACATATCTCCAGCTTGTCACGGCGCTCCTGCTCCTGCCCGGGGACTCGCGGTGCTGGCGGCAGATGGCTTCGCTCAATGGCCGTGGAGGGTCCTTGCAGCCGGGCGGGGTAGGAGGTGGCCGCCGGGAAAACAGCACAGGCTCCGGGGCCATCTCCGGCCTCGTGGGGGAACGGCCCCCCGATGGATGAAGCCCTCACAGCACCGGGAGGAGAATGTCCAGGGGCAGGAGCAGGGGTCTCTGGGGGGTTCTGGAAAACAGTGTCTGTGCGGGTCTGCCTTCCAGGAGGAGCCCTTACTAAGGAAGGGATCCTGCAGCCAAACCCCATAGGCTCCAATCCACCCCACAGTGGGAGGCGGGCAGGGCCTGGGGGCCAATGGGCAGGCGTCTGCGTGGGCTGGAGGGACAGATTTCCCTGAAGGCCCCCCAGCTGTCAGAGCCCAGAGGCCATGCCCCAAGCCCTGGCACAATATGGGAGAGATACCCACCCCAGCACCCCGACCTGCCCAGCATGCCTGGGTGACAACTCCCTGGGTGCCCCCAGCCAGAGCTCCTCGCTCCCCGGGTTCCAGGGCCCATGCAGGTCAGCCCTGGGGCCTCTCCCCAGCCGGGTCCCAACACCCTCAGCTGCTTCCAACACACACACACGTGGCCCCGAACAGAGAAAGTCCTCCTTGTGTCCAGGGGTCCAGGCACACGGTGCTTCCACCCCTTCCCTCGGGCCACTGAGCCTGGACTCAGTCCCTCCGCCAGGTCGTCCAGAGTGGCCGGGTCAGCTGCAGGTGCCTCCGTGGCCAGGTGGGCTGAAACCAGGACCCCTCCCTACAGGCCAGTCAGGAGCAGGGACCTCCAGGCACAGCACAGAGCGGCGTCTCAGGCCCAGGCTGGGCTGCTGCGCTTCCAAGTGCATCTGACAGGGACTCACTCGGCCCAGGGTGCTTGGATGTGGGCTGGGCCATGCTGAAGACGCTGCCCAAGAAGCCCCCAACTGGGGGCAGTGCAGGGGACAGAACCTGCCCCCAATGTTTCCAGAGGTGGTCAGGAGCGGATCCTGAAGGATGGGGGTGCCCACCAAGCAGAGTAGTGGCCCAGGCCGTGGCCTCGGGCAGATGCCCTGCTGGGGCAAGGGATGCCTGGTCCACACCTAAGGACTGCAGGGATGGCCCAGAAGAGCCGGCACCATTCAGTGAGCGCCTGCCGTGTATATCGCGAAGTACCTCCCAGCCCTCCTCCTGTGGGACTCATATACTGCCATCACTTCAGGCCTGCGGGCACCCCGGGGGCTTCTCCTCCTGTACGAAGGAGGAAAATGAGGTGGGTGGGGGGCATGGTTCCAGGGTACCAGGCTGGAAAAGTTCGGGGCGGCAGACTCCAAGGCAGCTCCTGCAGCCCAGCCCTATACCTGCACCCCATCCCACACTCGCGCCCCATCCCACACCTGCACCCTATCCCCACCCCATTCCACACCCTCGCCCCATCCCCACACTTGCACCCGATCCCCACACCTACACCCTGTCCCCACACCGCCCCTCTGGCAGGCAGTGTCTGTGGGAGGTAGATAGCCAAGGCCAGGTCCCCTTCGGGGCCCCTCCTGACCCTCCAGCCCCTCCTGAGCCCAAGGTGCAAGGCAAACTCCCACAATCCAGCATGCAGAGGGAAGAGCTGACATTGGGCATGTGGCTTCCCCGTCCTAGGTTGTGCCTGTGAGCCGGGGCCGGAGCCACCTGGGGAGCCGTGGGTTCTGAGGGAGGCCCGGCAGAAAACCCAAGAGGGCAGACACTGGGGGAGGGAGGGGCTGTGGCTCCCAGACCGGGCCTCATACAGGACTTCAGCATCTTCCTGGGGCCCTCCAGCTGCATCCCCATGTCCAGGCCACTTTCCCAGCGCCACAGACAACGCTGGCTTCAATCCTTCTAGAACATTCTAGGCTTGCTCCTAACTCCAGGTGGTTCCCTTAGTGGGATCAAAGTTTGCTTCTTTATCCTCTTCTGTCTTTTCCAGATCCTTCTCAATGGGCATTTTATAGTTGGAAAGGAATGTAAATGTTTTCATTTTTCACTGTTTTTGGAGACGGGGTCTCACTCTGTCACCCAGGCTGGAGTGCAGTGGTGCGATCTCGGCTCACTGCAGCCTTGGCCTCCCCAGCTCAAGTGATCCTCCCACCTCAACCTCCCGAGTAGCTGGGACCACAGGCGTGTGCCACCACACCTGACTAATTTCTTTATTTTTTGTAGAAACGGGGTCTCACTATATTGCCCAGGCTGGTCTCAAACTCTTTGGCTCAAGCGGGCCTCCCACCCTGGCCTCCACAAGTCCTGGGGCTGCAGGCCTGAGTGCCATGCCTGGCCGATGTTTGTTTTCTACCCGACGAGTTTAGGTTTTGCCGGTGCTCTGATAAAGCTCACAACTCCGGGACAGCTGTGGGGGCACCCCCAGCATGGCAGCCTGCCCTCAGCATGGCTCTTCCTGGGCAAGCACTTGCCCTGCCCTCAGCCTTGGGCAAGTGGCTGAACCTCTCTGAACCTCAGTTTCCTCATATGTGAACTTAGGGGCAGCTCATGTGCTTGGTTCTCTAAGGACAGTGGAGAAGATGAATTGTGGTCCCCAAGAGGGTTGTCAGGAAGGGGGTCTACCTGCTTCCAGGGGCTTCTGTGTCCATCTCCTGCCCCAAGTGCACGTCCCATCAGCTCCTGCTACCCCCATGCTGAGCTGGGGAAAGGGATCCTGGACAGAACAGCTTTAAGGATGTGTCCCTCGGGGAAGACTGGCAGGAGCCGGGGCTGCAGGATGCTGTGGGAGGGCCAGGCTGGCAGCACCTGGGGAAAGGGGATCTGGCCACCGGGTGAGGCTGGAAGCCAGGAGCCAGCACACTCTGGCCCGGGACTTTCTGCTGCTGCCCTGGGCGCCCCAGCAAGGAGGGGACGGGCTCCTCTCCGGTCTCAAGCTCTGGACCGGGGTAGTCACTTGTCACCCAGCCTCCACCTCACTTGGGAAAAGGTGACGGTGCCTGCACTGACGGCCTTCCCGGAGTGCTGAGGGCAGATTGTAGCGTGCTGAGCACCTGAGTAGGCCCTGTGACCCGGATGGTACCCATCAGAGGAGGCCAGGCAGCCCGGAAGTCCCTGGAGTGGGTGGCAGGGACTTCCAGCAAAAGAAGGGACCAGAACTAGCCCCGCAGGATGAGGCTGTTCAGGGGGCAGGAAGGCAGGGCCCCGGGTGGCCTGGGGTGGGGACACCATAGAGGCAGTAGTGGGGCTTGGAGCTGAGTCCCACAGTTTGGTACTGCCCTGGCGGGTGGGGGGACGGGGTGGAGGGTCTTAACCCAGGGACGCGGCCCAGTGAGACGAAGGTCAACTCTGGTGCCCTGAGGACAGGCTGAAGGACGAGGGGCCGCTGGGGCAGGGCCAGGGGAGCCTTGGGGAAGGGGCCAGCCTGTGCAGCCTCCAGGACCGTGCCCAACTCACCCCAGAAGGGGGCCGCCCAGCCTGCCCGGCTCTTAGAGCCATCAGGAATGATTCAGGTGGCAGGTTTGTGTGCTGTTTGTTAATTTACTCAGATTCATTCATGGGAACAGCTGGCTGGGTCCCAGCAGGGTAGCGTCCCCCGCCCACCTGCCGCAGACAGCCGGCTCTGCGCCACAGTGCTCACAGCTCAGCGGGCGCAGCCTCGGCTGGCTGGGGGGACCCGCGCTCCTCCGAGGGGGTCGGCCTGGGGAGCTTGGGGGTCGGCGGGGGCTAGGGAAGGGGACGTCTGGCCACTTGGGTGTTCAGGGTGGACCCTGCCTCTGAGAGAGCTGGAGACTGGCGGCATGAGGACACCTCCAGTGTCTGCCACACAGACCCCTGCCCTCGGCAGAAAGGGCTGTGAGCCAGTACAGGGGCTGGACTGGGACAGGCCTGACTCTGGGGCTCCGCCCTGCTGTTCCTTCTGGTCCCGCCATCCTGGGACGCGGTGGCCCCAGGACGCTCAGCTGCTCACCATGCTGGGCCAAAGCTGTGGTCTGGAGAAAATTCACCAAGACAGCAAGAGGTCAGGAGTGGGCACGGGTTACCGGGGAGCCAGGTCCCCAGCAGCCCTCCCTCGGCCGGGCAGGAGCCCGTACGGAAGCGGAAGGAGTCGTCCTGGTCTGAGCTGAACTTGCCGCAGGAGGGGACCGTCGGGGTGGCCGTTGCCAGAAAGGCTATTAGCGCCGCGAAGCTTTGCCATCGTGCGGGTTTGGGCTAGATGTCAGGGCGTGCACGCGCTGAGCACCCTCTAATAGAACAGTCTTTCCTCTCTTCATCTCCCGTCCCCATAGCTTTGTTATTTAAAGTCAGGTTAAGGGAAGAAAAAAAAAAACCCACAGACAGGTTTGGCTGGGAAGCCCGAGGACAGAAAAAGTTAGAGATATTTATTTGACAGGGTCAAGGTTGGAGCCTTTCTCTTCCCTCTCCCCAGGTCCCATAGGTGTTAGGCTGAGAGACATTTAATCGCGGGAGTAGCGGTTTCATATCTATAACAAAAATCAAATAATGCAAGATGATTTACTCCCCCTAGCAACCGCGGAGTTCACCCTTAGCAACCAGGCTAGCCTCGGGCTGCGGTGTAATCAGCTTGAAAATATTTCAATTATTGTGTTGATTTTAGTGGATTTGAGAAGCGTTGTGTGGAGAGCTGGGCACATTCTCCCCGCGACCTGGAGAGGAAGATATTGATTTAAACAGGTGTCAGGGAGGGAAGTGGGGAAAATTTAAATGCGATGGGAGAACAGCGCGTTGCACGCAGAACAGACCGGGATGACATTTTGTGCGTCGCCTTGAACGAAAGTGACTCAAGTGAACTAGAAATTTCACCTTGAAAATCATCTCCCATCGACACAATCAAGGCAGGCCTGGCGCACTGGTGTCCCCGGCCGGCAGCCAGGAGGGCCGGGGTGGCCGGGGTGGGTCCAGCCCGAAGAGGGCCTCTGGGTGTCCTGGGGCTTCGGAGATGGGGGCGGGCGAGGGAGCAGCAGGGACTGGCCACATTCCCTCTCCTAGCCTCAGCGTCCCCTCTGTAGACCAGGCGGGTGTTCTGAGGGCCTGTGGTGAGCTGTCTCCTCTGAGACCTTCTGCCGGGGTCGTGGGCCTTCACCCAGGCTCCCAGGACACTGCTTGGCCCCCAGACACGACCGGGTGCTCCAGCATCAGCACGGACACCTGGCACCTGACCCCTGGCCCCGTCAGTGCCTTTACATAGGTGGCCAGAGGGCAGTGCTGCTGTGTCAGGGAGAAGGGAAGAGAGGGTCCTGTCTGCCCAGCCCCTCGCCCAGGAGGACGAGAGCCCAGCGTCCACCCCGGCACAGCTCTCTCCCCAGCTGCAGCCCCTCACTGTTACCCCCAGACCCGGCTGCTACAGGGCTCCTCGGGCCCCCCAACACCCACCCTCTCTTCACTGTATGGAAAACAGAGCTCAGGACAGCAGCAAGTAAGCCAGGCACGGAGGCTCACACCTGGGACCCCAGCTACTCAGGAAGCTGAGGCGGGAGGATTGCTTAAGCCAGGAGTTTTGAGAACAGCCTGGGCAACATAGTGAGATTCTGTCTCTACCAACAATTAAAAAAAAGAAATTAGCTGTGTGTGATGGTGTGTGCCTGTGGTCCCCGCTACTCAGGAGGCCGAGGCGAGAGGGTCCCTTGAGCCAGGAGTTTGAGACCAGCCTGGGCAACATAGCAAGACCCCATCTCAAAAAAAAATTTTTTTTTTTTAAAGGAAAGCCGCAAAGGTGGCCTGAGGAGGACTCTGTCCTGAGACGCACGGTGAGCCGGGGAGAGAGGCCTGGGCTGCCGAGCTGTCGTGAAGAGGGTGTGTCTGTGGCAGGTGGGACGCCTGCCCTTTCCTGGAGCCCCTTTCATGCAGTGCACTCTGGTGCTGCTGGGGGACGTCCCAGGCCCACTCCAGGATGTCAGGAGCCACCTCAGACAGAAAGGATCTCCGTCATCCCCCAACTCGGTCTCCTGGCAGGCCTGGAAAAGCCCGGGCCGCCTCACTGGGACTCTGCACATCCACTAAAGCTCCCCCAGCCCAGGGCTGCTCTGGGGGCGAAGGGATGCTTCTGCCTGCAACCTCAGTGGTTCCTCTTCCTACCCCAGAACCCCAGGGTGGGAGGACCCCCCTTGACTTGTGCTCCCCAGGCTGACCGTGATCGAGGCATGGTCCATGCAGCAGCTTCTGGACACCCCGTGGGGACGCCTGCTGGCTGCAGCCGTGCTGAGCATAGACTCCTCCTCGCGTGGACACCGGGCCCCGCCCTCCACTCGTCCCGGCATCTGCAGGAGGCTTCTTGAGCAGGGACCCTTGTAAATGACAGGTGAGGCCAGTTGGGGCCCTGCTGACCTCAGGGTATGCAGTGACCGCAGAGCACAGCAGTGAGGTCCATGCCAGCCGGCGCTGACTGCGTGCACCTCCAACCAGGACCCAGGTGCTTTATGGGGCCCTACCCCATTCGCTCCTCCGCACACAGGTCTGTGCTGGCCCCGTGTGGGGTGCTGGGACCCAGGGATGAAGGCCTGGACCCTGCCCACCTGGAGCCACACAAAGGTCTCACATCACAGAGCGGGACAGGGGCTTGAAGGTCACCTCCAGGTAGGACGTGTGTGGCCTCTGACTCCCTTCTGCAGGAAGAGTTAACCAGTGGAACAGAAGGGGCAGGAAAGGGGACAGAATGGCTTCCAGGAAGAGGCAGGATTCAGAAAATGGGCCAAGAGGAGGTATCAGGCTTCCAGGTCCAGGATGGCTGCGGCAGGGACACCCTCCATCCCCAATCATATACAGTCTGTCCCCAACCCGATATAGTCTGTCTCCCACAACACTGCACAATCTCTTCCCCAGTCCTACACAATCTGTCTCCAACCCTATATGGCCTGTCACCCACCCTATACAATTTGACCCCCACCCTATACAATCTGTCCCAACCCTATACATTCTGTCCTCAGCCCTATATAATCTGTCCCCAACCCTATACAGTCTGTCCCCACCCTATACAGTCTGTCCCCAATCCTTTACAATCTGTCCCCATCCTTTACAATCTGTCCCCAATCCTATACAATCTGTCCCCAACCCTATACAGTCTGTCCCAACCCTATACAATCTGTCCCAACCCTACACATTCTGTCAGCCCTATATAATCTGTCCCCAACCC
>NW_012101810.1:1083195-1108268 GCF_000951045.1 Mandrillus leucophaeus
AGTCTGTCCCCAACCCTATACAGTCTGTCCCCACCCTATACAGTCTGTCCCCAACCCTATACAATCTGTCCCCAACCCTATACAGTCTGTCCCCACCCTATACAGTCTGTCCCCACCCTATACAATCTGTCCCCACCCTATACAATCTGTCCCCAATCCTATACAGTCTGTCCCCACCCTATACAGTCTGTCCCCACCCTTTACAATCTGTCCCCACCCTATACAGTCTGTCCCCAATCCTTTACAATCTGTCCCCATCCTTTACAGTCTGTCCCCAACCCTATACAGTCTGTCCCCACCCTATACAATCTGTCCCCAATCCTATACAGTCTGTCCCCAATCCTGTACAGTCTGTCCCCACCCTATACAGTCTGTCCTCAGCCCTACAAAATCTGTCCCAACCCTATACAATCTGTCCCCACCCTATACAGTCTGTCCCAAATCCTATACAGTCTGTCCCCACCCTATACAGTCTGTCCCCACCCTATACAGTCTGTCTCCACCCTATACAGTCTGTCCCCAATCCTATACAGTCTGTCCCCACACTATACAATCTGTCCCCACACTATACAATCTGTCCCCACCCTATACAGTCTGTCCCCACCCTATACAGTCTGTTCCTATCCTTTACAGTCTGTCCCCACCCTATACAGTCTGTCTCCACCCTTTACAGTCTGTCCCCACCCTATACAGTCTGTCCCCAATCCTATATAGTCTGTCCCCATCCTTTACAGTCTGTCCCCAACCCTATACAGTCTGTCCCCAACCCTATACAGTCTGTCTCCACCCTATACAGTCTGTCCCCAACCCTATACAGTCTGTCCCCACCCTATACAATCTGTCCCCAATCCTATACAATCTGTCCCCAACCCTATACAGTCTGTCCCCAATCCTATACAGTCTGTCCCCACCCTATACAGTCTGTCCCCACCCTATACAGTCTGTCCTCAGCCCTACAAAATCTGTTCCAACCCTATACAATCTGTCCCCACCCTATACAGTCTGGTCCAAATCCTATACAATCTGTCCCCAACTCTATACAGTCCGTCCCCAATCCTATACAATCTGTCCCCAACCCTATACAGTCTGTCTCCAACCCTATACAATCTGTCCCCACCCCTACTCAATATGCCCCCAACCCTACACAGTCTGTCCCCAACCCTATACAGTCTATCTCCCACAACACTACACAACCTCTCCCCGAAACCCAACTCAATCTGTCCCCCAGTGCTACACGATCTATCCCCCACAACACTTTACAATTTGTCATCCAATGCTACACAATCTGACCCCTCAACCCCACAGTCCTTGTCCACCAGCCCTGCACAATCTGTCCCCTGAATGCTACACAACGTGTCCCCCAACTGTACACAATCTCTCCTCCCAACCCTACTCAATCTGCCCCCCAGCCCTAGACAATGTGTCTTCCCCAATCCTACACAATCTCTCCTCACAACCCTACAAATCCATCCCATCTACCCTGTACAATGGCTCTCCAAACCTTCCACAATCTGTCCTCCACTCTAAACAATCTGTGCTCAAACCTATGCAGTCTGTCCCCCACAACCCTACACAACCCTACACAACCCTACACAACACTACACAATCCTATGCAACCCTACACAACCTACACAACCCTACACAACCCTACACAATCCTATGCAACCCTACACAACCCCCTACACAACACTACACGACCCTACACAACCCTACACAACCCTACACACAACACTACACAACCCTACACAACCCTATAAAACTCTACACAACCCTACGCAATCTGTCTCCCACAACCCTACACGACCTTACACAACCCTACACAATTTTCCCCCACAACACTACACAACCCTACACAACCCTACTCAACCCTACTCAACCCTACACAACACTACACAATCCTACACAACACTACACAACCCTACACAACCCTACTCAAACCTACTCAACCCTACACAACACTACACAATCCTACACAACACTACACAACCCTACAAAACCCTACACAACCCTACACAATGCCCCCAGCCCTGCACAATGTTCCCAATCCTACACAATGTGCCCCCTACGCCTAAACAATCTTCCCCCAACCTTACCCTGTCGCTCCCCTCAACCCTACACAATCTTCCCCAACCCTACACAATCTATCCCCTCAATCCTACACAATCTGTTCCCCAATTCTACACAATCTCCCCCTAACCCTACACAGTCTGTCCCTACCGCCCTCCCTGACCATATCCCTGCCCCCCTCCCTCTGCTCCCAGCCCTGAGCACCTCCATCCTGGGGCTTTTTCCAGGCTGGGCAGAGTCCGGGCCCTCTGCACCTGCAGTTCTCTGCCCCCTCCCTCTGCTCTCAGCCCTGAGCACCTCCGTCCTGGGGCTTTTCCAGGCTGGGCAGAGTCCAGACCCTCTGCACCTGCAGTTCTCTGAGGGGAGGGCTTCTCCCCAGAACCCTCGTGGTGCCTCCTCCTTATGTGGGTGCCACCTCCTCCGAGAGGCCGTATCTGACGAACCCTGGCCAAAGCAGCTCCCTGTCATTCACCCCCTCTACTGTTAACACAGCGCCCATCACCAGACACCTGAAGCTGCTCATTTGCACCAAGTATGTTTATTTGTGTGCCCAGGAGCTTGGGGGCTGTGTCTACTCTGCCCACTCCCGGACCCAGCCCAGCTGGGCTGCTGCGTGACCAGCTCTGAGGCCTGGGGGACAGATGGGGTGGATCCCGTGGTCCCTGCCCAGAGGACCTCCTTCTCCAGATCTTACATGGGTCTTACCCTCGTACCTGGCCCAGCCTCGACTGTGCAAATGGACTGAGTTACTTCCTAACCCTTCCCGGCCTGTTTCTCCATCTGCGAGTGGCAGCCCCATCTCTCTCGGTCTGCCTCTCGGTGCTGCCGGGAGAGTCCCAGAGGGCAGGGGCGCAGGGCTGCAGGCAGGCAGGGTGGGCCGGTTGTGGGGGCCGGGGCACGGGGGCCTGGCTTCACTCTCCTGACACCTGCCATGGAAGACCAGGACCTGCAGGACAGTTGGGAAGCTCGTCCAAATGCTCAGGCACTCCTCAAAGTCACCCTTGGAAGGATACCAGGACGGCGGTCTCCTCCAGGGCCCTCCAGGGTGCACACAGGGTGAGTGGCCAGGGAGGTTATGGGCGGGTAAGCCTCAGCGGGGATACGTTCCTGTCGGGAGAAGTGCAGGTCTGGGATTCTGGAGTCTGGGGGCTGGGGACTGGAATCCCAGCCGTGCCCCAGCTGTTTGCGGGACTTTAGGCGTGTTGTCTCAGGAAGCGCCATCCGTTCATCCACAGAACGGGGTACCTGACCAGGTAAGGGGCTTGGGGACGAGCAGAGCTTTGGCACCTGCAAAAGCTCCCACATTCATGACAGGGTCCAATCGAGGTCCGATCGAGGGCCCAAGAACTCCCTGAGTTGGCTTGTCACCAAATGCCATGTTTGGCACTTTCAGGGGCAAGCGTTCTCAGCCCTCCCCAGCTCCTCTAAGGGGTCTCTGGCCTCTAAAGGGCCATCTCCCAGGAGTAACCCCCGAAGAACTGGAGCATGCAGACCCCCTTCACAGGTGAGGAAACTGTCTCCCCACAGCCACCTACAAACAGAACCCCACCCTGCCCACCAGGTGTGGCTCAGGCACAGCCGCAGCAGCCCACGTGCCTGGCACAGCCCCTCCTATGCTCAACCCGGACTCTGAATTTACAGCAAAACCTGGTTGCCTCCCCAGGTTTCCCCAGCCCCTTTAGAACAGCAATATGCTACTTAAATGCGTACTTTTATTGCTTTCTCAATTATAAGTAAAAATATTGTAATGCCATCTGACGCTTTGCCAGCTGTCTGTACAGGCACGGGCAGCGCCATTCCGGAGTGAAAGCCAGGCGGGCGGCGGGTGTGCGGGGGGCGTGCTGCCTGGGGAGGTGCACTTGGATTTCTGCTTAGGTTGGCCCCACATATGCCAGGCCACATGTTCCCAGGCTGGGAGCAGGGTAATCCGCACCCATTTATCTTGCTATAGTTGAAAGTGCAAACATTATAAAATCACGCCAGTGGTGGTGGCAGTATGGAGCAGTGGGGTGCAAATAAACTCTGGGGGCACGAGGGCCGGCTGCAGTCCTGACAAGCTCCAGGGAGTGCCGGGAGGAGCTGGGACTGACACCAGGATCACGGTCCTCAGGTCACAGCCCCTCCCCACGGCTGGGACTGAGACCAGGATCGTGGCCCACAGGTGACGGCCCCTCCCCACGCTGGTCCAGAGCTCTGGGCACTTCTCTTGGTGGAAGTCAGCACCTGAGGGTTTAGCAGGCTGGCCGGCCTTGATGACCAACGGCGGTGGGTGCATTTTTGTCAAACACACCCGTGGCTAATCGATGTCCAGGATGGGCATGGTGGCTCACACCTGTAATCCCAGCGCTTTGGGAGGCCGAGGCAGGAGGATCGCTTGAGCCCAGGAGTTCGAACCAGCCTGGACAACATAGTGAGACCCTGTCTCTATGACAAATACAAAAATTAGCCAGCTGTGGTGGTGTGTGCCTGAGGTCTCAGCTACTTGGGAGGCTGAGGAGGGAGGATCACTTGAGCCCAGGAGGCCGGTGCTGTAGTGAGCTGTGATTGTACCACTGTACTCCAGCCTGGGTGACAGAGCGAGACCCTGTCTCAAAAAAAAAAAAAAAAAGAAAAAAAAATTTTTTTAAATGTCCAGAAGATGGCATACTAATGGCGAAGTGGGAAAAAACAAAAAAACACAGACCAGACCCAAGGTTGAAAACTGAGCCTCCTTAGGGCTGGGCGTGGTGGCTCACGCCTGTAATCCCAGCACTTTGGGAGGCTGAGGCGGGCAGGTCATGAGGTCAGGAGATGGAGACCATCCTGGCTAACACGGTGAAATCCCGTCTCCACTAAAAATACAAAAAATTAGCCAGGCGTGGTGGCGGGCGCCTGTAGTCCCAGCTACTCAGGAGGCTGAGGCAGGAGAATGACGTGAACCCGGGAGGCGGAGCTTGCAGTGAGCTGAGATAGTACCACTGCACTCCAGCCTGGCGACAGAGCAGGACTCTGTCTCAAAAAAAGAAAATAAAAGAAAACTGAGCCTCCACAGTGACTCTGGCCAGCAGGTATTTGCTACGTAGTATATTTTTTATTATGGTGAAATACATATAACATAAATCTCACCACCTTAACCATTTGTACGTGCACAGCTCCCTGGCATTCGGACCTCACCCTGTGGTGCCAACAGCCACGTGGTGTTTTCAACACCTTTGAAATAGTCACCAGCATTTGCAAATCAGGAGATTCCAAAGGTCGATGTAGACGTCCAGCTTCTCTTACAAATCTCACACAGAACAAAAGCTCCAGCAACTCCGGACTGGGGCCTCTGCCTGCCCGACGTGGCCCCTGCTGCTGGCCTCCCTTGCGCCCTGTCGTGCCGAGCCCAAGAAGCAGTGAGCAGGGTTGGGCTGGCCCACACTCGTGCCAGCCCTGGGAGTCCAGAGGGACCAGCTCAGCTCCTCCACTAACTCTTGGGGCCCTTGGCCCGGCTCGTGGTGAGCAGGACGGGTCTCCCCACAGGATTCGAGGGGCCTCCGACGGTGGCCGTGCCCATTAGAACCACTTTCCAGCTTTCCAGGTCCCCAGGCCCCGTCATTGTGAGCCTGTCACCAGGAGAAGTGTCTTCTGTGTGCAGTGGCCTGCCTGGACCGAGAGCTTTGCCTGTTTGTTCCCTGCCGCGTCCCTCGCCCCTGGAACATGGCTGGGCCCACGGCGCTGCTGGACGGATGGATGGATAGATGGAGCTCTCTTCTGCTGACAAACCCAGCTGCCACCGCCCATCGAGGAGACTTGCCTGATGACTGTGACCATGTGGGTTTATGGCCCTGCTCTGAGCCAAGACACCCACTTTACAGATGAAAAAAATGGCCTTTGCAGGCTGGAACCCATGGCAGGTCTGAGGCTCCATGCCGAGAGCCTCTCTGATGCCCTGCAGGCCTCCCCTACCGCTGCCATCCTCCCAGTCCATCAGGAACTCCAGACTAAAAGGCATTGCCCCCTCCCCCTGAGGCCAAAACCACCACAGGGCCTGACCTTCCCCAAGGCCCGGAGGTTCAGCAAGGCTGGGGAGAGGGGCCAAAGAGTGTGCTACTAATAATTTAGCAAAACGAAGGTAGAGAACGCCAGGGAGGGAGGAGAAGGAGACGGAGAGAGGCGGAAAACATTCCCAGCCAATCACTTTGATGTTCAGTCCATGAAACTTCTCAAATTATAAAAGAGAATCACTTTTGAGCCTTTAAGTGGCTCCGAATAAACTGACTGTCCAAAGATACAATGAAAAACCGACACCAGCTCTCCGTAACAAGGCAGGAAAAATTGTCAGCACTGAGATGAATATTAAAAGCCCTATCCGTGAAAAACACCCTGGAAATATGTTTTAAAGGAGCAGCACGAGGGAAGGTGATTACGAGGGCGATTATCTGAGGCAGCTGGAGAGGCCAGGCCGGGCACCCGCAGAAGCCGCTGCTCCCGACGAGGACCGAAGGCTAGAAGTGGGAGAGCCCACAGCCACGGGGAGAGGGGAGGTGGGCACCGAGGCCCGTCTGGGTCTGCAGGGGACCGTGCACCTGACCAGGGGTCACGGGTCTTCTCACGTTCCGGGGCACAGCCATGTCCTCACCACCTGCCCCACTGCAGACCTCCCGTCTCCCCTGCCCAATCCAGCCTCAGAAGAGGTGATCAGGGAAGGGCTGGATGCACCGGCTCCCTGCGGAAGCCCTAGCTTGGCCACTGACTCCCTGGTGACCATGGCTGCCTCACCTCTCTCTGCCTTGGTTTCCTGGGCCAGGTGGGTGAGCCTGGGGTGCCTGATGGGCACCTGGGCTCTTTCTCCAGGGACAAGTGGAGGGGACAGGGCAGTCCTGGACTTCAGGGGTGTGGGCTCCTTCGGGGACTGGGGGCAGAGGGAGGGAGAGGCCCATCGGGGGAACGGTGAGAAGCCCCCAGTGGGTGCCCCCCTCCTCCTGTGCTGGCCCTGCTGACCGGGACCTTACTCTGCACCCCACGCCCATCCCTACCTCCCGGGGCTGACCACTCACTGCCCACGCCATCTCCCCCTTCAGCCCTCCACTCAGACCCCACACACTCCCCAAGCACGTTGGCACGTGGGGCCCAGGGGCAGCAGGCAGGGTGGCGGTGCACACGTTGCAGGACCACCACGAGGGAGGAGGCCACAGACTCTGCTGTCAAGGGACAAAGAGGCTGTGATCATCGGACTTTTCTGGCTGCATACACAGCCCTGCTGAAGACCTGAGCTGCAGGGAGCTCCTGACCCAGGCCCAGGACAGCCACGAGCCAGAAGCCCCTGGGGGCCTGTCCTGTGCTGAGGCCTGGTCACCCTCCCCCTGCTCACACTCGGATTCTCCCTCAGGGGAGTCAGATGGCAGGAGGACCCTCTAGGCCCCCTCAAAGGTCACCACCTCCTCCAGTGGCCCTGTTGAGGGAAACTCCGGGCTCCTCCTGTAGCCCAGCTCCCCGTGGGCTCCTGTGGGCCCCTGTGGGCTCCCGTGGGCTCCTGGATTGCAGCTGGGTCAGCCACTCTCCCGCCCCTCCCTAACAGCCCCCGTCAAGCTGGCACTTGACAAACCAGTTTTGGGTGAATGTCGACCTTCAGCCCTGCACCTTCTATACCCATCCAGGCAACCTGGCCCTTCACTGTTAGCATCCAGAGTTTTTAATTAATAATTTATTTTATTTTTGTTTTTTGAGACAGGGTCTCATTCTGTTGCCCAGGCTGGAGTGCAGTGGCGCAATCATAGCTCACTACAGCCTCCCACTCCTGGGATCAAGTGATCCTCCTACTTTAGCCTCCCAAGTGCCTGGGACTACAGCGTGTGCCTCTATACTCAGCTAATTTTTTTTAATTAAAAAAAAAAACACACATTTTTAGGCCAGGTGCAGTGGCTCACGCCTGTAATCCCAACACTTCGGGAAGCCTAAGAGGGCGGATCATTTGAGGTCACGAGTTTGAGACCTGCCTGGCCAACATGGCGAAACCCCGTCTCTACTAAAAATACAAAAATTAGCCAGGTGTGGTAGCGGGCAACTGTAATCCCAGCTACCCAGGAAGCTGAGGTAGGAGAATAGCTTGAACCTGGGAGGCAGAGGCTGCAGTGAGCCAAGATCGTGCCACTGTACTCCAGCCTGGGTGACACAGTGAGACTCTATCTCAAAAGAAAAAAAATTTTTTTTTTTTTTTTTGTAGAGAGTGGGGTCTCACAAAGTTGTCCAGACTGGTCTTGAACTCTCAGCCTCAAGGCATCCTCCCAGCTTGGCCTCCCAAGTGCTGGGATTACAGGCATGAGCCACCATACCTGTCTAGTTTTTTAAGTTTTTCTAGAGACAGGGGCTTGCTATGTTGCCCAGGCTGGTCTCAAACTCCTGGGCTCAAGGGATCCTCCCATGTGGGCCTCCCAAAATGCTGGGATTACAGGTGTGAGCCATCCTGCCCAACAGTGTGCAGGTTTTAGAGAAGAGGCCTAGGAAACCCAGAGGGGCTCACCTGTCATCTCAGCACTTTGGGAGGCTGAGGTGGGAGGATCACCTGAGCCCAGGAGGTCGAAGCTGCAGTGAGCTATGGTCATGCCACTGCATGCCAGCCTGGGCCATGGAGCGAGACCCTATCTCTAATA
Source organism: Mandrillus leucophaeus (assembly GCF_000951045.1). Classification (NCBI taxonomy): domain Eukaryota; kingdom Metazoa; phylum Chordata; class Mammalia; order Primates; family Cercopithecidae; genus Mandrillus; species Mandrillus leucophaeus. The sequence goes on from NW_012101810.1 coordinate 1,091,874, forward strand.
AATAAATGAACAAGGAAGCTTTAACCAGTTAAGTAATTTGCAGGTGGATTCCAGCTCAGGGCTGCAAGTTCAAAGTCTGGAGGTCCTTCCCTGCCTCGGGATCAGAGAGCCACATCCTAGAAGCCCAGGCCTTGCCCCAGTGCACAGGCCCTGTCTCCCGACTCCCAGGCCCAGGTTCCCTCTGCAGGGTTCTTCCCTGAGAACCCTAGATTAGGCACAGCAGGCAGATGGGGTGGGTTTCTAGGAGCCCCTGGGGCCTGAACGGAGTCCAGGCTTGTGGGGTGGGGGGCGGGGCAGGAGTCGTGTTTTGCCCTCTGCGCTGTTCCTTGTAATTAAGAGTAAACTTTGTAGCAATGTCTCTCTTTCCGCCTTGTCTCACTCTGCCTCCCAAATGATAAATTGTTAATGAACACCTGTTACAATGCTAATGAAAGTGGGATCCGTATGTAAATAAAGAAAATTTAATAAGTTAACAAGGTGGATTAAAATGCCTCAACCTCCTCCTCTGCAGCTAATCTGGACCAAACACGAAAGAGGGGCCGTCGAAGCAGTACTGCGGCGCTCGCCGTCACCTCCGCACACTTTCCAAAATATAATTAATATTTTAAAAATTTATAAAACTGAAATCAGAGGTCTTGATTGTAACAAACAAAATATCCATCTTTAATCTGCTACCCAGAGGCCACTCGGGCCCTCCTCCCACCGCCTTTTCCTCGCTTGGAAAATGCAAAAGAGGTTCCAACTTGGGAGCCGCTGGCCGGGAAGGTGGCGGCGCCTCTTGCGGGAGCTCTGAGTGCGAATCCCGAGCCTGTCCCGGGCCTCCTGGCTGTCTCCGTGTGTGGGAGAGCAGGCTGTCAGTGCCCAGGCTTGGAGCAGACGGGAGCTTGGTGGTCTCCGTTTCCCGCCTGCAGCCTCCCCACTTTACAGAAGGGGTCCCTGGAGGCTGGGGGGCCTTGCACTGCCCAGATCCTCACTGCCACTCAGGAGGGACTGGATCTGACCCTAATCAGCTCCCAGCTACTGACCAGCAGGCCGACCTCTCTGAGCCCCGGCTTTCCCTTCTAGAAAACAGGAACGAGAGAGGGCTCACCGCATAGGGCCCAGTGAGTGGCTCATGACCCTTGGCGGGGAGGCAGGGGAGGGTCCCAGTTGGGGCCTGGTGCAGGCAGGGGGAGAGGACGCGTAGCGGCATCTCCTGGGGATCTGCCACCCCACGTGGGGTGGGGGCAGTCAAGGTTTGGGGATCCAGGCCCCTTCCCTGCAGCACCCTCCATCCACCTTGGCCCACCTTGCTGCCTGGGGGCACAGCCGCCAACCCATTGGCCCCTCTGTTATTCTCGACCCCTCGGGTACATGGGCTGCTGTTCTGGGGCAGGAGCTGCACCAGCCTCTTGCTGCTGCATCCCTCAAGCTGTCCTCGGTGACAGACCCTGGATGTCCTCGGTGACAGTCCCTGGATGGGGGGACAGTGCCCTGGCACAGGCAGGACTCTCAGGATGTGTCCCACCTTCCCACGGACCAGGAGAGAGGGAGGGATCAAGCAGCAGGACCCAATAGCTCAGCCCCTGCTCTGTGCCCCTGCCTGCACGGGGACTCTGCTCAGGGAGACTCCATTATGCTCCGACTATGTACCGGGCACCATCCTTGGTGCCAGACTCACAGAAGGACCAAGCCAAGACCCTGCCCTTATATTGGAGTTGGGGAGCCAAGCACTTGGCAAGTAAACAAACGAATATAAACTAGAATGAACCCCAAGTAGGGAGAAGTGCTGGCGAGGTATGGGGAGGAAGTGAGTTGGGAGTTCACGGGCCAGGGATACAGAAGGTAGCTGGTGGCATTTTAGCTGGGGCTAGCAGGCAAGGTGACCTCCGGCAGAGAGCTCGCTGGAGCGCAGGAACACGTTACACGGACACCTGGGGGACGCGTGTTCCAGAAGGAATCATGCAGACTTAGGCAGGACGAGCTGGTGTGCGTGGGGAAGGCAGGAGGCTGGGAGGCTGGGGAGGAGCCCCTCCGGTGCAGTGGAGGTGAAGTGGGGGCAGGGCTGGCCGGGGGCTCTCTGGGATCTGTCCAGCAGCTTCTCGCTCACCTGGGGACTCTCCCTCAGGGTGGACCCGGCTGCTGGCCCCCGAAGCCAAAATCTGGGAGGTTTGGTGTGTAAACCAGAGCCCCCGGCCCGTCTGCCTCTGATCTGCCAGCAATTTAATGCATCACGTGCCACTGTGTGTCCAGCCATTTTTCATCGCTTGACCTCACTTTTAATTAGAGACTAAATTATTCATGCCGTTTGATGGGAGACCAAGCGCTTGGGAGGTGCCTGGGCCCTGGGCGGGCTCAGCCGGGCTGGAACCCACCCTTCAAGTCAAACATGAGCGGCAGGAGGAAAACAATCTTCCTGCAGGCTGCCGTGCCCTGCATCGACACCTGCCCACTGGCGGGGCTGGGACCCCCGTCCCCTCTGAGGATACAACACGAGATGAAGGGAGCCTGCTGTGCCCTGGGGGGGCTGGGGTGCTCCTCTCCCAGCACCCCAACCTCAGGAGAGAGACCCCTGGGCCTGGCCATGGGACAGGGCTGGCTGGCTGGGCATCCCAGCCCCGGTCACTCAGCCTCGTCCTCCTGGCCCTTAACCAGGCTTTGGGGGCCTCCTGGGACAGGGAAGAGGGCAGGAGGCCTCCCAGGAAACCCAGGGCTTTGGCCGAGGACAATGAGGAGGAGCTCGCCTGGTGCCTCCCCATCTCGTCCTGTCCCCATGGCTCTACACCCTGAACTGAGAACCGACTTCCACTGTGCTCCAACACGGTGTTAAGGAGTGTCTGGGAGACACCGGGATGTCGCCTGGAGGAGGAGAGGCTGCGGGAACTCTGCCCAGCACCTGCCACACAGCCTTGCCCTCAGAGCAGGCCGTAGGCCAGTGGGCGACTAGAGCTGTGGTCACTAGAATGTGCCCCAGGCCAGGCCAGCCCCGCCCCAGCGGCCGGGGAGGAGGGGGCTTCTCCAGGATAGGGAGATCCCAGAATTGTGCATTCACAGACCCAGAGGTGAAGTCTGGGGTGGGCCCCCCTGGGGCCAACGTTGGCACCCCCATATTATAGACAGGAAGCCAAAACCTGAGCTTCTGGAACTGCCCTGAGACCCCACAAGGAGGGACCAGGGTGGAGAAGCAGGAACTTCTTAGACAGGCACCTCCCACTGCAGCCCCTTCCAGCCCCCACCCACCCTCCCACACCCTTCCAGCCCCCACCCACCTTCCCACATCCTCCCAGGCATCTTGGGACCAGTCTCCTCCGCCCTGAAGAGGATGCACGCTGCAGAAGCCTCTGGCTACAGGGCTACACAAGCCCGCCTTCGAATCCCTGTCAGTCCCTGCCCAGCTGTGTGTCCTCGGGCAAGCGTCCACACCTCTCCGAGTTTCTGCTTCCTCTGATGTAAAAATAGGGCCCCTCTATCAGTCTCTCAGAGGTGCCAACAGGCCAGGGGACATGAGGCCGGGAAAGGACTTTTGAATTCTCGGGCATCCCTGAGGGTGGGGCTCACGGTTGCTCCTGGGTGGGGCAACACCAGGCAGGGGCTTGTTCTGCAGTTTCCTCGGGCTGCAGGAGGGACATGCGGGTCCCAGAGGACCAGGCTCTGGTTGCTGGGAGGAGGGGATGACAGAGGTGGGAAAGGATGGCCCCGTGGGCTTTCACGGCCCACCCCTGCCCCAGCGGGGCAGATTTCAGCGCACTTGGCCCCCATCTCTGCCCCAGCAGACCGACACCTTTTTCCCAGGGCATTGAGAAGGTGGTCCGCCTGCGTTCCCACGGTGGCCCCCCAGCAGCCTGCAGGGGAATAAATCAATCTGCTGGTGGTGGGTGGGGAGGGCCGCTGGGAACGAAGGCCACGTCCTGCCTCTGGATGGGGGTTTTCTCCACCCACACGAGGTGAATTTGTCCACACTCAGCACCTAGGAAGTTGCCCTTTTCTCTGCAGTATCCAGAAGAAAATAAATTAAATGCAACAAGATTGTTCTAAAGTGCCGTCCCCGTAGCGTCATCGAGCTAAATGACAGATGTTTCGCTCTGAAAAGTGGCTCTAATGCCTGTGCAGTAACTTTGTCTCAAATGATTTCAGCAGACGTCAATAGAAGGGGCCTGGCGGTGCAGCCTCTCCTGCCACAGATGCAACACAGAAGGTGTGTGGGCAGGGCAGCCCCGTGCCTCTGGGGCCCCCAGTGTCCAGGATGGTGGGTACTGGGCAGAGAGAGGGACAGTCATGTCTGGGATGGTGTGAGTGGCATCAGACACTGGACTGCATGGGGCAGGCAGGGCTGGGGGCGGTCACCTGGGGCGGTCACCTGAGGTCACAGAAGGGGCCCAACCCAGAGAGGGGGAGGTCCAGGCTCCAGATCAGTGCAGCAAACCAGGGTGACCCACAAGAGTCCAGGCTTTCCCCAGACTTCAGCATCCTCATCCCAGAGATGGGTGTGTGGGGCCTCACCGTGGCACCCTCACGATCCAATGTAACCCCAAGACTCTGCACCTCATCAGCCAACTCAAGGGCTCCCGTGAAACTCTGCAGAAACCCCAAGCCCAGTGATATTTATAGGAATCATTTCAAAACAGCTGTTCAAATATGACACCTTGTTACCCAGGCAGAGGGGGCTGGCATGGGAGAAGATGCGGCAGCTTAGGTTTCTGTTTTCCTTTTTCTTAAATCGTGGTCTTATTTTTTTAAATAAAATGATAGCTCGAGTCCTTGACTGAGAAGCACAATCCAGTCTTTCAATCCAGCACCTAATCCCCTAATGCCCTTTATCAAACGCCTGGTCGTTTAAAGTGTTATTAAATGCCTTTTTTTGGATTATAATTTTTACTCTTCACTATATGATGGCTATATAATCAAATATTCATTGGATAATGATGATTAAAATATTTAATCCCCCAAAAGATGTTTAGAACAATTTAGGCTACCATTGACTTAATTAAGGGAGTTAGGGGATTAGTGATGAAATGAAGGGGTAATTTTTTTAGAACTAATTTTGTGGTTCTTGTGGCTCTGAAACCAGGGGAGGAGTGGGTCGAAGGCAGGGAGAGACAGGAGCCAAGGGCCAGGGGCCACTCCACCTTGGGGACCTCCAGGCCCCTGTGAAGATGAGGAGTGGGAGGCCAGGAAGCTCCTACTTCTGCAGAATGGGAACTGGGTCCTGCCTGCGCAAAGTGAACTCACGGGGTCCCGAGATCAGAGCTGATGGCACCCCTGGCCAGGCCGCCCAGCCCTCCTCTGCGTGGCTCATTGACCTAAAGCCCTTCTGAATGATCAGTGCTTTTTTTGTGGCCCCCATTAGCTCTGCAGGGCCCTGAGGAAGCCTGCCTCGGCCCACGCCTGCGGGAAGTTCTAGGATGTCTGAGCCGGTCTTCCCAGCTTGCAAGGCGGGCTGCCTGCTCCTTGTCCCTGCCCCTCCTGCTCCTTGTCCCTGCTCTGGGGGAGGGGGTGGGAGGCTTGGCTGCACGTGAGTGACCAGACTCTCGCCTGAGTTTAGCTTCACACATGCCTGTCACCTGCATCTTTCTGAACTAAAGGTGGGCTCAGGACAGAATTCTGGCCACAGGCCACAGGGGGGTGAGCTCTGGGTGACGGCCTAGCCTCCTGGTGAAGGTGCAGATTCTCGCTTGAGCCACCAGCCTCATCCCCACGGCTACCCACACTCAGACAGAAGAGCTGAGCCCTAGAAAGACAAAGGGGTCTGTAAGGAGTCGCACCGCGCAGGAGAGGCCAGCCTGGCTGTGACAGCTGCGTGGACACAGAGCCCAGAGGCCACAGGTGTGGGTCACATGCCCACGCCCCACCCCCCGCTTCTCTGTGGCCACGGCCCCACCCCCGCCCCCCCGCAGCCGCCTCCTTCCCTCCCACCGCCTCCCAGCCTGAGCCAGGCAGTCCCTTTCAGAGGCCTAAGCTCACCGCACAGTGAGATAAGTAGACATTTGCCTGAGAATTAAGCGCCGCTCGTTGACAGGCTGCAGAAATCCACCAACCCAAGGGCTCTAATACCCCCGATGTTCCGGGGCAGGGGAGGGGAAAGGGAAGGGAAAACTGGGACCAAATTCCATAATCCATATTGACATAAATCTGCAGATAGATGTGGGAACATCCTGCCACTCCACGTGCCAGCCCCCTCCTCAGGAAACGAGGCCAAGGCCGTGCCACACCTTTGCCCCTGCCTGCCAGGGGGGCTCAGTGTCACGAAGCAGCCCTGGCCCTCAGTCCCAGCTCAGAGCCTGGGGTTTGAGAGGAGGCCAGGGCCCCCTCCTCCTGCCTAGGGGAGCTGGGGGCGGACAGCCCTCACTGCTGGACAGGGCTGCAAGGGACCCCTCCCACTGACCTGGGCTGCTTGATCTGGGAGAGAGGCTAAAGGTCACCCTGACCTTCGTATTTTAGGGAAGCAGTTGCCTCCAACCCTTGGAGAAGCCAAGGGACCAGCTTCCCCACTGAGGACACCAGAACCTGGGATGTCAGAACCCCCATCCCAAAGTGGAGGCCCTAGATCCCGGCACCCAGGTGCCCACTCGAAAAGGGGCCAGTAGCTGGGCACCTCATCTGTGGCAGGCCTGTCCCTCTCTGCAATACGTGTCTTCTTACTTTTCTGGAGCCGCTGTGACAAACACACAAACGGGACAGTTTAAACAGCAGAGATTGACTTCGCATGGTCCTGGGGGCTGGAAGGCCAAGATCCAGGAGTGGGCAGGGCTGGCCTCTCCTGGGGCCTCTCTCCTGGGCTGTCGGACAGCGTCTTCTTCCTGGGCCCTCACTGGGTCTTTACTTCGCCCATCTGCATCCTCGTCTCCTTTCTTTATAAGGACTCCAGCCCTATTAGATTAGAGCCCAGCCCAATGAGCTCGTTTTATCCGAACCATCTCTTTAAAAGCCTCATCCCAAAATACAGGCACATTCTGAGGTCCTGGGGGTTAGGACCTCAGCGTGGGAATTTAGCCCCTAACGTATGCTATCTCCCTCTGTCCCCATCACCACCCCACAGGGGCTTGCAAGGTTAAGCCGAAGGAACTCAGGCCCCAGCAGCTTCTCCTGCGGGTGGCCCCCTCTGCCACCCTGCTGAGACCGTGGTGACCTCATGATCAGCTACACCCCCTCAGCATTCAGAGTGGGGCACCTCGTAGCCAGTACGACTCATAATGCAGGTCCCCAAAACTACCTAGGAGTCTGGCCAGAGTGAAGTGAAGTCGGGGGCAGGGAGTCCAACTCTGAATTTCTCCTGCTTCCTCACGGCTGCTGATGAGGACAAGAAACCCTGGGTGATCTGCAGGAAACCGCAGTTGCTCCCTGCAGAAATGAAGGGTCCTGTCCAGTGATCCCCTACTTCCCACCCACTGCTCCACTCCCCGCCCTTCCAGACAGCTGCCCAAGGACAGATGAGGAGAGCATTCTATCAGCTGGAAGACTGCCCTGGCCAGGTACAGTGGCTCGTGCCTCTAATCTAAGCACTTCGGGAGGCTGAGGCGGGTGGATCACTTGAGGTCAGGAGTTCGAGACCAGCCTGGCCAACATGGCAAAACCCCATCTCTACTAAAGATACAAAATTAGTCAGGCGTGGTGGCAGGCACCTGTAATCCCAGCTACTCGGGAGGCTGAGGCAGGAGAATCGCTTGAACCCGGGAGACGGAGGTTGCAGCCAGCCGAGATCGCACCATTGCACTCCAGCCTGGACAACAAGAGCAAGACTCTGTCTCAAAAAAAGACTGTGCCCTGAGCTCCTCTCACCTCTAATGTGCCAGCTCCCCCTCTGGGCACTAGGCACAGGGACTCCCACACCAGCCCAATGAACCATCCTGAAGACCAAATAAGACTTAGCTAAGATATTCTTACGGAACAGCTTTGATAGCTGGAATTACTGGAATACACTTTCAGACTCACCACAGATATAGAAGAAAGGGTTTGGTGACGACGACCCAGACATGCAGAAAACAAAACAAGCAAAACAAAACACCTGAGCCACCCAGCCCTGCCCCCTCACCCCTATCACAGAGTTGATGTCACATATGCAAGGAGCTGCTCTTCGGGGCTCCTAGGCACTCCCCATGTAACCATGGGCTACCAGAGACGAAGGCAGGAAGGGGGTGAAGCCCCTCTCAGCCCGGGCCACACCCTAAGGCTGCCGCCCTGCCTCCCTCCGTCCCTCCCGCCAGGTTCTGGTTCCAACCTCACTCTCTAGAAGGCGGGGTTCCACTGCTCCAGCAGATAAATCTGCCAGGGTTCATTGCCGCTGCTGGGCTGCCCAACACGCCTTTGTGGCTCCCTTTGGCCTGTCTGCCCTAAATAGAGCTGTGGGAGGAAGCGGAGGGGGACTGCCCCAGCAAGGGTAGATTGTCACAGACCCCTCCCTCCAGCCCTGGGTCTGTCCCGGACCCTGCCAGGGACTGCAGTGTCTCTATGCCCGGGTGCAGGGGTCCCTGTGGGTGCTTTCCAGTGCCAGCAGCAGCCCTCGCACTCCCATGAATCACAGGCCCTCATACCCTGAGAGGGAAGGGACAGGTCCAGGCCAGCGGCTAGTGGGGGGAAGGGGGGTGGGGGGAGTGGAGGGGGCAGTCACCAGCCTCCCCTTTCCTTCTCCTCCAAGGAAAAATCTCCAACACTCCCCGGTGACAAAGCTGCTGTTGATTTTCAGAGGTTAAAAGGAGTCTAAGGGGGCTTGGCCCAGGGTCAGGGCCGTGGAGAGCATGGAGAGAGTGGAGACCGTGGGAAGGAAGATATAGGGGAAAGTAGAATCTGGGACTGGGAGAAACCAGGGGTTGGGGGATGAAGGAAGAGGGGAGGCCAAGGGAAAAGAAGGGGACCACCGGGACCGTGCTGAGAGCAATGCCAGGACACCCCACCCCCCTCCCAGCCCAAATCCCCCACCGCGTCCCCACTCAGCCCCGCCCACCCGAACAAGTCCAGAAACCGGCATCGCCCCGTGGCTTCACCCTCCCACCTCATCAGCAGGTGCCCCCAGCAGTGCCGACTCCACTGCACCGTCTCCACCATCCGGGTCTCCGGCCCGGGCGTTGCCTGCCCTGCCTCCGCGTGGCTTTTCCTGAGCCGAGATGTGTGTGCAAGAGGCTTAGGGGAGGAAACAGGATTGGACCCAGGGAGAATTTAAACTGCAGCATGGTTGCAACTGCAACAGAGGCCCAGCTATCCCACGGAAAGCTCCCTCAGAGCTGGCCCAGCCAGAGGCACAGGCCGGCATCGCACCTGCAGGGAGGCGGGCGTTGGATATGGGTGGCCCAGAGCGGGAGCACAGTGCTAGGAGAGGCAGTGCCCCTCAGCCCCACAAGCACCCGCCCCACAGGGAGATGGAGAGACACCCCGGTATCACCACGCCCCCCAGCCCCAGCATCCTCCAGCTTCTCATCCCACTCAAAACTCGGCCACCAGTGGAGCCTTTGGACCACACCCCTGTGCTGACCTCCCTGCTCAACAAGGCTGCCTGCGTGGGGAATAACCACCCGCTGTGCTCATATCTGGCGTCGAGGCCCAAACACTATCCTCTCCTTTCCTATTTTCCAGGGTACGGCTGCCTGCCTCCTGCACAGAACACCAGTTCCACGAAGGCGGGGACCCAAACTGCCCTGCCCACACGCACTTCAGCACCGAAATCAGGTCCTGGAAATGGGGAAACTGAGGCAGAGGCGGAGGGCAGAGTGCCTGGGCCCCTCCGGGAAGGTCCCTGGACACCGGTGGGTGGAGCTGTCCCGGCAGTCGGGGAAGAATATGTTTTCAATAGTCCCTTCTAAGGGTAGGGGACATGGCTGGAGAGGAGGAAGGTTGCTCCAGTCCCAAGCGGCCCCGGGGCGGGCGGAGGAAGGGGAGGGAGAGGAGGCTTTGAAACCTGCCGGTGCAACCACAGCTTGATGAGGGCAGTGTTGTAGTTACACTTTTTTAATTAAGTGAATAATTAAAAAGAAGTTGATTATCAATTAGCTAATTAAATAATCCATTTTACTTTCATATTCCCGCTTTTCCCCTATTTTTTTTCTTTCTTGTATTTTTTCTTTTTTTTTTTTCCTTTTTTTTTTTCTTTTTTGGTTAATCACTGTGGCCGCGGTAATGAGCCGCCTCGGGTTGCCAAGCAACCGGCTCCCAGTTAAACAGGCGCAGCTGCCTCCGTCAGCGCCCTGACTGCTGCGGGGGAGGGGCGGGTCCTCGGAAGCCCCTTCTGCGCGGCGCCCAATGACACCCTCGGCAGACACGCCCGGCGGTGGGGGATACGGGGTGGTCCACGCCCTCCACGCGCTCCAGGCCCTGAGGATCCGGGGGGTGCGGCCCGCCTTCCCTTTCCGCCCCTCTGACCCCATCGAGCTTCCTTGCGCGCATCGGTGCTGCGGGCCTCAGTTTCCCCGCTGCTGGGCTTGGGATCCCGCGGCCGCAAGGACCGGCTGAGAGCTCGGGGCGCTGTGCTGGGGGCGGGAGAGAGGCGGCCCTGAGGCCTGCGCGTCCCCTACACCGGGGCCCGGGCGGGACACACGCCCAACGGGACCCCTGAGCCCCCAGGCTGAGGACAGGGAGCGGGGTGAGGCCAGGACGGAGCCACCCGCACCTGTGGCCGTGAAGCAGGAGGTGCGCGGCCCCCTGAAGCTGCCCCGACTGCAGCCGAGGGGGCGACCTGTGGTGCCAACTGCCTCACCCTGCTTGGCCGCCGCCGCCTGCGGGTCTCCAGCAGGTCCCACCCCACGCGCCCGCGGAGCCCGCTCCAGAGGCTCCTCCAAGGCCTCTGCAGAGGCGCGGCCAGCCCCCCCGTTTCTGCGCATCCCTGGCGCTCAGACACAGCCCGGGCCGGGTACCCAGCGACTCCCTTCGGCCTCCACAGCCTCCTGGGGAGGGGCTGCCCGCTGCTCCCACGCGGGGCCCAGGGGTCACCGCAGCCCTGGCCTAGGTGCGTCCGTCGGGCTCCTGGGCTCGGAGCCACCCTGCCCGCCCCCCAGCGCCTCTCTGGAGCGCTCACCCCGCCCCCGATTCGTGTTGTTTTGTGGTTTTTTTCTCTAATTCTCCGGAGTTACTCTTTTGTTGCCAATTGTTTCTGTGCCCGGAGGCCACGCTGTAAATGAGATGTTACATCTGCACCGAGCTAAGTAAACACTTTATAAATGAATAAATAAGTGAATAAATAACGAAATCGTCATCTCAGGGCGGCCCAGCTGCCAGGGCTCCAGCCTGCCTGCGGGGGTCTGTGTGGTCCGGGACCCGGGCCTGGGGTCGGGGAGGCGCCGGGAGGGGCCATTTCCCAGCCGTGTCCCTCCCCTGACCCCCTCTTCCTTCCTCTCCCAAATCATCCTCCAGGCTCTGGGCGTTTGGTCCCCAGATGTCGTGTGGGATTCGTGGCTTCCATCCACCGGTTCTCAAACAAAAACGGGTTGTCACCGCGCCTCTTAATCCTGGGCTAGCCACGGAGCGTTTCTTCCCGGATCGGGCCGCGGCTCGAACTGGCATCTGCGGAAGGAGGACCCGGTTGTGTCGGCCGCCGCCGCCCCAGGACGGGACTGGGGGCCTCTCCACATTCCGCCCGGACCTGACACACGGCTTCCAACAGGGAAAACGCAGAGCAGCGGAGCCTCCGCCTCCCAGCCCGGCCTCTGCCCGCCCTGCCCGGCGCTGGAGGCACCAGGCCGGCCCAATTCCGAGAGGCTGAACTTCGCAATTATCACGGATAACAAGAACAAATGAAAGCGCACTCATTGAGTAACTGATATCAATTATGAAGCCCAGCTTTAGAGTCTGGAATAAATGATAGGGGAATTGGCCTGAGAGAGAAGGAAGCAGGCGTGTTATTATTTACGCCAGATTAAGAAAAGTATCCAATTTGCTGGCCATCTCCCTCCCCGTGGGAATTGGCATCAATTTTATTATTGTTCTTGCGATTTTAATATTCTCTAAATGAATTACTATTGAGCGAGGTAGTTAGTCAATAGTTTAATGCAATTAATTATCTGTAAATCACTTTGTTATCTTTCTTTTTTTTTGAGAGACAGAGTCCTAACTCTAAACTCTAGTAAGCAATAGTTTAGGGGAAAGTGGAGAGAGTGGGTATTTGTAGGGCTGGGGCCTGGGGAACCTGGGTAGGGTCAGTGGTCAGGGGTCTCCCTGTCCTGGTCTCAGATCTCCTGATCGGAGCAGGTGTGAACTATGGACACTGTAGGGAGACCTTCCACAGTGAATTTAGCCAGCTGCGGCCAGGAGGCTGAGAAGGTACTGAAAGCGGCTGGGAACGCTGCTGCCCAGGCACTGCAAGCCACAGTCTGGGCCTGTTTTGTCTTTAGTTTAGGTGGAAAAATTAAATTCACAGATCATGCCCTTGGCTGTTTCTTTTCTGGCCCCTCTGGGGCTCTTCCCTGGCCATGCCTGGGTGAGACAGAGGCTTACTCCTGGGTGTTACCCTCTAAACTGCCCAGCGGCCCTTCCTGGCTGCACCCGGCTTCTCCACCTTCAAGGACGGAGAAAGCCTGGACGCAGGGAAGGACTTGGAAGAACGAAGACTGTGTTAGGAGGGGCAGTGGGGAATCTGATAGTATTTCCAAGTTACTCTATGCGAGCTTCTTTCTTGTTTGTGGGGACAAGCGGAAGCCTCATCTCTCCCACACGCACCCCTGGAGTGCCGCCAGACTAGGTGGATTCCACAGGCCTCCCAGCACCTGAGTTGGGGAGCCCAGGCCCCGGGCTGCAGGACCAGGGTAGAGCCACCAGCTAAGTTTCCAAGAAAGCTGACTGATCTCTTCAGGACTTGGGGACTGGTGGCCCTGGCGTTTTGGGGAGCTGCTGGAAGATGCTTTCCTTGGTCCCAGCTGCCTGTTCTCAATCGTCTACTGCTCTGGTTAGAAGCAAGAGGGGACAGTGATCTGAGCTCCAACCGAGGGTCTTCAATTTTCAACAACAACAATAACAACAACAACAAAAAGTCTTCTGTTTTTTCCCAGTGCCTTTCCCAGGCCTGACTGCGGCACTGGAACCAAAGTTGTCCCCCATGAGGTCTAAGGATGGAACATTTGCTAAGAGGGAAAAGATGGGAGAACGGAAAGGCAAACTTTTTTTTTTTTCCTAGCAGCTCAGAGTAGCTGTTCTCCCATACATTAGGACACCAAGGGGGGCCATGGGGGATGGGCAGGTCCTGCTGGTAGAGGGATGATAGATAACAGATAACCTTGTAGACAGTCACTCGCCTAGGCCAGACTTTGAGCCCAGGGTAATAGATTGCTAATGGCACAAGGGCCAGCGGTTGCAAAGTGCTGTGCAGTGTCTGGTCCCATCTAAGACACGTTCACAGAGTGTGCAGGTGTCTGTGTGCGTGCGGGTGGGTGCAGGGGTGCCAGTGTGTGGCCCAGACACCCACAAGCCTCTCTGGAATGCCAAGACAATCCCTGAAAATTTTCCTCTTCCTCCCACTGAGTCACCCATCACCCCCCCAAAAGAAATGCTGGAGCTTCTCACCATTCAGCGAAAATTGAATTCCCCCGAAATAGCTCTGAGGACAGGACCCGATATTTCATAGTGTTTTAAAAGTAATATTCCGTTTGTTGGTGCCGTGAAATAGGGCACCAGGAACACTACAAGAAATAAAAAGAGTAATTTCTCAGTGGAGAAGTTGCCCGTTTCCAATTCAGGCCCCAGATCGCTGGAACCTGGGTCCTGGATGCTTCGCTCTGACGGCAGCGGCGGGGTCCTCACCGGCTGGGAGGCCCGCCCCTCCCAACTCACACATCTGGAATTGGCATCAGGGGCGCTGCGAGCTCCGGAAGTTCTCACACTTCACGACTCATTAAACCGGGGTTTGGATTCCTCGGGAAAGGGGATGAGGGTGCGAGTTACGCTGGGGGGTTGGGTTTGGGGGTAGATGCGCGTCCAGCTCCCCTGTCAGCAGCAGCCCAGAAGGCGGGTCGGGGACACGATCTCTGGGGTGCAGGCCTGGTAGCGTGTCGGCTGGGGTCGGGGGTGGCCTGACCTGACTTAGAAAGGGAAGAAACATTTTTCGATCCCAGAAAGCCACTGTGTCCCTCTGGGGAGTGCCCTGGAGGAGTGAGCCCCTGGACCAGGTGAACAGAGTGGGGAGAGGTGGGGGCATCTTATGCAATCACTCTGGCTTCACAGACAGACTTTGCTGGGGCCAAGGAAAGGGAGGGGGCCAGTGCCTGCCCCCGCCGCCAGGAGAGGCCCCAGGGGTTGCCCACCCCACCCTCCCGGGCCGGTCTTTCTGGCCAGGTCTCCCGGGGCGGGGGGACCGCCCAACCTCTCCTCCGCACACTCTCATTTGATGATTACTGATACTGCCTTAATGTCTGAAGGGGATAATACTTGGGAGCTTAAAATTACAATTGCTTCTACTTAAATTTATTTGATGGCCGGAGCGTTTCCGTTATATATCCGTATATGGGTTTTCAATATCTTAAATGTTTAAAAAGGTTTTATTCTGTACTTACACTGAGTGAAATTAAAAAGAAACAGTAAAATGTTTGAAAATGAAGTGCATTATGTTTAATAAATTTAAAATGAACAAAGACTGCTATATCGCCAGCAATATCATTCCCTGCCCAGGGGCATTAATAAAGACTGGAGGTTTGGAAAAACAATATTTTCTATTAAAATTCTGCGCTGTGTTTCAATATTAAAAGGATATGTGATGAATTTCCAGTGTTACCCAGACGGGGTCAGAGATTAATTTCATTTCTTTCTGGTCAGCATTCTGTCGATAATTAATCAAAAGCAGAGTTTCTTAATGAAACACTTTTCATAAAGTGATAATTAGCAGGAAAGAGGTGGCTCGCAGACAGTCCCCGCGAGCTGTCTAATAACCGGTGAGGCGCGGGGCTAGGTCCTGGGGGCCGGGGACGGGGGCCGCGGGGACAGGGGCTCCCCAGGGAAGGGGCTGAGTGTGGGGAGTTGGAGCCCTCGCCCGGCCGAGCCCTGAGCTGGGCGGCTCTGCAGGCCGGCCCTAGGACGGTTTTATCTGGCCGCAGAAGGAATCCGCAGAAGCCGGCGCGCGAGGGGCCCGGACGGGCCAACCCCTCCCCTGCCCAGTAGGGCCGCTGGAACGCTGTGTGATCTTAGGCAAGTCCCTTCCCCTCTCTGGGCCTCTGCGCGTCCTCCTACTGGAGGAACCGCTGCAAGCAGAAACCCTCTGGCCTCCAGCGCGGAGATACTGGCCCTCGTCCTAGCCAGCTGCCCTCCCCGCGGAATCCCGGGGGGACCCACTGCCACCCCTGGCCGCAGGCCGAGCTCCCGCTCACCCCGCGGCTTCTCTGTGTGCCCGGAGGCCAGCGCCACGCGGAGCCCGCGGCCAGTGGCTGGGAAGCCTGGGAGGTCGCGCGCAGGGAGGGGAAGTGAGGAAGGAGAGGGAAGGAGGAAAGGGGAGGCGTCCGCAGGCTGGGGAGTGGATTATTAGTGCATTATAAAATTACTAAAAATAAATGAAAAACAATTAAGGGGTTCAAGAGTAAATAAAGTTAATGGAACAAAATTAGCGGCAATTAGCGGCGGCGCCCGCGCGCCCGCGCTCGCTCCCCGCAGCCCGAATGTGGTTTGGAGCTTGGGGCCTCCGGGCCGCTAACAAAGGCCTCCCGCCGGTCCCGCCAGGCGCAGCCTGTGGGGGCCGGGCCCCACGTCTCGGCCAAGGCGGGAGAGCTGGACCACCGGCCGCCCACACCCCCAGCAAGCCGGGAGCTCCCTAATCCCGGGCGGAGAGGCAGGTGCCGGCTCCACCGCAGGTCTGGCCTTGCCCGCGCTGCTGGGCAAACGCTGCAAACTTTCCGATAACGCGGAGAGGCGGGGGGTTCTGTGCAGATGAGATTATCGATAGTTATTGAAAGTCCCCAAATAGGATTTACAAAGCAGGCTCCTGCGCCTTTAATAGAATTCTAGATAATCTTTTATCACAACAAGACACCCATATAGAATTATTTAAACAGATTGGACGGCTGCAGCAGCAAATTTCAATTATTCTAATGCTTTAATAAATGTGGTGCGTGTGTATTAAATTCAAGCTTCTTAATCCAAATTTTACGATTTAACTGCACTGATTTTTCATTACTGCAACACCCACACGCGGCAATGGCCCGCTCCTCTCTCGGGGAGGGTGATCCCAGCTCAGAAAAGCCGAGAGGGGCGCACGGAGTCGGGTGGCCTAGAGGAAAGGGAGTCACGGCCGGGCGAGGGGCGCCGGGAGCGGGGAGACCCGGGAAAGGCAAGGCGAGAGCGGCCGGGAGGAAGGGAGGATGCCCAGCGGGGCCCAGAGAGCTGCAGACCGGCCAGCCCCGAGCCCCGTTCCTCTCAACTCTGGGTTTCTGTCCCCACGCGCCTTCTCCATACTCACGCCGCGGCTCTGCCCGGCCCGGTGGTTCCCAGCGCAGGGGGTTCCGTCCGGGCCCCCTCTGGGCG
>NW_012101810.1:1118295-1120902 GCF_000951045.1 Mandrillus leucophaeus
CCGCTGTCGCTGTCGGAGCTGGGCGCGCTGTGCAGCGACAGGCCGCCGGGCGAGTGCAGGTGGCGGCCCTGGCTCTTCAGCAGCTTCTTCTCGTGCTTGCGCTTCTTCTTCTCCATCTTCTCCAGCTCCTTGCGCGCGATCTCCTCCGGGTCCATGGGCTCGCCGCTGCACGTGGTTGGGTGCGAGTTGTGCGCCGGCCGCCCCGGGCCCTTCTTCGTGTTCTCCTTCTTCCTCCACTTGGCCCGGCGGTTTTGGAACCAGACCTAGAGCAGCCGGATAAGGGAGAGGAAGCCACAATCAGGCGGCGGGCTGGCCGCCGGGGCAGAAGACCTCCCCGCTCCCCCTAGACCGGCCTGCACAACCTCCACTCGGCCGGGGGCGGGAGTCAGGCCGCGCGGCCGGGCGGGCCTGGAGCTGGGCTTTGCCACTGGAGCTGCAGGTTCCAGCGAGCGCCTTTTCTACCCGGAAGGCGCGTAGACAGGGCCTCCCGGCCAGCTTCCCTCTCTGGCTTCTCACCTCGGGGACCTGGGAGCCGCCCCTTCCTTGGGGGGCCGGTCTGGCCCCGGACAGAGGGCGTCGGGTTCCTGGTCCGGAGGCAGAGAGTAAGGACCCTGCTCGCCCTTCCTGGCCGCTCACGGCTCGTGTTCTAAGCAGCCCGCCCGGCCTGGCGCTGACCATCCTGCCGTTGGACTGCTGGGCCACAGCCGCCCTCCACGCCTGTCTTCGGCCCCTTGGAGACTGTGTCAAAGCCCAGATTTCGCGGGGGGCGTGAGGGGGGGGCGGGGAGGCGGATTCCCTTGAAGGGAAGTCTGGGTGCTTCTTCGTCCGGAAGGGCCTGGGGAGGCGTACTTGGGTGGGCCTCTGCAGCCTCCCTCCCAGGACACAGCTAACAGCCTTCTTTCTGCAAGCCCTGGACCAGGGCACCAACGGAGCCTTCCCATACCAGTCGTGCTTGGCCTGGGCCACCGGCCAAGGCCGGTGGGGAGGCAAGAGGCGACCACTAGGCCGGGAGGAGAGGCTGGGCCCATCTCGTCTCTTCCACTCTGTCTGCAGTCCTTGTCCTGGGGAGCCACACAGGACATCCGGGGACAGCAGCGCTACACCTTCACTCAACCGCCAGCCACCAAACACACACAGTCATATCCGTCTGAGCCCCGCGGAATCTCAGGCAGTGCTGCCCTCCCCAAGAGAGCGCGTTAATACAGATTCTTTGTCGCGGATGTACAGAGACTTGCACAGTAGCAGGCCCAGCCTGGTCGCAGGGAGCCTTGTCCATGGGGAGGTCTCCAGCATGAAGCCGAATCCCCCCAAGGCTGTAACCGCCTTTTCCTTCTTTAAACTTTTTCTTTTTCTTTTTTTTTCTTTTTTTTTTTTTTTTGGTGCGAATTCTGGACTGCCTTGCCAGTAAGAATTAGTCATTATCGTATTAGGGGAGACATGAAGGGGTCTTGACTTCACTTAAGACACTTAGAACAAATTGGATAAAAGGATTTCCAAGCAGAAGAGGTCACGAGAGGAGGTCCAAGCACAGGACAAACACACCTTTTTAGACAAAGCTATTGGTGATAAACAGGCATTTTGCCAGCGTCTGCCTCAACGCCTAGCACCCACAGCCGCACATCGCACCCCAGACCTGGACCCCACACCGCACCCACCCCAGAAAAAGAGGATTTCTTTGCTCCAGGGAAACATTCAATTATGCACAAATCATCTTGGAATTTTTAATCCACCAAGCTGACACTGTATTTTTTAAAAGAATACCATCAGCCATCTCCAAATGATAGCAAATTTACGGGAACACAGTCATAAGAAAAAGATGAGACCGGGGTATTATTAAAAATTCAGACACCTTGTTTCTCCCACTTTCTCAATGTGTTAACTGTTTAGGCTTCTGCCTCTCCTTCCTCAGCTGTCCCCTTCTGCAAAGCGATGAATAAATACATGTTTCCATCTGAGTATTTTGCAGGCGCAAGGTAAACAGACTCGTTTGCTCCAGGCTGGGTGACAGAGCCTCGCGCGGGAGCTTGAGGCGGTGCGTGGGAAGGGGGTCCCCTTCCCTCTCTCCTCCAGGTCGGAGCCTTGCCCCTGCCCGGAGACCTCACTTGGCCCGGCCGCCGCCAACCCACCACGCCGCTTCCCGGTTCGGACGCAGCCGCCATTCCGGAGACTTAGGTGTTACCGCCAGCCCTTCTCAAGTCACCCAGGCTTTTGGGGGGCGGTTAACCCACCCTGCTGTCCGTGAGGGGCCGAGCCCCTAAACCCCAACTCCTCCACTCTTCCCCAGCAGGCGAGGGCAAAGCGGGCCCGCGGCAAGGGGAAGATACCTCGCCACCTGGAACAAAGGCGTCCCGGCGCGCCCCGAGCCCGGGGTCCGGATGGCGAATCCGGGAGCGACGCCGGGTCTTTACCTGAACTCGGGACTCCACCAGGTCTAGGCGCAGCGCCAGCGCCTCGCGCATGAACACGTCGGGATAGTGGCTCTCGTTGAACGCCTTCTCCAGCTCCTCTAGCTGCCAGCCGGTGAAGTTGGTGCGGGTGCGCCGCCGCTTGCAGCCCGGGCTCTCCTTGTCCGGGTCCCCCGAGTCTGCGGGCAGGCACAGGACGCCG
>NW_012101810.1:1121737-1123899 GCF_000951045.1 Mandrillus leucophaeus
GGCCCGGAGCCCGCGCCTCCCCGCCGTCGCCGCCTCCCCGCCCCTCCGCAAATCACTAATAGATTTCCCTTTAAAACATTCAGCGCCGTGTTGTGGGGATTTTTCACCAGAAATGCTGTACTCTCTGAACCTTTAAAGTGATGTTGCTCCAATTACAGAGAGACATTGAGCGGCAAATAGACTGATCCAATAATAGGAGATTCATCATCCGCTTTTCCGAAACTGTCACATTGAATTTAAAACTACAAGGTTTCTCATCTCCTCCTCTCGGGCTGCAGGCGGCGGGAGAGGAGGAAGGAGGAGGAGGAGGAGGAGGAGGAGGAGGAGAAGGAGGGCGATCCCGAAAGAGAAGAACTACAGAATGTAGCACCCTGTCAATAAACAGGCGTAATTAATGCCCTCTCTGATTGATTGGCAGTCGCCCTATCTACAAAGATAGAGGTGGGGGAGCTGCGGAGGCGCCCTGACCCCCATCCCCATAAAGCCTGGGCGCAGAGGAGGAGAGAGGGGTGGGGGGAGGAGGGGAAAAGTAACTTTGGGGTGGGGCCTATCCGCCCCCACCCCCTTACACGCTCGAATAAAAATAAATACATCTGCTCTGACTCGGCCTCTGAAGGATGGGGCTGAGGCACCCAACCCATTTATTATAATTAAATTATGTTCTCAGAGAAGTGTCACTTCCTTCTCTGCTATAAAATATTGATAGACTCAAAGCTAAATCATTAAAGGATATATTCTTAAATAAGCAGCAAATCAGGATTGTGGGCAGCAAGGAAAGAAATCAGGGGATGTCGGTCCATCTCTCTCCTTTGTAAAAAAGTTTGTCAGAGGGGTGGTCGCATTTGGCTGCGGGACCCCGGTGCTGGACCAGTTGGGTTAGGGTCACCTCTCCATCAGTGAGTGCCCCGAGGCTCGGCCAGCTCAGGGAGGGGAAGAAAGGAGAGCTCCGGCCTGGGCTGGGCCAGTCTCCGGAGCCACCACCACCCCAGGGCAAAGCGACAGACCAATTGGCTTTGGGTATGACTAAGTGACTTGGGTCAGGCCTCCGAGTCCTAGCCGGGGTGAGAGGGAAGGGCAGGCCGGGACAGTGCGCATCTGTGCCTCCCTCCTGGTCAGGTGCCCGTGCCTTGGGGGGTAGCGAAGTGCCCGGAACTGCTCAGGAGGGGAATGCTGGGGGTGGGGGGCACAAGGCCACCCCGTCCCGCCACACGACTGCCTGTCCCTGCGACTGGACCCACAGTCTGGCCCTGTTCCTAACTGAAGGTCGCCGACGGGCCGATCCACGCTGACTCCGACTTTAATGACCCTCTTGTCTCTCCTTGCGGGAGAGGAGAGGACGGTGCAGGGTTGAGGACCAGGCCCAGCTTATCCGGGAGACCGAGAGGCGGCCTGGAATTTGGGAACCCCCCTCCCTGTTTCCAGTCTCACTAGGAAAACGCTGCAAGTATTAATTCCGAGGTCAGAGGCCAAGAGCACTACTTTTCGCCATAATTTAATTTCTGTCTCTATAAATACTAAATGTAAACTCTGTCCATCCGACTCGATTTTGCCAGCAGCCACGAGCGCCTGGTCTTCTGTCGGGTTCGCGAGGAGGAATGCGCGCGGCGCGTGTTTCTGAATACAGAGCTGTAATCTATTCGGCCCGAGGGGAGGGCAGAGGAGGGGCGGGCGCCGGCCGAGCTCCCTCGCCCATCTCTCTTTATTATAATGAATTAATTCGACTTTATTTATCCCATTTTCTGGAGCTGACAGAATGTTAATTTGAGTTGAAATTTCGCTCGCCTCTCACTCTCTGACCCCTGGCCTTCAGATTGGCGTGTTGTAATAACCTGAATCTTTCAACAGAGGCCCTGATAATTGTTACCTTATTAGCATGCAAATTGTTTAATTAATATTATTATGAAGAAGCATACAATCCGTCCGTCACTTGACCTCAAGAGCGAGTCCGCGCCGCAGCGGCTCCGTGCATCTCAATGCGCCCATTTCAATCGCCCTGTGTTTTTCATGTTGTCGGGCCGGCTCGCGCTCCGAAAATCTCCTCGAGTGTTTGAGAGGGGCCTTTAATGACGGTGGGGGCAGCCGGGACGACCCCCACCCAGCTCGAGAGCTCTTCAGAGGCCCTCGGCTGCGGCGGCGCCGCGGGGAGTCGTTCGGCTCCTGCT
>NW_012101810.1:1127139-1128229 GCF_000951045.1 Mandrillus leucophaeus
CCACACTGACAGTCCCCACAGCTGAAGGGTCTCCTCCCCACACCTCTCGGAGGACACCGGAGTCCAAGGAGCAGCTACGTGGTGGTGCTAGGCCACCGCGTGAGAAGGTGTGAAGGTCTGTTGGGCCCAAGCCAGCCATTAGCCCCTAGGCTGGGCCCCAGCACTGAGGCTAGGGCTAGAGGTGGCAGGGTGCAGGAAGTGCGTGGCTCAGGCTGTGAGGAGCAGAGGGCTGGCGGGACAGGCAGTGGCCAGGCACTGAGAGCCCCATCTGTGGAAGTCTGGGGCGGCCACCTCATTGTGCCAGCCCACCGGACAGCAGTCAGCGTCCCTCCTCCCAACACCCCCCTTCGCCAGAGGACAGCCCGTGGACACTTTCACCAACACCCCAGACCCCTCTGCCGCCCCCTCAGAGGTCCAGGGGGTCTGCGGTCCTGGTCGCCCATACCCTACTGGTCCCCCCAGGCCAGGGGCAGCTCCACCCTCCGAGTCTGGGGAGCCGGAAGACTGCGAAGGGTTAACACTCTTTGTTATGGCTCCTTTTAATCCTCAGATGGGCCGGCGGCTCACGTTGTTCGGATCTGGTAGAGAGAAAGCGTTAACTATTATCTGCTTCTAGCTGACCATCTGCTGTTGCAGAAAATTCAAAACCCTGGAGATCTACTTATATCCACATCGTAAACGAGAAAAGATGTTTTAATTAAGGGAAATCAGGTTAACTTAGCTCTAATTTACAAGCCGCCTGCCTAATGAATTGTCTGGGCTGCTCTCTCTTTGTAGAGAGTAAATCTAGGATCCTTTCCCTCCGCAGTTCAGACACTAATTAACTAACCAAGAATTTTAGTAGCACACCCGCCTGTCGTCTAATAGTTTTACCTAAAGCCAGCCCGGTCATTGCTCGTACAAATTGCCAATTAAATGTGATTGATATAATGAAATTGGATTGTATTTTTCACTCACCTTCTCCCTTCCCCTTCCTCCTGTATATTCTGACCCTCTCTGCCCAGGGCTGGGGGCCCAGGCGCCCGACCATGCGCACCAAGAACAACAAAGCCAAACGGAACCGGGCCCGGCCCGGCCACGCGGGCTGCAG
>NW_012101810.1:1132359-1134065 GCF_000951045.1 Mandrillus leucophaeus
GCAGCCCGATCCTGAGTCCGTCCTGCAGACGCCGAAGCCTTGGCAGGGGCCGGCGAAGCAGCTGCACCCCGGGAACCCACGGCGCGCTGCGAAAGCTAATCCGGCCGCGGCCCTCTTTGTCCCTCCCTGGATATGAAACTGTCAAGTGGGGAGCCCAGGGCTGCAGGAGGAGAGAGATAGGTCCTCCTCGGGGCCTGGTAAACAAAGACCGGGAAGCTGGGGACAAAACCCGGGGTGGGACATCTTCGAATTCCCCCCACCTCCCCGAGAAGGTCACGCAGCGGCCGACCCTCGGGGCGCGCAGATGCCAGCGCTCATGCCCATGCCGCGAAACCCCTGGGGCAGGAAACCCACGATCCCGGGAGGGAGCAGGGTCCTGAAGCTGCAGGCGCCCTCCCCAACCCACCGCCCTCAGGGAAGCCGGGACCTCCGTGCAGTCTCTTCCACGCCCGCTCATGGGAGAGGAAGGGGTTGAGGCTTTCCCTGGGACCTGTGCAGTAGCTTGAGGCCTGGCAGCTCCTTTGAGAGGGCTAGGGGCAGAAGGGAGCCTCCAAGCCGCCTGTCTTTGCAGTGTGGCCTGCATCTTCCCTCTCCTGGGCATGGGGCTTCCTCCCAGGGCTGCCTTCTTCTGACCACTGTGGCAGGAGGAAGGTGGAGGTCACCTGAGTGCCATCCTACAGGCCACCCAAAGGTCACCTTTCTCTAAAATGGGGCTTGGGACCTCAGCAGGAGGCCTCACATTGGTCCAGTTGGTGCTGAGATGCACACGGATTCTTAGCCAGTGTGGTCTTGGAGTCCAGCTCCGAGAAAACTTTTTTCACCCAGCACTGACCTGTTTTTATTTTCTGTCCTATGACTCAGCAATGCTGTCTGCAGAGCCATCCTAGGAGATGCCGAGTTGGTCCCCAGGAGGATGGGGACACCTTGTGTCCAGGCTGGGTGAAGGGGTTCCAGCGTCAAACTCAGCCTGGGTTATCTTCTTGTTTTTCAATTCGTTAAACATTTGAAATTAGGAAGTTGCAAGAACAAGAAAGGGCATAGCAAGGCTGCTGGAGACCTCCCGGTCCCCTCTGCCAGGACTTCCCATGCCTGATGGGCCTCTCCATGCTCCACCCTTGGGCTCCGAGGACCAGAGGCCCAATTCTGGGAGTTCTGCCGTTTCCTGCAACTGACCTGGTGAAAGGAGGGTCTTTTTATTGTTCCTTTCAGAGGGTCTGGTGGGCTCTAAGGACCCAGAAAGAGCAGGGTCCTCCCTGTCTCCCCATCTCCCTTTGACTGGGGCTCAAGTCACATTTCAGTTTTTCTGCTACAGAACTCTTTTTTTTTTGGTGCACGACTAGCGCGCGCAGCAGAAGCCGGTCTGCTCTGCGCTTCGGCACCGCTCCAGCCTGGGGCGTGGGGCCCGCGCCGGCCGGGCCTGGTTAACTGGAAAACGCTGGAGCCGCGCCCCGCCCCCGCACTTGCGGCCTAATTGTTTTCCCTCGCCCGTCCCCATCTGTCCCTCTCCGCCCGTGTGTGTTTTGGCCTTTGTCTCGCTGCCCCGCGCTGACACCCTCTTTCAAAGGCCGCTTCTGTCGCCCTTCACCGATCTCTTCTGCCCCATTAACCCATCGGCACGAGGCTCCTGCAACAAAGGCCTGAAATCGGACCGATGCGTGCGCGCCCTCCCCACCGTCCGCCGCGGACTTCGCGCCCCGCTCAGCCCG
>NW_012101810.1:1136535-1137507 GCF_000951045.1 Mandrillus leucophaeus
GGCGCCGGCGCCGGAGCGGTGCAAGTTCCTGTTAAACCAACATTTCTATTAGTTGAAGTTAACAGGCATAATCTTGTTTCCAGATATTTATCCACGTTCGGAGGGCTGTAGTTACATGTTTGAAGTTAGGGGGGAAAAGTGAAGGATCTGAGCTGCCATTCTAAAAATACATTAACAGTTTCCAAAATCTATATCGCTGCTTAATTAAATATGTTATCCTGTTTATAGGATCTGTGGCTAATTATTTAGAGTCATTTAATCTACTCAATTTGCACGTTAATTAAACAGCATCGGTTTGCAGAGCGCGGCCCGGCGGGCTCGGAAGGGCGCAGCGCCGCCTGGTGGGGATCGCGCCTGGACAGCGCGCTTGGGGCCGGAGCCGCGCGGACCGGGCCTGGGTCCTGGGGTCCCGGGGCTAGAGTCCCCAGAGGGTGAGCGGCCCCGATGGTGGAGGCCGGGAGAGGGGCTGTGCGGCTTCTAGGAAACGCTCTCAGGTCATCCTGCCAGTAAAGTGGCCTGGGGTGGCCACGGTCAGCCACCAGGACGCAGCTCTTGTTATTTACGGGCAGGGGGATTCATTCATTCATGCATGCATGCATTCATTCATTCACTCACTCACTCATACATCCCTCCCTTCTTCCCTCTCCCCTGCCCCTCCTTCTGCCCCCACACCGGGTACCGGGACGCAACTCTTCTGTTATTCACGGGCAGGAGGATTTATTCATTCATTCATTCACTCATTCATCCATCCATCCATCCCTCTCTCCCTCTGCAACCCCTGTCCCTCCTTCTGCCCCAAACCCGGGCACCGGGACGCAACTCTTCTGTTATTTACGGCAGGGGGATTCATCCATTCATTCATTCACTCATTCATCCATCCATCCATCCTTCCCTCCCTCTCCCCTGCCCTCCTTCTGCCCCCACGCCCAGCACGGAGTGGAGGGGTCGGGAGGGGGTGCAGGCCGGGGTGCA
>NW_012101810.1:1139792-1152062 GCF_000951045.1 Mandrillus leucophaeus
TAAGCTCAGATCATGCCACTGCACTCCAGCCTGGGCAACAGAACGAGACTTTGTCTAGAAAAAAGAAAAGAAATCCAAGGTCTGTGTCTGCTCCAGATGCAGCTTTTAGCACATGGACTCCAGAACGGACACCGGGGGTCTTCCACATTGGCCAACTTGTACAAGTGTTCAGGCAAAAGCTAGGGGTGAATTCAAACTTTGAGAGCAACTCATAGAACCACTGGAATAACTTCACATGAGTTCCCATCCAGAGGCTGAAGACACACGGTCTCAGCAATTGTAATAGGACCGCAACAACAGGCAAGGCTGATTTTTTTTTTTTTTTTTTTTTTTTTTTTTTTTTTTGAGACGGAGTCTCTCTCTGTTGCTAGGCTGGAGTGCAGTGGCGTGATCTCAGCTCACTGTAACCTCCGCCTCCCAGGTTCAACCCATTCTCCTGCCTCAGCCTCCTGAGTAGCTGGGATTACAGGCACACGTCACCACACCTGCCTAATATTTTGTATTTTTAGTAGAGATGGGGTTTCACCTTGTTGGTCAGGCTGGTCTTGATCTCCTGACCTTATGATCCACCCACCTCGGCCTTCCAAAGTGCTGGGATTACAGGCATGAGCCACTGCACCCGGCCAAGGCCGATTTTTAAAATAACAGCTTTATTGAGATATTATTGACACCATCACATCCATCCTTTTAAAGTATACAATTCGGCATCTGTTTATACATCCCCAGAGCTGCATCACCATCACCCCTATCCAGTTCTGGAACATTTTCATCACCCCTAAAAGAGACCTGGCACCCATTAGCAGTCACTCCCCATCCCTAGCCCCCTCCCCCAGCCCCTGGCAACCACTAATCCACTTTCTGTCTCCATGGATTAGGCGAGGATAATTTTGCAAGAAGAGATCCTACCCGTCTGGAAAGGAGTATAAAATGAGGAAAGGCGGGGATGAGGACTGAAAATACTTTCTCCTGTGATCAACACGCAAACAAGAAACAAGGGAGGAAATGCTATCTGGGAACTGGAGGCGGGGAAGGACCAGGAGCTGAACTCTGCATCCCTGCGTCCTCAACTCCCGCCATATGGTTTAAACATCAGCACTCTGGTTTTTTGTTTTTTTGTTTTTTGTTTTTTTTCAGAGTTTACAGATATGCTCTTAAATCTCCCCAGCCCCTGCTCCTTCTGCTGGCAATGTCTGCATTCTGTGGGCGCAGGGTGGCTGCCAGCATGCTGGAGCTCACAACTGTCCTCTCAGTCCAGCCCTCCTCAATTATATGCCAACCTGTGTGGCCAGCTCAGTGCCCCAAGGGGTCCCTGGGGAGGGTCCTCTTGGCCTACTCATCTCCCGCCACTCCCTGGTCTTAAGGACTCGATTCCATATCTGCTGGTTTGGTGTCCTCCTACTACCTTACCAGGTTCAATTTAGAGTTTAACACACTTAAGAGGGCCGGGCGCGGTAGCTCACGTCTGTAATTCCAGCAGTTTGGGAGGCTGAGGCGGGCAGATCACGAGGTCAAGAGATTGAGACCAGCCTGGCCAACATGGTGAAACTCCATCTCTACTAAAAATACAAAAATTAGCTGGGTGTGGTGGTGCGTGCCTGTAATCCCAACTACTTGGGAGGCTGAGGTAGGAGAATCACTTGAACCTGGGAGGCGGAGGTTGCAGTCAGCCAAGATCGCACCATTGCACTCCAGCCTGGGCAACAAGAGTGAAAGTCTATCTCAAAAAAAAAAAAAAAAAAAAAAAAATTTAAGAGGTTGCTCAGTTCAGAAAATGCCATTTCGTTTTCCCTGAATAAAACTACTTTTGAACTTAGCCTATTTTCACACTAAATTTTGCCCTCCCCCCAGTTCTTTACAAGCCCTGACTCCTGACAAATCTCAACATTGGGCTTCTAATGAGTATTTTCTTGATTTACAGCAGAAATGAGCAGTTATCTGCTAATAACCCCTGAGTCTGAAATTAAAAGGGGTAGAGAAAATAAACCAAATTGCAAAGATCAGCTCTTGTTAAATAAAGTCATTGTGAAAAGACATATAACAACATTTTCATGTATCAGATCAGCGACACGATAGCTCATCATTTGAGGGTTGCAATTATTTAACACTACTAAGTAGCCAAGGGACACTTACCCCGGGAATATTTAATGGGCATTTGTTAATTAATTCTCAGCAGAGCCCTTCCAGCTACTTACACACAGAGAAACTGAGGCAGGGGTGAGGGGCAGGGTGGAAGAGAGCTCTTCCCTCCTCCCCCCTGCTCCATTATGACCTAGGCCTCTCCAGTCGTATCAACTCGTTCCCGCCTAGGGATGTATGACAGTCAGAGGGTGGCTAAACTGCTCTGAAGATTTCATAAACAAAGGCATAGCTAAAGGAATAATGTTCTTGTTGCCTTTGACCTTCCTACAGAGTCAGAGGTCAGTCAAATTCCACCCACCAGGAGAAAAACAAGAAACTTGAGATGGTTCACGGTAATCTCCAGTTAAGGAGTCCATGGGTAATGAGTTCCGGGGGTAACGGGAGTAGGACGTCTGTCAATGGAGAAATGTAGTGAGTTTGTAAGAAGAAATTACATCCCAGTTAGGGTCATGTGTGCGAACTGGTCATGAGTGCGAACTGGAGCTCACCGGCGTCGTTGTGAGTGAGGGCCAAGGTGGCAGAGAAGTTTAAACCTTAAGTCTCCCAGGTTCCTGGTTCTCCTGCCGCCCGCAGCCACCAGGGATGTCTCCAGGCCCCACACAGGAACACGAGAGCTGCTTGCTGTCTGTGGCTTGCTGCAAAGAGCTTTCATTCCTAGACAAAATACATATTTTTTTTTTTTTGAGATAGAGTCTCACTCTGTTGCCCAGGCTGGAGTGCAGTGGCACGATCTCTGCTCACTGCAGCCTCCACCTCCTGGGTTCAAGCAATTCTCCTGCCTCAGCCTCCCGAGTAACTGGGAGTACAGGCGCATGCCACCATGTCCAGCTAATTTTTGTATTTTTAGGAGAGATGGGGTTTCACCATGTTGGCCAGGCTTGTCTCGAACTCCTGACCTCAGGCGATCTGCCCACCTCAGCCTGGAATTAAAGGCATGGGCCACCACGCCTGGGCCCTAGACACAAATATTAATAGCAGTGGAGGAGTGAGCCCGGGAGACCTGGGGAATGGGACTTCTTGGTGCTCTGTCTGAGCGCCTTGCTGCCCGGCTTGCAGGGGGACATCTGCATGGCAGGCACAGGGGTTGCTACTCCAGAGCTCCTCCTGACCCCTACTCCCCCACACCTGGCTCATTTTCAGAACCCCATCGTGACCTCCCGCTGGGCCATTGCAGCTCTGGGCAGGTCAGTCTGACACTGCAACACACCCGGGGTGCACCCCACGTTCGGAACGGGCAGGAGGAGCGCTGGGGGCCTATGTCTCAATGACCTGAGTAGAGGCTGTGTGGCTCATTGGAGTCTCAGGACCACTGCGAAGTAGAGGGAGGCCAGCCTGTGGGAAGCGTGAGCGGGGGCCACCTGCTGCTCCTTCTCTGCCAGGTTACACAGGCCAGGGCAGGCTACTGGAAGAGGCCCACCGAGTTCCCCTGCGGCAGCGTCTCTGGGGTCTCGGGGCCCTGGCCACTCCCACAGAGTGGCTGAACCTTGCCCTATTCACGGGGCTGAATAGGGCATTGCTGAAAAGGCCTCCTTTGCTTTCATCAACATTGTTAAAGTATGCTGGAGACAATGGGCACCTGGCTTGTTCACCTTCAGGGTTGGCTCAGGGCCGCTGGCAAGGGCGGACCCACCTCTCTCTGCCTGCTCTAGGAAAATTCTGCATCATTTGGTTGTGACTGTTTCCCCCTAAATAAGACACCCTCAAACTTACTAAGATGGGAATGACTCATTTTTTTCATTAAAAAAAAATTATTATTATTATCAAGCCGGGCATGGTGGTTTACGCCTGTAATCCCAGCACTTTGGGAGGCCAAGGTGAGTGGATCACTTGAGGTCAGGAGTTTGAGACCAGCCTGGTCAACATGGCAAAACTCCATCTCTACTAAAAATAAAAATATTACCCCAGCGTGATGGCACTTGCCTGTAATCTCAGCTACTCGGGAGGCTGAGGTAGGGGAATCGCTTGAGCCCAGGAGGCAGAGGTTGCAGTGAGCCGAGATCGCGCCGCTGCACTCCAGTCCGGGAGAGAGAGTGAGATTTTGTCTCAAAAAAAAAAAATTACTATTATTATTTTTAGACAGGGTTCCACTGTCACCCAGGCTGTCACCCAGTCTGTCACCATGAAGCCATCTCGGCTCTACAGGCACATACCACCATCCCTGGCTAATTTTTTTTTTTTTTTTGGTAGAGTTGAGGTCTTGCTATGTTGCCCAAGGTGGTCTCAAACTCCTGGGCTCAAGCAATCTTCCCACCTTGGTCTCCCAAAGTGCTAGGATCACAGGCATGCACCACCGCACCTGGCTGAGAATGACTTTCTTTTTTGTTTTGTTTTGCCTTTTTTTTTTGAAACAGAGTCTCGCTCTGTCACCCAGGCTGGAGTGCAGTGGCCAGATCTCAGCTCACTGCAAGCTCCGCCTCCCGGGTTTACGCCATTCTCCTGCCTCAGCCTCCCGAGTAGCTGGGACTACAGGCGCCCGCCACCTCGCCCGGCTAGATTTTTGTATTTTTTAGTAGAGACGGGGTTTCACCGTGTTAGCCAGGATGGTCTCGATCTCCTGACCTCGTGATCTGCCGGTCTCGGCCTCCCAAAGTGCTGGGATTACAGGCTTGAGCCACCGTGCCCGTCCTGTCTTTCGTTTTTTTGAGGCAAAGTCTTACTCTGTGGCCCAGACTGGAGTTCAGTGGTGCGATCTTGGCTCACTGCAACCTCCGCCTCCTGGGCTCAAGCAATTCTCCTGCCTCTGCCTCCCTGGTAGCTGGGATTGCAGTCATCTGCCACCATGCCCGGCTCATTTTTGTGTTTTAGTAGACATAGGTTTTCACCATGTTGGCCAGGCTGGTCTTGAACTCCTGACCTCAAGCAATCCACCCACCTCTGCCTCTCAAAGAATGACTTTCAAACAGAGTTCTATATGATGGTGAAGAACCACAGACTTCAAGATGGAGGCAATGGCCACGAGTCAATACCTCAGCACTCAGACAAAACACAGGAGAACAGAGACCAGAGAGGACCTGTGTCACCAGGAGGCTCCTGCGGCTGCCGTCCTGAGAAACTGGGGGTGATGCTTTGCTGAACTCAGGTATGTGAATGAGAAGGTGACTGGTGCAGTGTGGAGGGGTGGCTGGGAGCTGTCCTAGAAAGGAGGCTTTGGTCATCTCCCCCGAAGGACAGGTTGTTCCAGAGTCCAGAAGAAGCTCCCACCTGCCTGAGTGCCCAGGGGTCAGAGGGGTGCAGCAACCTCGTTGCCCTGTACATGGCACACATAAGGGCCCCTAGCTTGAGGCAGCATCTGGGGTCTTCCACCCAGACTACCGGGCCCCACCTGCACAGGTCAGATTTATTACTATGGCCATGAGGGAGACCACCTATCTGGGGGTTTTGGGGGCATCTCAGTAAAGAAGAATGAACATGGCCAGGCACGATGGCTCATGCCTGTAATCCCAGCACTCTGGGAGGCAGAGGTGGGCCGATCACTTGAGGTCAGGAGTTCGAGACCAGCCTGGTCAACATGATGAAACCCCATCTCTACAAAAAAACACAAAACTTAGCCAGGCGTGTTGGCGCCCATCTGTAGTTCCAGCTACTCGAGAGGCTGAGTCATGAGAATCACTTGAACCCAGGAGGTAGAGGTTACAGTGAACCGAGATTGTACCACTTCACTCCAACCTGGGTGACAGTGAGACTCTGTCTAAAAATAATTTTTTTGTTTAAATGTCCATTAAAATAAAATTAAAAATATTAAAATTAAAAACTGCACCTTTAGTCCCAGTTACTTGGGAGGCTGAGGTAAGAGGATCACTTGAACTGGGGAGGTCGAGGCTGTAGTGAGCCTTGGTTATGTCACTGGACTCCAGCCTGGACAACAAAATGAAACCCTGTCTCAAAGAAAGCAAAAACAAGTGGTTAATATAGAAAATTGTATGTTATGTACATTTTACCACAATGGAAGGGAAATGGAAGGGAGAGATGAGAAAACCGGTGATGGCTGCGTGTGGATTCACACTACTGAATCTCTCCTTGTGTTCATGGTTGAAATTTTCCATAGTAATTTTTTAAAAAGATTTCTCAGAGAGGTCCTAGCCAGCGCAATTAAGCAAGAGAAAGAAATAAAGGGCATCCAGATTGGAAAAGAAGAAGTCAGATTGTCCCTCTTTGCAGACAACATGATCTTACCTACAGAAAAACCTAAAGGTGGCTCACGCCTATAATCCCAGCACTTTGGGAGGCCGAGGCGGGCAGATCACAAGGTCAGGAGATCGAGACCATCCTGGCTAACACGGTGAGACCCCGTCTCTACTAAAAATACAAAAAATTAGCCGGGCGTGGTGGTGGCGCCTGTAGTCCCAGCTACTCAGTAGACTGAGGCAGGAGAATAGCGTGAACCCAGGAGGTGGAGCTTGCAGTGAGCCAAGATAGCACCACTGCACTCCAGCCTGGGTGACAAAGGGAGACTTCATCTCAAAAAAAAAGAAAAGAAAGAAAGAAAGAAAAAGAACAACCTAAAGGTCCCCCCAAAACTCTTAGAAGTGAAAAGCGAATTCAGTAAAGTTACACGATATAAGGTCAATATACAAATCCCAGTAGCATTTCTATATACTAATAACAAACTAGCTGAAAAAGAAATCAAGAAAGCAATCTTATTTATAGTAGCCATAAAAATAATAATAAAATGTCTAGGAATAAACTTAACCAAGGAGGTGAAAAATCTCTATAGTGAAAACTACAGGTCAGGCACAGTGGCTCCTATCTGTATTCTCAATGTTTTATGAAGCCAAGGCAGGAGGATTGTTTGAGGCCAGGAGTTTGAGACCAGCCTGGGCAACACAGTGAGACACCATCTCTAAAAAAATAGTAAAAAATATAATGCATGGTGGTGCATGCCTGTATTCCCAGCTACTCAGGAGACTGAGGCAGGAGGATTGCATGAGTCCAGGAGTTCAAGGTTACAGTGAGCTAGGATTGCACCACTGCACTCCAGCCTGAGTGACAGAACAAGACCTTGTCTCAAAAAACAAACAAAACACAGAGAACTACAAAACACTGATGAAAGACATTAAAGAGGACACACAAAAAATAAAAAGACATCCCATGTTCATGAATTGGAAGAATTAATGTTGTTAAAATGACCATACTACCCAAAGCACTCTATAGATTTGATGTAACTCCTATCAAAATACCAATGACATTTTTCACGGAAATAGAAAAAACAATCCTAAACTTTATATGTAAAGCTGGAGGCATTACACAACTTGACTTCAAAATATACCACAGAGCTATAGTAACCAAAACAGCATAGTATTGGTACAAAAAAAAAAAAAATACAGACTAGTGGAGCAAAACAGAGAACACAGAAAGAAATGCACATTTTTGTGGTCAACTGATTTTCAACAAAATTGCCAAGAGCATTCATTGGGGGAAAGGACAGCCTCTTAAATAAATGGTGCTGGGGAAATGATATTCATATGCAGATGAATGAAGTTAGACCCTCATCTCTCACCATATACAAAAATCTACTCCAGATAGATTAAAGACTTAAATGTAAGACCTGAAACTGTATACCTACTAGAAGAAAATAGAGAGGAAATGCCTCAGGACGTTGGTCTGGGCAAAGATTTGAGTAAGACCTGAAAGGCACAGACAACGAAATCAAAAATAGATGGGACTACATCAAACAGAAAAGTTTTGCCCAGCAAAGAAAATAATCAACAGAGCGAAGAGACAACCTGCATAAGGGGGAAAAACATTTGCAAACTATCCACCTGACAAGTGACTAATATCCAGAACATACAAAGAACTCAACAACATAAACCCAAAGATTCCAGTTTAAGAATGGGCAAAGGATCTAAAGAGACTTTCTCAAAAGAAGACATATAACTGGCCGACAAACATATGAAAAAATGCTCGGCATCACTAATCATCATGGAAAAGCAAATCAAAACCACAATGAGATATCATCTTACCCCAGTTAGAATGGCTATTATCAAAAAGACAAAAAATAACCAATGCTGGTGAGGATGTGGAGAAAGGGGAGCTCTCATATGCCCTTGCCGGGAATGTAAACCAGTACAGCCGTGACGAAAAACAGCATGGAGGGTCCTCAAAAAACTAAGAGAGGGGCAGGTGCGGTGGCTCACGCCTGTAATCCCAGCACTTTGGGAGGCCAAGGCGGGCGGTTCACCTGAGGTCAGGAGTTTCAGACCAGCCTGGCCAACATAGTGAAACCCCATCTCTATTACAAATACAAAAAATTAGCTGGGTGTGGTGGCGCATGCCTGTAATCCCAGCTACTCAGGAGGCTGAGGCAGGAGAATCACTTGAACCCAGTAGGTGGAGGTTGCAGTAAGCCGAGATCGTGCCACTGCACTCCAGCCTGGGCGACAGATCAAGACTCCGTCTCAAAAAAAAAAAAAAAAAAAAAAAAAAGAAAAAACGTTAAGAGAACTACCACATGATCCAGCAATCCCACTACTAGGTATTTACTCAAAAGAAGGGAAATCAGTACATTAAAGAGATACCTACACTTCCTTTATTGCAGCACTATTCACAATAGCCAAGATTTGGAAGCAGCCTAGGTGTCCATCAACAGACAAATGGAGGCCAGGCACGGTGGCTCACGCCTGTAATATCAGTACTTTGAGTGGCCAAGGCACGCGGATCACAAGGTCAGGAGTTCGAGACCAGCCTGACCAACATGGTGAAACCTCATCTCTACTAAAAATACAAAAATTAGCCGAGCATGGTGGCAGGTGCCTGTAATCCCAGCTACTTAGGAGGCTGAGGCAGGAGAATCGCTTGAACCTGGGAGGCGGAGGTTGCAGAGAGCCAAGATAGCACCACTACACTCTAGCCTGGGCAATAGAGCGAGACTCCATCTCAAACAAAAAAAAGAAAAGAAAAGAAAAAGAAAACAGACAAATGAATAAAGAAAATGTGGTATACTGTCCAGGATCTTGATTTAAAAGAAAATGTGGTATATATACACTATGGAGTACTATTCACCCATAAAAAAGGATTCAGTTCCATCACCTGCAGGAACATGGGTGAGGCCAGAGCTTATCATGTTAAGAGAAATTAGCCAGGCAGAGAGACAGGTACTCCTTGTCCTCACTCATGTGTGGGAGCTTAAAAAGCTGAGCTCAGGCTGCGTGCAGTGGCTCACACCTGTAATCCCAGCACTTAGGGAGGCTGAGGCGGGCAGATCACCTGAGGTCGGGAGTTCGAGACCAGCCTGACCAACATGATGAAACCCTGTCTCTACTAAAAATACAAAAATTAGCCGGGCATGGTGGCACATGCCTGTCGTCCCAGCTACTGGGAGACTGAGGCAAGAGAATCACTTGAACCCAGGAGGCGGAAGTTGCAGTGAGCCCAGATCGCGCCACTGCACTCCAGTCTGGGCAACAAGAGCGAGACTGCTGAGCTTGTGGAAGTAGAGAGGAAAATTGTGTTAGGAGAACCTGGGTCGGGGAGGGGAGGGAGGGTGAAGAGAGGTTGGTTAATGGAGCAGAATCACAGTGGGATGGGAGTAGTATGTTAAACTGTTCCATGGCACTCTCGGGTGACTCAAGTTAACTGTAATTTATTGTATATTTTCAAAACACTACAAAAGCAGATCTGGGTTTTTTGGGGGCGTTATTTGTTTGTTTTTGTTTTTTTGAGATGGAGTTTCTCTTTCCCCAGGCCAGAGAGCCGTGGCACAATCTCAGCTCACTGCAATCTCCACCTTCCGGGTTCAAGCAATTCTCCTGCCTCAGCCTCCCGAGTAACTGGGATTACAGGTGTGTGCCACCACGCCCAACTCATTTTTTGTATTTTTAGTTGAGATGGGGTTTCACCATGTTGGCCAGGATGGTCTTGATCTCTTGACTTTGTGATCCACTCGCCTCGGCCTCCCAAAGTGCTGGGATTACAGGCATGAGCCACTGCGCGCGGCCTTGTTTTTGTTTTTTTGAGACAGAGTCTCGCTCTGTCACCCAGGCTGGAGTGCAACTTCCACCTCCAGGGCTCATGATCCTCCCACCTCAGCCTCCCGAGGGGCTGGGACTATAGGTGTGCACTACCATGTCCCAGTAATTTTATTTGTGGAGACAGGGCCTCACTATGTCGCCCAGGCTGGTCTCAAACTCCTGGGTTCAAGCAATCCTCTTGCCTTGGCCTCCTAAAGTGCTAGGATTACAGGCATGAGCCACCACAGCCACCAAGAGTGGAATTGGAGTGTTTCTTACATAGATGATGATGGACGTTAGAGTGGTGGGTCTGAGAATTACCCTGATTTGATCCTTATGCATTGTACACATATATCCAAATGTGGGACACAGGGTAATATTTGGTACATGTATACAATGCATAATGATCAAAATAAATATGCCTAATGATCAAAATAAAGTAAAAATAATATAATTTTTTTTTTTTTGAGACGGAGTCTCGCTCTGTCACCCAGGCTGGAGTGCAGTGGCGCAGTATTGGCTCACTGCAAGCTCCGCCTCCCGGGTTCAAGCGATTCTCCTGCCTCAGCCTCCCGTGTAGCTGGGATTACAGGTGCCCGCCACCACGCCCGGCTAATTTTTTTGTATTTTCAGTAGAGACTGGGTTTCACCGTGTTAGCTAGGGTGGTCTCGATTTCCTGACCTTGTGATCCGCCTGTCTCGGCCTCCCAAAGTGCTGGGATTACAGGCATGAGCCACCGCGCCCGGCCAAAAATAATATAAATTATTATGTAGCAACTAAAAAAAAGAAGAAAAGATTTCTCAAGCCTCCTCCCAGGAACAGCCCATCTTGTTTCTCTCGCAGCAGAAGAGGGGCTTTCCCCAGGAACAGGGTCTTGGGTGCTGGCTGAGCTCGTCTGGGCAGGTCTGAACGACACACCTGAACACAATTCCGGTTTCAGCAAAGCCGTCAAGTCCATGGAGACAAAGTAGAACAGGTCCCAACGGAAATCTGAGGGCTTGATCCCAATCCCAATGGGCTTCAACCCAAGCCAGCCTTTTTCCCTCTCGGTGGCGCTTGCCTCTCTTCTAAGCGGGCATCAACAAGACCCAGGACACCCACCGGTCGCAGACGGGCTCTCCCCCTGCCTCTGTCTGCAGCAACTCAAGACGCAGGGCTTCCTTGGTGTCCCCTGGCTCCCAGCAACATGGCTCCAAGCAGGAGGCGTCGGGAGGCTTCAGGCCTCCGCTGGCTCCCTCAGGGTCCCTCTGCAGACCTCAGTCCCGCTGCCTTCCCCGGCCTGGAGGTCTCGCAGGTCACACCTCATGCTCTGTCTCCCCCAGACACACAAGTGTCTGCCCGCAGGGCAGGGCACCGATTTCTGGCCAAGTTTAAATTATTTCCGATTCTAGTTCTGGCATTTAGGGAAGAAAGCTGGCTGCATGAAGACCACACTAACCGAGGTTTTCTCTTCCCTACTGCTTTCGTTTTTTTTTTTTTTTTCTTTCTTTTGAGACAGAGCCTGGCTCTGTCGCCCAGCCTGGAGTGCAGTGGTGCAATCTCGGCTCACTGCAAGCTCTGCCTCCCGGGTTCACACCATTCTCCTGTCTCAGCCTCCTGAGTAGCTGAGACTACAGGTGCCCGCCACCATGCCCGGCTAATATTTTGTATTTTTTAGTACAGATGGGGTTTCACTGTGTTAGCCAGGATGGTCTCGATCTCCTGACCTCATGATCCACCCACCTTAGCCTCCCAAAGTGCTGGGATTACAGGCTTGAGCCACCAACCGCGCCGGGCCCTGCTTTCGTTTTTATACTTTCCTCACCTTTAAAAAAAAAACTGCCAGGCTGAGCACGGTGGCTCATGCCTGTAATCCCAGCACTTTGGGAGGCCGGCCAAGGCAGGCAGATCACAAGGTCAGGAGTTCGAGATCACCCTGGCCAATATGGCAAGACCCCTGTCTCTACTAAAAATATAAAAATTAGCTCCCAGCTACTCAGGAGGCAGAGGCAGGAGAATCGCTTGAACCAGGAGGCAGAGGTTGTAGTGAACTGAGATCAAGCCACTGCACTCCAGCCTGGGTGACAGAGTGAGACTCCGTCTCAAAAAGAGAAAAAAGAAAACTCCGTCTGACCAAAAACATTCCCATTTGATCAGGGGAGAGAATATCTCAACAGAGCAGACCTCAACTACAAGCCCTGGGCT
>NW_012101810.1:1152552-1155781 GCF_000951045.1 Mandrillus leucophaeus
GAGACCAGCCTGGCCAACATAGTGAAACCCCGTCCCTACTAAAAATACAAAACTTAGCCGGACGTGATGGTGCATGCTTGTAATCCCAGCTACTTGGGAGGCTGAGGCAGGAGAATCGTTTGAACCCAGGAGGAAGAGGTTGCAGGGAGCTAAGATTGCACCACTGCACTCTAGCCTGGGTGACAGAGCGAAGACTCCATCTCAAAAAAAATTAAAAATAAATAAATAAATAAAAATAAGCCACCAAACGAAGTGGGTTAGTTAAAGGTCCAGGGAGATGTTCAACGCACAGAGTGAGGGAAAGGCACTGGGAGGGGATCTGTTCGGCCCCCGTACCCCTGGGCAGGCAGAACACAGACCGTGTCCCCGTATTTGAGCCTCACGGTCCCTAGCCTCAGCTGTTTTATTAATTTTTTTAATCTACAATTTTAAACTACTGTTGCATTTATGAGAACAATGGGAGAGCTTATTGAGGTTGTATTTTTATTAAAATTTATATTAACTTTTGCTATCAGTGCAGTTGTAGATTAATTAATTTCTACTACTCTTCTAAAGCAAAAAAGTATTAGAGCCGATCCCAAATTACCTCAAATGTGAAACAAGTCAAGCCAGAAAAAGAGCAAGCGTGATCTCCACGCACACATTTACACCTGGAAGAAGTTTGCGACTGAAGCACTGGGGTCAGCCAGGTGGCGCCCTGGAAGAAGAAATTTCCCTTCATCTAGGAAGGATTCGGGCAAAGTTCTGCTCGAAGAAAGGTGCTCTTAATTCTGATCAATAAACACATACCGATTTACTCTTTCAGTTTAGTTTTGGGGAATGTCCTTCTAAGAGTTTAAATTGAGGTTTGATTCACATGATATAAAATTCACTATTTTAAAGAGAGCAGCAGTCAGGCATGGTGGCTCATGCCTGTAATCCCAGCACTTTGGGAGGCCGAGGCAGGCGGATCATTTGAGACCAGGATTTCGAGACCAGCCTGGCCCACACTGTGAAACCCCATATCTACTAAAAATACAAAAATTAGCCAGGTGTCGTGGTGCACGCCTGTAGTCCCAGCTATTCGGGAGGCTGAGGCAGGAAAATCGCTTGAACCCAGGAGGTGGAGGTTGCAGTGAGCTGAGATGGTGCCACTGCACTCCAGCCTGAGAGACAGAGTGAAATTCCTTCTCAAAAACTAAAAAAAATAAAATAAAATATCAAACAGGCCAGGCTCGGGGGCTTCCACTGTCATCCCAGCAAGAGGGATGTGAGGCTGAGGCGGGTGGATCACTTGAGGCTAGGAGTTTGAGACTAGGCTGGGCAACAGAGCAAGACCCCATCTCTACAAAAAATACAGAAGTTAGCCAGGTACTGGGGTGGGTGCCTGTAATCTCAGCTACTTGGGAGGCTGAGGCAGGAGAATCACTTGAGCCCAGAAGGCAGAGGCTGCAGTGAGCCGCCCCTGCCTGGGTGACATAGTGGTGCACGCCTGCAGTCCCAGCTACTTAGGAGGCTGAGGCAGGAGATCACTTGAGCCCAGAAGGTCAAGGTTGAAGCGTGTTGTGATTACATCACTGTGCTCCAGGCTGGGTGACAGAGTAACACCCTATCTCAAAAAAAGAATAACAAACGGACCTGAAGCAACTCTCGCTGCCTTCATCCCCCTGGTCTGGACATTTCTGGCTGAGAGGGATCACCGCCATTCCGGAGCCTCCTGCGTGGGGCCGCCGGGCTGGGCCATGTTGGCTGCCCATGTGGCTGGCTTGGTTTTCATGCCTGGCCTCCACTGGTCCTCATCTGCGCCCAGCAGCCGGCTCTTCCTCTAATGACGACACTGGTGGGTTTGCCTATCGAAACTCCTGCTGTGTGTCCCGGGGAGCTCTCCAGTGTTTGTGTCCAGCAACCCTGTGGACCAAGCATGACGTGGACAGTCAGTGACACGGCCCAACCCCACGTGCTCATGAGAACGGAGTACTCTTCCCGCAGCTTCTCCCAGATGAATCCCAGCAGAGATACCGTGGCATGAAGAACCCACACGGGCACCAGGGTCTGCTGCTGCAATCACCAAGCAGAGGTTGGGCAGCCACTCCTTTGCACTGTCAGGCAGGAAGGGGTGCCACAGGTCTGGGCGGTGCAGAGAGGAGAAATGCAGGCAGCGGAAAGAAAGCCGGCCCAGCTCGGCCTCCAGCCCTGGTCCCTCTGAGCAAAGCAGTGACAGTGTGGGTGTGGAAAGTGCGGCCGTCGGGTCAACAGTGGTCCCCGTGCAGAGGGCACATCTGGTGCCCAGGTGTTCCAGCTCCGCCTGGCAGCCGGCCAGCAGGCGGGATCCCGCTCCCCTTCCTCTGACCTCGCTGTGCTCCGTGTTACCCGAGGAACAATTGGGAGTCGTTGCCTGAGTTGGATGAGGCCAAACGGCAAAACAGCTTCTGTCTCAGAGCCCGGGCTTGGCTTTTCACCCCGTACCCTGGCTGGATCCGGCCTTCTGTGCTCTGGCTGGAGAAGGAGGGGCAGGAGGTGCTGGGCTGACGTCTCCTGCCTAATTAGAGCAGCTGGGGTAAGAGGCAACCACGGATGGGGGAAGATTTTCCGGGGAATGTTGTGAAAAGAGGCTTCCTCTCGGCTTTGGGAATGCCCCCCAGACTAGGAACCTCCCCTCTAGGGACCTGCAGCCTTGAATGTGGCTGGAGGGGGCCCGGGGCCAGCAATGCAGCCCAAGACAGTCCCCCTACCGTGGCTAACCTGCCTCTTTAACCCTCAACAGAGAGTGAGCACCACTTCCTACCATTTACACAGACGGTGAGAGTTTAGAAAGGGCTTTACATCCTGACTTTGTCTTTTTTCTCTTTTCAGAGACAACTGTCCAGGAGAGGCTCCACTGCAAGATAACTAATTGCAGAGAACAGACCTGGGTCTGCTGGAGGGTCCGCGGCTCCTCAGAGCGGGAGGTGAGCCGGAGCTCGTGGCCGCCAGAAAGCCCAGGGCAATGATTTGTCTGTCAAAGCTTGAAAGCATAAATGCAGTTATCAAAATAAGCACCGGCTCCTATGCAAGAGACCAAAAATAAATTAGGGTGGGCTTAAAAGAAACAGGCCGGCTGCCAACTGAAACACCGGCGTCTCGGAGAGGAGTCTATAAAGCTGATCCTGTTTATTTGGATGGCGTTCTCAAGGAAAACCTTTTTTGAGTGGAATTCTGGGTGTTTCTTCCTGCAATTTCTTTTTTTGTTGTTCACTTTTTTTTTTTTTTT
>NW_012101810.1:1157531-1160946 GCF_000951045.1 Mandrillus leucophaeus
CACACATACACACACGTGTGCACACGCACACACATGCACATGCATACACACACATGCACGTGCACACACACACTCACACATACACACACACATACACACTCACACACACACACACATGCACACACACATACGCACACACGCATGCACACGCACAGCTCCAGCAAAGTCCAGTGGCTGCCAACAGGGCAGTGCACACGTGCTGTTTTGGGGGCATTTGTCCAGCCAGCCCTGGCCTCGAACGCTCAGATCTAAAACAAAAACAGAATGGGGTGGCTGGGCAGAGTGGCCCGCATGCCACCCTCCCCTGGGTGTCTGGCCAGCCTTACTTAATTTTTTCTTTTTTCTTTTTTCTTTTTCTTTTTTCTTTTTTTTTCTTTTTGAGACGGAGCCTCACTCTGTCACCCAGGCTGGAGTGCAATGGCACGATCTGGGCTCACTGCAACCTCTGCCTCCCTGGTTCCAGCGATTCTCCTGCCTCAGCCTCCCGAGTACCTAAGATTACAGGCGCCCACCACCACGCCTGCCTAATTTTGTGTATTTTTAGTATAGATGGGGTTTCACCACGTTGGCCAGGCTGGTCTCGAACTCCTGACCTCAAGTGATTCGTGTGCCTCAGCCTTTCAAAGTTCTGAGATTACAGGCGTGAGCCACCACCGTGCCCAGCCTGGCCAGCCTTATTTATTTCACATTTTGTTTATTATTTGGGAGTTCAGAAGAAATTACTTGACAAGTCTGAATATTAAAGAGAACATTTTCACATTCAGCCAGCCTAAATCACTGTCGAAATTTACCCGCAGCTCCCTTCCCCCCATCACCTATTGTTGGAGTTTATGAGTGTTGCTAAAATCTGAATGTGGCATGTCTTCCCCTGTGTCTGTGCCTTATGATGGTAACTTACATACATTTCCAGATCTCCCTCAGCGCCCGTGGTTCTCAGGAATACTCCTTCCAACCTTAGAGAGAATAAATTGCTGCCCCCTTTAGGTTAAATATGCTATAAATTGCTGCCCCCTTTAGGTTAAATGTGATTGAACTTCTTTCTGTTACACAACTTCTTCTTCTATTTATTTTATTTTTTTTTTTTTTTGACGGAGTCTTGCTCTTGTCTCCCAGGCTGGAGTGCAATGGCACAACCTTGGGTCACTGCAACCTCCACCTCCCAGGTTCAAGCAATTCTCCTGCCTCAGTCTCCCGAGTAGTTGGGATTACAGGCATATACCACCACACCTGGCTAATTTTTGTATTTTCAGTAGAGACAGAGTTTCACCATGTTGGCCACGCTGGTCTTGAACTCCTGACCTCAGGCGATCCACCCACCTCGGCCTCCTAAAGTGCTGGGATTACAGGCGTGAGCCACTGCACCTGGCCTCTGTTGAACAACCTCTTTTGCACAAATATGTCGAATTTAAATTTTCACATATTAATTAGCCCAATTCAATGACTTCTCAAGTCAGCTTTCAGTCAGTGCAGGCCATTGTACTTTAATAATTGCATAGTGTAAACCTTCTTTTTCTACTGGTCCACAGATTCTCACTAGTGAAGTGCTATTCTTTTTTCATCGGGGCTAAAAATAAGAAAACTAGGGACCCTCTGTTTTAACTATATTCTGCATGACACTACTGTGGCAGTTTGGGGAAGAAAGAAGAGAAAGAATTTGCAGGCTGGGCACAATGGCTCAGGCCTGTCACCCCAGCACTTAGGGAGGTGGAGGCAGGAGGATTGCTTGAGCCCAGGAATTAGATACCAGCCTGGACAACATAACAAGACCCCATCTCTACAAAGGAAAAACTTTTAAATTATCTGGGCATGGTGACACACACCTGTGGTCACAGATACTTGGGAGGCTGGGGTAGGAGGATTGCTTGAGTCCGGGAGCTCAAGACCAGCTGGCGCAACATAGTGAGACTCCATCTCTAAAAAATTAAAAATAGGCCAGACACAAAGGCTCACACCTGTAATCCCAGCACTTTGAGAGGCTGAGGTGGGCGGATCACTTGAGCTCAGGACTTTGAGACCAGCCTGGCCAACATGGTGAAACCCCATCTCTACCAAAAATACAAAAATTAGTGGGGCATGGTAGTGGGTACCTGTAATCCCAGCTACTCGGGAGGCTGAGGTGGGAGAATCACTCGAACCCGGGAGGAGGAGGTTGCAGTGAGGCCGCTCCACTGCACTCCAGCCTGGGCGACAGAGCGAGACTGTATCTCAAAAACTAATAATAATAATAAATAATAAAAAATAAAAAAATTAGCACCTGAGCGTGGTTCTGTGCTGTGGACGGCAGGTGCCTTTGGATGATGACCACGGAGGTGGCCATGGTGGCAGCACAGCACAGCTGCTGAAAGAGCCTGCATAGAGGCCCCTGTCCATGCCACGTGGCCACCTCCAGGGGACCAAACTGCCAGGAATACCAAGAAGCCAGCACAGAGGCCTCATGACCTCCGCTCCCTGGGATCTCCGGCTCTCACTTTCACAGCAGCAGAGATGCACCCGCGCGATGTGGCAGGGCCGTTTCTGAAACTGGAAAATTCCCCTGGTTCCCCCTTGCAGGCATGTGATGAGGCGTGTCTCGCTTCCTCAGTGCCCCACTCTCAACCTCCAGGGGAGCATACAGACAGGCAGGCTGTGGGGCTCCTACCCCATGGCAGTGTCTAGGGCTGAATGTTTCCAGTTCCTGAGGCCCCAGTGGGTGTGTGTTCCAGGTGCCCTGTAGGCGGCTTGTGTTAACCAGCTCAATTCGACCCTCTGCCTTGCCGCAAGGACAGAGAGCTTTCTGCATCCCAGGTTCTTGCCTTGGTGTACCAGAAGGATCACACTTGGGCTGCGAGAATGAGTGCAAAGTTTTATTGAGTGGAGGTGGTTTCATTCAGCCAGAAGGGAGACGGTCTTTCCCTGGAGTTGGGCCTCTCGGGGGGCCCACCTCTCCTCTGACTGCCCCGGTCGATGGGTCGATGGTCGGCCAGCGTGCCAGAGTCTGTTGGGGAGTTCTTCTGCCGGCGTGCTCCTCTCAACCTCCAGCCGCTTGCATCTTCTTCCTCCGACGTGCTCCTCTCCACCTCTGGTCACCTGCGTGTCTGCCCTAGGGTTTCGGGTTTTCAGAGGCCCAGGATGGGGGCGTGGCGGGCCAGGGTGGTCTTGGGAAATGGGAAATGCAACATTGGGGCAGGAAATGCCTGTCCTCACCTAGGTCCATGGGGGTGGAGCCCTAGCCAGGGACCAGCCTTTCTCTACCCAGCACTTCCCTCCCACCTTCCATATCATTGAAAGGGACCACACTCTTCCCTTCCCAGTACTCCAGTATCATTTCTACTGCAGAAGTGGCAAATGTGGTCGTGGCCTGCGTGGCTGGGCTGCAGCGCTCCTAGCTGCAAATCTTCACAACTTTGCAAGGAAGCACTGCTGGTTTGGGGGGGGG
>NW_012101810.1:1161609-1162913 GCF_000951045.1 Mandrillus leucophaeus
TGGCCTGTTGTTGTTTTTTTGAGATGGAGCCTCACTCTGTCACCCAGGCTGGAGTACAGTGGTGCGATCTCAGCTCACTGCAACCCCCACCTCCCGGGTTCAAG
Organism: Mandrillus leucophaeus; assembly: GCF_000951045.1. Classification (NCBI taxonomy): domain Eukaryota; kingdom Metazoa; phylum Chordata; class Mammalia; order Primates; family Cercopithecidae; genus Mandrillus; species Mandrillus leucophaeus. Next base: position 1,161,714 of record NW_012101810.1, read on the forward strand.
CAATTCTCCTGCCTCAGCCACCTGAGTAACTGGGATTACAGGCACCCACCACCATGCCTGGCTAATTTTTGTATTTTTAGTAGAGACAGGGTTTCCCCATGTTGCCCAGGCTGGTCTCAAACTCTTGACCTCGGGTGATCCGTATGCCTTGGCCTCCCAAAGTTCTGGGATTACAGACATGAGCCACTACGCCCCACCTACTCCTGGTTTTTTGTTGGCTGAGGTTAAAAATCAGTCTTAAGAAGCAACAAAACCAAACCACTCTGAAGAGCGCGGTTCTCATGCACGCACATTCTCGGGGCTCCCTGAGTTTGAGCGGAGCCTCTCTGGGATGGGAGATTGGCAGCCTGGAGCCCTGGGGGACGGGCCCATTCAGCATCTTTACCTTAATTGCTTCCATGCGCCATATGTATCCGAGGACCGCGTAAACAACAGCCCAAAACAACAGGAGGCAGAACTGCACTTCTCACAGGGGCTTCTGTGGAACTTGGGAAAACTGCCAGCAAAATTCAAGAGCCAAGCGCTGCGCCTTCCCCAGGCTTCAGGCCAACTGGAGGCCGGCGAGCGTGTAGGCAAGTGCCCCTGAAGAACTCCTCACCTCTTGGGGGGCCCCGAGTCGGGGCCACCACCCAGCACTGTTGGGACAGGCAGAGACCCATCTCCAGTAGCGAAACAACGTGCAGTCATTAGAATTCGGTGGGGCCTTGGGCGGCTTCTGAGAATTTAGAGGCAAACAGTTTTGACAGGTGAGGAAGCTAGAAGAAAATAAGCCCCTTGACCCAAACTTCACTTTAAAAAAAATGTGTATTTTATTTTTATGGATTGATTGATTGATTGAGATGGAGTCTCGCTGTGTTGCCGAGGCTGGAGTGCAGTGGTGTGATCTCAGCTCACTGCAACTTCCACCTCTGGGTGCCAGCAATAGTCCTGCCTCAGCCTCCCGAGTAACTGGGATCACAGGTTCACGCCACCACGCCCGGCTAATTTTTGTATTTTTAGTAGAGATGGAGTTTCACCATGTTGGCCAGGCTGGTCTGGAACTCCTGACCTCAGGTGATCCGGCCCCCTTGGCCTCCCTAAGTGCTGGGATTACAGGCGTCAGCCATCCTCCTGGCCCAATTTTTGTGTATTTTAAAAATAAAGTTACAGGCCGGGCGCGGTGGCTCAAGCCTGTAATCCCAGCACTTTGGGAGGCCGAGA
>NW_012101810.1:1163542-1164456 GCF_000951045.1 Mandrillus leucophaeus
TAGATAGATAGATAGATAGATAGATAGATAGATAGATAGATAGATAAAATAAAAATACAAAAATTTAGCTGGGCATAGTGGCGGGCACCTGTAATCCCAGCTACTTGGAAATCTGAGGCAGGAGAATAGCTGGAACCCAGGAACCAGAGGTTGCAGTGAGCTGAGATCGCACTATTGCACTCCAACCTGGGTGACGGAGTGAGACTCTGTCTCAAAAAAAAAAAACAAATATGACTTCTCTTCATAAACAATAAACATGTTACGTGAGTCTGTTGAACTACCGAGTCTGGGCTTCGGCCTCCGTGGCAGATGTCTTGTGTATCACATCTAAGAAGCTGCTGTTACCCCATAAATATTTATGGGCAACCATAATCCTCTCACATTACAAGGATTTCTGTACTCATTTTACAACCCCGGTTGATGTTCTGTGCTGGGTTAGAAGTCATTTCACCAAAGTGTGTTTCTAACACTCCGGAAAACCCTCTCCTCCCTCTCGTCTCAGAATGAAGAACAGAGCTACAACCAACGCGGGTCAGTAACAACGTTTAAACCTCTCCAACACCGGGCAGCTGGGCCAGATGGTGCCAGTGACGCTGCTAACATGGCCACATTGGTCTGGTGCCCGATTCAAAGGTATCTGGTGGGCCTTCCTTTGTTGGTGAGATTTTCACAAGAAAGCATGGGATTTCTAGCTCTAGCCAACTTGGCCCCAAATCTAAGACTGTAGGAAAAAAATCCGCTGTTTATACAGTCTCACTCTATCTTTAAAAAGTTTATGTATGCACTTAAAATTTAGCCCTTTTTAATTTTAATTTTAATTTTTTATTATTATTTTTTTTGAGACGGAGTCTCGCTCTGTTGCCCAGGCTGGAGTGCAGTGGCCGGATCTCAGCTCACTGCTAGCTCCACTTCCC
>NW_012101810.1:1164609-1166781 GCF_000951045.1 Mandrillus leucophaeus
TGTTAGCCAGGATGGTCTCGATCTCCTGACCTCGTGATCCGCCTGTCTCAGCCTCCCAAAGTGCTGGGATTACAGGCTTGAGCCACCACGCCCGGCTGCCCTTTTTTATTTTACTATTATTATTATTTATTATTTTTGAGACAGAGTTTTGCTCTATTTCCTAGGCTGGAGTTCAGTGGTGCGATCTCGGCTCACTGCAGCCTCCACCTCCTGGGTTCAAGTGATTCTCCTGCCTCAGTCTCCCAAGTAGCTGGGATTACAGGCACGTGCCACCACGGCTGGCTATTTTTTGTATTTTTAGTAGAGATGGGATTTCACCATGTTGGCCAGGCTGGTCTCTAACTCCTGACCCCAAGTGATCTGCCCGCCTCGGCCTCCCAAAGTGCTGGGATGACAGGTGTGAGCCACCGCGCCCACCTTAGCCATTTCTTTAAAACAATCACTGTGCATTTTCTTCTCTGCAAGCTGTGAGGTTTATTTTTCATCTATTTTTCATCTATTGATGTGAGAATCGCTAATTTAGTGGTTCATTTAATGACTATCGCTTGGCTAGGGGAATAGGATAAAGTTTCTGATCCCACAGAACTTACATTTTAGGGGAGAGAGGCAGAAAATAAAAATAGTCACTTAAATAGGAAGAAAAATACCAAACAGCAAAAAGTACAAAGAAAATTAAAATAGGGTGTCCAGGTTCAAAAAGAGAGTGGCTCTGAGGTGTCGGGTAGCAGGTGCAGCCCCCGTTGGGGAGATGACCTTTAACCTGGCATCCTTCCCCCCGCAGGGAGCCAGGCAGGCCGGAAAGCTCTCAGGTCTAGAAGCACTGATGTGAGGCTGGGTGCAGTGGCTCACGCCTGTGACCCAGCACTTTGGGAGGCCGAGGTGGGAGGATCACTTGAACCCAGGAGTCCCAGACCAGCCTGGGCAACACAGCAAGACTCAGTCTCTACCAAAAAAAAAAAAAAAAGAATTAGCCAGGCATGGTGGCAAGCACCTGTAGTCCCAGCTACTGGGGAGGCTGAGGCGGGAGGATCTTCTGGGCCCAAGAAGTTGAGGCTGCAATGAACTGTGATTGCACCATTTCACTGTACTCCAGCCTGGGCAACAAAGTGAGACCCTGTCTCAAAAAAGCAAAAAACCAAAATCACTGACGTGAACACAGTTTGTGAACTGTAAAGGATTCCACAGGCTCCTGCATTCCCCCGACCTGCCCCTCTTCATCCGTTCTCCAGCCAGGCCTCCCAAAGTGCTGGGATTCCAGGTGAATCCTGGAAATGCTGACCACAGTCCAATCCCCCCCAACGTGTGTGTGTGTGTGTGTGTGTGTGTGTGTGTGTGTGTGTGAGAGAGAGAGAGAGAGAGACAGAGTCTGCTCTGTTGCAGAGGCTGGAGTGTAATGGCACAATCACAGATCACTGTAGCCTCAACCTCCTGGGCTCAAGTAAGCCTTCCGCCTCAGCCTCCTGAGGAGCTGGGACCACAGGCGTTCACCACCATGCCCAGCTAATTTTTTTAAAATTTTTTGTGGGGATGAGGTCTCACTACATTGACTTCGAACTCCTGGGCTCAAGCAGTCCTCCTGACTCAGCCTCCCAAAGTGCTAGGATTACAGGCATGAGCCATTGTGCTTGGCCCCAAATCCCTTTACAGCAGGTGGGAAAGTAGTAACCAGACACCAGGCTGGACCCTGGATCTGGTAGTAAAATCAAGGAAGCTGCTGCGCGCTGCAGGGAAAGTGATGTTTCTCCAGTTGAGAGGATGATCTGGAGAGTCTGTGCGTCGGAAACTGCAGTTTTGGGGGTCAGACAGCCTGAGGTGGAATTCCGGCTCCACTCTTCCCGGGCCGGACACCTTGGGCAAGGTCCCTCGAGGCTTTGAGCTTCATGTCTGTGACCATCACCCATACTGACCTGCGGGGTCACTGTGAAGACTGGACAAAGTGCGGCGTGAAGGGCACAGGGGCAGGCTGTGAGGAGTGTTTCATAAACGGTAGGAACTGTTTTTTTGTTTGTTTTTGTTTTGAGACAGAGTCTAGGTCTGTCACTCAGGCTGGAGTGCAATGGCACCATCTCAGCTCACTGCAACCTCCACCTCCTGGGTTCAAACGATTTTCCTGCCGCAGCCTTCCGAGTAGCTGGGATTACAGGCTCCTGCCACCACACCCGGCTAATTTTT
>NW_012101810.1:1168926-1170923 GCF_000951045.1 Mandrillus leucophaeus
CCCTCCCTTCCTTCCTCCCTCCCTCCCTCCCTTCCTTCCTTCCTTTTTTTGATACAATGCTGCAATCTTGGCTCATTGCAACCTCCACCTCCCAGGTTCAAGCAATTCTCCTACCTCAGCCTCCCATGTAGCTAAAATTACAGGCACCAGCCACCATGCCCAGCTATTTTTGTATTTTTTTTAGTAGAGACGGGGTTTCACCATGTTGGTCAGGCTCTTCTCGAACTCCTGAGCTCAAGTGATCCTCCTGCCTTGGCCTCCCAAAGTGCCGGAATTACAGGCTTAAGCCACCACACTTGGCCCATTTTTATTTTTGCTTTTTGATTTTTTTGAGGGGTGGACAGGGTCTTGCTGTGTTGCCCAGGCTGGAGGGCAGTGGTACAATTGTATTAATAGCTCACTGCAGCCTTGACCTCCAGAGTTCAAGCAAACCTCCCACCTCAGCCTCCTGAGTAGCTGGGACCCGTAGGCATGAGCCACCACACCCAGCTAATTTTAAATATTTTATAGGCACGGGGGTCTCTCTCTCTCTGTTGGTCAGGATGGTCTCGAACTCCTGGCCTCAAGTAATCCTCCCGCCTTGGCCTCCTATACTGCTGGGGTTTCAGGCTTGGGCCTGCCTGCCCGTGGCCTCAGTTCCATTTGTTCTGGTGCCGCCCCACTCTGCAGGTGACTGAGGTCCCTGCTGATGCTCCCCGTGTCCCCGGGTTGCCTGTCGATTGCCCCACACTAGGAAACGACTCCCCACCTTCAACGCCTTTCGTTACACAACCTGAACGCGGCTCTGTTTTCCTGTTAGACTCTGACTAACATGAAGCCACAGGAAGTTTTAAACAGGCAAATGACATCATTGTGTTTCTGGTTTTGAAGGAAATCATTCTGGCCGTTGTGTTAAAGGATGTTATAGGGTAAGCAGGAAGTTCAGCTGGGAAGCATCACAGCTGTCCTAGGGAGGAGGACACGACCTGGACCAGGGCGGCTGCAGTGAGAAGGACAGGGAGCAGCAGCAGGCAGGTTGGCTGGAGAGAGAGGATATGGCCTGGACCAGGGTGGCTGTGGTGGGAGGGATGGGGAACAGCAGGCAGGTTGGCTGGGGAGAGAGGACATGGCCTGGACCAGGGCGGCTGCAGTGACTAGGACGGGGTACAGCAGCAGGTTGGGGAGGTGCCTGGGGGTCATCAATAGCAGGGAGCCCCAACCTTTTTGGCACCAGGGACCAGTTTCGTGGAAGACAGTTTTTCCATGGACAGTGGGGGTGGGGGGTGGTTTCGGGAGGATTCAAGCGCATTTGATTTATGGTGCACTTTACTTCTACTATTATTATATTGTGATATAGAACGAAATAATTCTACAACTCGCCATCATGTAGAATCAGCAGAGCCCTGAGCTTATTTTCCTGCAACTAGATGAACCCACCTGGGGGTGATGGGAGACAAAGACAGATCATCAGGCATTAGATTCTCATAAGGAGGGTGAAACCTAATCCCTCGACTGCAGAGTTCACAGTGGGGTTCACGCTCCTGTGAGAGTCAAATGCCGCTGCTGATCTGACAAGGTGGAGCTCAGGCGGTAACGTCAGTGATGGGAGCGGCTGTTAATACAGATGAAGGGGTTGCCCGTGGCGGCTCACACCTGTAATCCTAGTACTTTGGAAGGCTGAGGTGGGTGGATCACCTGAGGTCAGGAGTTCAAGACCAGCCTGGGCAACATGGTGAAACCCCATCTCTACTAAAAATACAAAAGTAGCCAGGTATGGCGGCAGATGCCTGTAATCCCAGCTCCTGGGTGTTGGCCGGAGGGGCTGCAGGGGGCAGCTCTGAGCTCTGTTCCGGACACTCTTTGTCCAAGTTCCAGGGAGCAGTCAGGTGCTCACAGCAGCTGCTACCCAAGGGTAAAGGAAGGCAGGAGGCTGTGTCCCAATTTTGTCTGAGACTAAAGTTGATCCCTCCTTGAAATACACTTCTGAATTTTTTTTTTTTTTTTTTTTTTTTTTTTTT
>NW_012101810.1:1173783-1175400 GCF_000951045.1 Mandrillus leucophaeus
GGTCTCGATCTCCTGACCTCGTGATCCGCCTGCCTCGGCCTCCCAAAGTGCTGGGATTACAGGCATGAGCCACCGTGCCCGGCCAAATACTGTTTTTATCAGCTAAGAGCCAATATTTAAATCAACAGCTCCCCAAGCAGAAAGATTTCTTCCCCAACATTTATCCAACATAAAGACCACTGATCTCGGCTGAATACCTACCTTCAGGAATGAGTAAACTCCACAACCCCCATACCCTAGCACTGCCCCTCGGGGCACATCGGAGAACTTGGGAGCCCAGGTAATCCGGGGTATTGCTGTCCTCTGCAGAAAGCTGCACCTGTTTGTCCCCGGGACACCTGCCGTGTTCGAGGACATGCTCCCAGGATTCCGCTAGGTTCAATCACCTTCTCTGCATTTCCAAATTACAGATGAAGGAAACTGACTAGAAAGAAGATTTCTAAATGGCCCCTCCACAGCCAATCCAGTTCCTGAAAGAAATGTCTAAGTTATGGGGTCCAAACCAGAACAACGTGATTTTTTAAATGTAAAGCTCTGAGCAGCACAGGTTTCCTGAGCCTTGTGGGAGCAGGAGCACTTGGAGCCGGAGGGACACCTGTGAGGCAGAGAGCGCCTGGGAGGCTGAGGGCTTCCACGCCGCGCCAGGCACCACTCTGCCAGCAGAGGCCAACGGTGAGCAAACAGTGCCACCCCCTGGCACCCGGCTCAGAGACACTCATGCACGGGCTCTGCAAAGCCAGGGTGTCCTGAGAGAGGCAGGGTGAATGAACGTCCTGGGGCAGCCGACATTCCCACACAGTGTCCCAGAGCGGGGTTCGTCTGGGGAGACAGCTGGCCTGGTGTCAAGCCCACTCGCTCTCAGCTAGTACAGAGTCGATGGCTCTGGCACAGCCCTGTCCCGAGGCTGCACGCAGGAACCGCCTGGACCCTTCACAATCACCTGCCCAGGCTGCCACGTGTATCTCCATCTCTCTTCTTCAGACCAGGAAACCGGGGCAGACCGGCCCACACTGCTGGGGAGCGGCAGAGTCGCGAGACAAGGCCAGCATGTCTGACAGCAGCGCCTGCTCCCTGACATCAGGGTGACAGAGCTGTAGGACGGAGACCCAGGTGGGAAGAGCCACTGCCTGAGAAAAGCCAGGTGTGGCTGCGTGGGGCCCCTCGGGTGTATGGGGACAGCTGGACTGAGGCACCCAGTGCGGAGGGCGACTCACTGTTCACTCATTCACCCACCTGCCGACCCCACCATGGCCTCAATCCAGGCCTTGCTCTAGGCGCGGGAGCTATGGTGGCCTTGATTTTTTGTTTGTTTGTTTGTTTTTTGAGATGGAGTCTCACTGCATTGCCCAGGTTGGAGTTCAACGGCACAATCTCAGGTGACTGCAACCTCCGCCTCCCAGGTTCAAGTGATTCTCCTGCATCAGCCTCCCGAGTAGCTGGGACTATAGGCACCTGCCGCTACACCTGGCTAATTTTTCCATTTTCTTTTCTTTTCTTTTCTTTTTTTAGTACAGACAGGGTTGGTTTCCTTCCTTCCTTCCTTCCTTCCTTCCTTCCTTCCTTCCTTCCTTCCTTCCTCCCTCCCTCCCTCCCTCCCTTCCTTCCTCCCTCCCTCCC
>NW_012101810.1:1177535-1181214 GCF_000951045.1 Mandrillus leucophaeus
CACCATTCTCCTGCCTCAGTCTCCCAAGCAGCTGGGACTACAGGTGCCTGCCTCCACGCCCGGCTAATTTTTTGTATTTTTAGTGGAGACGGGGTTTCACCACGTTAGCCAGGATGGTCTCGATCTCCTGACCTCGTGATCCACTTGTCTCGGCCTCCCACGGTGCTGGGATTGCAGACATGAGCCACCGCGCCCGGCCTCACTTCTGAATTTTATGGGGAGGATCCGTCCTTTTCAAAAAGCTCAACCCCTAAGTTGACACAGGAACGTTCCAGAAGGCAGAGATGGTTATTCCCTGTGTGCCAGGGAATCTCAAGTTTGCTCAGGAAGCAGAGCCTCCAGAGGTGGTGAAGGTTTTGTTCAACATTTAGAACTATCCCTCCATTTGACTCCCACCTACATTTGACTCCCGCCTCGGTTTGACTCCCTCATCAATAAACTGCACCGGGGTAATTTGCATATAGTTCTCTGCACCTAAAAATTCACTCTAAAAAATACAATATTTCAAGAACCCCCATTTTCGCTAGACAGAAATACATTTCATCAGTCTACTCAGTAAGTCCAACGTGCAGGACCACGGCAAAGCTCAGCTGGTGCTAGATAGCTGAGCAACTGGGTGCCCTCCCTGGCAGCAGGTAGCAGTCCTGGGAACCCAGGGTCTGAGGAAGCTGTAGAGAGAAAATCCTTACATCGAGAACATCCCATTGTTAACTTAGACTCCTTCCCCTGAGACCACTTTCTTCTTATCATTATTCTGTTTTTGGAGACAGCGTCTTGCTTGTCGTCCAGGCTGCAGTGCAGTGGTGTGAGCTCAGCTCACTGCAGCCTCAACCTCCCCATGCTCAAGCAATCCTCCAGCCTCAGCCTCCTGGAGAACTGGGACCACAGGGATGTGCCATCATGCCCAACTAATATTTTTGTATTTTTTGTGTATCTGACAGAGTCTCTCCATGTTGCCCAGGCTGGTCTTGAACTCCTGGCTTCAAGCGATCCTCTCGCCTTGGCCTCCCAAAGTGCCGAGATTACAGGTATGAGCCACTGCGCCTGGCTGAGACAGTTTTCTTACTTTGTTACAGGATCCCCTGGGTCCCCAAACCTCAGCGTTAAAGAGCTGGTCATAGTGGACAGCCCGTGTAGCCAGGTACGTCATGGCCAATGGAGGAGGTGAGGTCGCAGACTAAGGAGGCCTTGGCCAGCTTCTTCTTTCTTCTTTCTTCTTCTTCTTTCTTTTTCCTCCTTCTTTCTCCTTCTCCTCCTCTTCCTTCTCCTCCTTCTCCTCCTCCTCCTTCTCCTCCTCCTCCTCCTTCCCCTCCTCCTCCTCCTCCTTCCCCTCCTCCTCCTCCTTCTCCTCCTCTCCTCCTTCTCCTCCTTCTCCTCCTTCTCCTCCTCCTCCTTCTCCTCCTCCTCCTCCTCCTCCTTCTTCTTTATCATCATTATTATGACCATTATTATTATTATTTGTAGAGATAGAGTCTTCCTATGTTGCCCAGGCTGGTCTCAAACTCCTGGGCTTAAACAATTCTCTCACCTTGGCAGGAGGAGGGTTAGGTTTGGGGTTAGGGTTAGGTTTATGGGAAGCAATGCCATCATTTTAGTCTAGAAAGTCATGACAGATAAATCACCTTAATTTACAGAATGTAGTGAGATGCCGGCTTCTTTCTTTTTGGTCAAAGAGAAGTAGGCTAGAGGTTTTGCTAGAGAAAAAAGGTGCCTCTGGCACTCCCAGAGGCCTGGGCAGGCCGGGAGCAGTGCTTGTGCCTGTAACCCCAGCACTTTGTGAGGCCAATGCAGAAGGATCCCTTGAGCCAAGAGTTCAAGACCAGCCTGGGAAACAGAGAGAGACCCCCCCCCAACCCCGCCTGCTCTACAAAATATTTAAAAATTAATTGGGCATGGTAGCTCACGCCTGTGGTTCCAGGTACTCAGGAGGCTGAGGTGGGAGGATTACCTGAACTCCGGAGATCGAGGATGCAGTGAGCTATTAATACAATTGTACTGCACTCTAGCCTGGGCAAGAGCAAGACCCTGTCTAGAAAAACAAAAACAGATAGAATCAAAGACTCAGTAATTCAAATTCAAAACTTCTCAAAAGAGAAGATAGAGGCCAGGTGCAGTGGCTCACATCTGTAATCCCAGCACTTTGGGAGGCTGAGGCGCTGTCTCTTATACACATCTAGATGTGTATAAGAGACAGATGTTGGCCAGGCTGGTTTCCAACTCCCGACCTCAGGTGATCCTCCCACCTCAGCCTCCCAAAGTGCTGGGATTACAGGCATGAGCCACCATGCCTGGCCAGGAACTAACTTAATCCTGATCATGAAAAATTTCAGCTCAACTTATCACCTCTTACTTCACTGCAATTAAATAATCTCCACCACATATATTAAATGTTATAGAAGTCATTTATTGTTCCTCTTTAAAGTTATTTATGCACAGAATATAACCTACATCTTATTTCTATTTTATTTTCCCTGTGGTTAACACGCCGTCCATTCGTCTCTTCCGTTGGCTTGCTTTTTAATTGTGCCACTGCTCTAATATATGGTCTTTATTGTATTAGTTTATGCCTTATATTAAATTACGTTCATATAAGATTTGCAAGAAAAATAGCTTTTCGGCTTACTCAGGAATTTGGGAGACTTAATTTTGGTCGGCTGATTCTCAAGAAAGAAATTACAGTGTGAAAGGCAAAGTACCAGGGAAGGGATGGGGGCTTCTGAGGATGCAAACCAGATGGGAAGGCGCCCTCAGCCTCGTGCCCTCTCTCAAGGTGAAAGGCACCTGAAGACGTTTTCGCTCAACACTTTCCTTTCTGTTTTATTTTTCCAGACAGCTCTCACTCTGTCACCCAGGCTGGAGCTCAACTGTTCAATCATAGCTCACTGCAGCTTTGACCGCCTGAGTTCATGTGATCCTCCCGCCTCAGCCTCCCTAGTAGGTGGGACTACAGGCGCCCACCACCATGCCTGGCTAATTTTTGCGTTTTCAATAGAGACAGGGTTTTGCCATGTTGCCCAGGCTGGTCACGAACTCCTGACCTCAGGTGATCCACCCGCCTTGGCCTCCCAAACTGCTGGGATTACAGGTGTGAGCCACCATGCCTGGCCTCGTTCGTTAAACACTTTCCATGGCAAGGCAGGTGGCTTGGGTAGGGCAATTGGCTGCAGGGCTCCTGTGGGGAGCAGGTGCCAGTTTGAGACTGGCACTCCTGGGGGCCTCTGACTCTCCCCAGCAGCTCTCCACTCGGTTTCCCTGTTGCAATGATGAGATCAGCTTGTCCCTGCCCCCGTCTGCCTGAAGCTTCTCTTCAGATCCTGCTGCCTGGCTCAGGCCACTCTGGACCCTGAGACTGACAATCTAACTGCCTCTGCTGCACCTGGCGGGGGCCCTGTAGACCCTGTCCACATGCAGCCTGCGGACACCCAGTGCTCAGCCAGTCTTCCCTGCTGGGGGCTGAGGGTGGATGGAAAAGGCGGCAGGGAAAGTCCACGGAGAGGCCGGGGGTGTCGGGGCCGCAGCATGACCATGGAGACAGCTCGGTCCACGTTACCACACTGAAAGGTGCTATCCTTTCAGGGCATGGCAGGTAGGGAGACTGAGGCAGAGGAGAGGTGCACAGCGAGGCGGTGACTCCTGAGGCCACATCCTCACCGGCCATTTCTTTTTTTTTTTTTTTTTT
>NW_012101810.1:1182364-1183790 GCF_000951045.1 Mandrillus leucophaeus
AATTGCTTGAACCTGGGAGGCGGAGGTTACAGTGAGCTGAGAATGTGCCATTGCACTCCAGCCTGGGCAACAACAGTGAAACTCTCTCTCAAAACAAACAAACAAAGAAACAAACACATTTAACTGGGTGTGGTAGCTGATGCCTGTCATCCAAGCTACTTGGGAGGCAGAGGCAGGAGAATCGCTTGAACCTGGGAGGCGGAGCTTGCAGTGAGCAGAGATCATGCCACTGTACTCCAGCCCGGGCGGCAGAGCGAGACTCTTGTCTCAAAGAAAAAAAAAAGAAGAAGAAATACAGACCCGAGACTGCCCTGAGCAAGGCCACCAGCGGGAAGTGCAGGTGGTCAGCCCTGCTTCATGGTGACAGCAGTCAGAACTGCAGCTCCTTCCAGAGTGACACCATCTGGGACCTGCTGATCCCAGCTACTCGGCAGGCTGAGGCAGGAGAATCACTTACCCAGGAGGTGGAGATTGCAGTGAGTCGAGATCACGCCACTGCACTCCAGCCTGGGAGACACAGTGAGACTCCACCTCTAAATAAATAAATAAATAAATAAATAAATAAATAAATAAATATTTAAAAATTCACTAAGCTGGCCAGATGTTCTGGCACATCTATAGTCCCAGCTTCTCGGGAGGCTGAGGCAGGAGGATCGCTTGAGCCCAGGAAGCTGAGGCTGCAGTGAACCAAGTTCACATCACTGCATTCTAGCCTGGGTGACAGAGTGAGCCCCTGTGTCAAAAATAAATAAATTTTAAAAATTTGTAAAATTGTAAAAAATTTTAAAGTGCACCATGCCATCTGTTTCAGGTTTACAAACAGGACCGCACATGACGTGACTCAATTTCAAAAGTCCGATGTTTCGGGGGCCTCACACCCAGGGGAATCCTAGACAAGAGGACATGAGGGTATTTTCTTTATTCTACGACAGGGCCAGGGATCTCAGAAACTCCTCTCCAGCTTTTCCTGAGATGTCTGTCCTTACTAACAGAGTCTCAGGTGTGCGGCTAGTGTCGGCTCATAGCCCGCGGGCAGGAACCCCCCAGCACCTCATGCCCCAGCGGGCTTCCCTTCTTCACAGGCCGCTGGGTGGGTGATGAGTGGGAACGGCCCCCAGCAGCCCCTGGTGTCCTCCAGGCTCCCCTGGGGGACCCGGTGCTCATCGCCCCCAGGCCCTCCTCAGCATCTGCAGTCCACCTTCAGCAGTGTGTTGGCCCGAGTGAATGCTGGCCATGTACGCCCGGAGAACGGGCTGCTGAGCCTTCCCAAGGGGGATCCTGGGCTGGACTCAGGTTTTTGAGGCTGAAATGAAGGTGACTGGAAAAGCTTCAAACAAATAAAGCTTTCGGAAAAGAGGATGTGAGGCTGCCCTCAGGAACTACACACTCGAGGCTACCTTTGTATTTTCTTTTTTTTTTTTTTTGG
>NW_012101810.1:1186968-1187662 GCF_000951045.1 Mandrillus leucophaeus
CCTGGGCATGTGCCCAACAGAAGGGGGTGCCCGTGGCCACCCGAAGACAGCACTGGTCAGAGCATGATATTCATAACAGTCAAAAAATGGAAGCATCGGCCAGATTGGGCAATATAGTGAGACTCCATTGCTACAAAAATAGAGAGATGGAGTCTCGCTCTATCACCCAGGCTGGAGCAAAGTGGCATGATCTTGGCTCACTACAACCTCCGCCTCCTGGGTTCAGGCAATTCTCCTGCCTCAGCCTCCTGAGAGTAGCTGGGATTACAGGTGCCTGCCACCACACCTGGCTCATTTTTGTAATTTTAGTAGAGATGGGGTTTGCCATGTTGGCCAGGCTGGTCTCAAACTCCTGACCTCAGGTGATCCACCTGCCTTGGCCTCCCGAATTTGTTAGCCGGGCATGGTGGTAGGCGACCTTGTCTCTAGGGAAAAAATAAAAGACAAACCAAAAAACCGAGGAAGCAGCCCAGATGTCCATCACAGAATGGGTGAGTGTGAAATGCACTCATCATGGAATACTACGTGATAAGGAAGTAAAGAAAACTGCTGCACATGGCCACACAAATGAACCTCACAGTCAGCTCATTGAGGCCAGGCGCGGCAGCTCACGCCTGTCATGCCAGCACTTTGGGAGGGCAAGGCAGGTGGATCACCTGAGATCGGGAGTTTGAGACCAGCCTGGCCAACATTG
>NW_012101810.1:1192322-1198548 GCF_000951045.1 Mandrillus leucophaeus
TGCCTCAGCCTCCCGAGTAACTGGGACTACAGGTGCCTGCTGCCACACCTGGCTAATTTTTTGTATTTTTAGTAAAGAGGGGGTTTCACCATGTTACCCATTATGGTCTCGATCTCCTGACCTCGTGATCCGCCCGCCTTGGCCTCCCAAAGTGTTGGGATTACAGGCGTGAGCCACTGCGCCCGACCCCTTCATATTTTCATAAATATCACATGGGTGAGCCACATGTCTTCATGTCTCAAAAAAGGCTGCAACAGGCCCAGTTAGAGAGCCATGGAAAGGGCAAGGCCAGTGTTGCTCAGGTCTGCAGGAAACAAGCCAGAGGTGGACCCATAAGACGTACCCTGTAAGCTTTATGGGAGTGACTGATTTGAAAACTGTTTTATCTGGACAGCAGCTGGTGAGCAGACAGACAAATGCAGTCTCTCCACACAACGTGGAGTATTATTGAGCCATAAAAAGGAAAAAGGTAGCTGGGCGTAGTGGTGCATGCCTGTAGTCCCAGCTACTCTGGAGGCTGAGGAAGGAGGATCAATTGAATCCAGGAGGTGGAGGTTGCAGCAAGCTGAGATCCAGCCACTCTACTCCAGCCTGGTCAACAGAGTGAGACCCCCCAAAAAAAAAAGGAATGAGGCCAGGTGCGGTGGCTCATGCCTGTAATTCCAACACTTAGGGAGGCCGAGGCAGGAGGATCAATTGAGCCCAGGAGGTTGAGACCAGCCTGGCCAACATGGTGAAACCCCGTCTCTACTAAAAATACAAAATTAGCCAGGCGTGGTAGCGGGCGCCTGTAATCCCAGCAACTTGGGAGGCTGAGGCAGGAGAATCATTTGGGCCCAGGAGGGAGAGGTTGCAGTGAGCCAAGATCATGCCACTGCACTCTAGCCCGGGCGACAGAGTGAGACTCTGTCTCAAAAAAAAAAAAAAGAGAGAGAGAAAGAAAGCCTGACTCTGGGCTTTGCAATATCGCCAGGAAAGGCAGGCACTCCACGCCCTGAACAGAGGTGAATTCCTTGTGCCTCCCACGGGCCCAGCTGAGCCCGACTCAGATTCTCATCCCTCCATGGCAGGGTCCACCGCTGCAACAGGTGTCTTGCCTGTCCCTAGCCACTTGGTGGCAGCGTGTTGACCAAAGGAGAATTCGATCTGGTTCCCCAGGTTCCCAGGAGCAAATCATAATGGAAAACCTTCAGCCAGGTGCGGTGGCTCAAGCCTCTAATCCCAGCACTTTGGGAGGCTGAGGTGGGAGGATCGCTTGAGCCCAGGAGTTTGAGACCAGCCTGAGCAACATACTGAGACCCTGTCTCTACAAAAAAAAAAAACACAAAAGAAAAGCTTTGCCAGGCGTGGCGGTGTGTGTCTGTGGTCCCAGCTATGCAGGAGGCTGAGGCAGGAGGATCACTTGAGCCCAGGAGGTGGAGGCTGCAGCGAGCCGAGAGTGTACCACTGCACTCCAGCCTGGGTGACGGAGTGAGACCCTGTCTCAAAACAGAAACGAAAAGAAAGTCAAGCTTTGTAAAGAAGGTTCTCATCCCTCCATGGCGGGGTCCACCGCTGGAACAGGCGTCTTGCTTGCCTCTGGCCACTTGGTGGCAGTGTGTTGACCAAAGGAGAATTGGATCTGGTTCCCCAGGTTCCCAGGAGCAAATCATAGTCTCTGGAGAGTAAATAATTCAGTCCATAGGATTTATCAAGAAGGCTGCGCATGGGCAGCAGCCACGGGTCTGTGCCTGCAACAGCAACGCAGCCGGGTGGTGAGTGCCGTGGGTTCTGGGGCTCCCCGAGTCTGGGGGAGTTCACAGCAGAGGTGATGTCTGCACTGAGCTGGGTGAGGGACGATGTGCAGAGCCAAATGGACGCCAGCCTCCCTCCAAGCCCGGTCTTACCACTGTGTTCGCCATGCAAGTAGGAAAGGGATTCATTTCCTGCTCTAAGCAAACTTGCCCAGGCTCAGTAGGAGACAGGTCTCAAACTCTGAACCCTCCAAATATTCCGAGCATGGCTTCTATTTTTAGCCAAATGCATTCAGTCATTCAGAAAACACTTATTCATTTATTTAACTTATTTTTTAGAGATAGAGTTCCTTTTTTTTTTTTTTTTTTGAGATGGAGTTTTGCTGTTATCACCTAGGCTGGAGTGAGTGGCACGATTTTGGCTCACTGCAACCTCCGCTTCCTGGGTTCAAGTGATTCTCCTGCCTCAGCCTCCCAAGTAGCTGGGATTACAGGCGCTCACCACCACATTCGGTTAATGTTTTGTATTTTTAGTAGAAACAGGACTTCCCCATGTTGGCCAGGCTGGTCTCGAACTCCTGGCCTCAGGTGATCCCCCCGCCTCGACCTCCCAAAGTGCTGAGATTACAGGCGTGAGCCACCGCACCCAGTCTCGTGGTTTTAATTTGAGTTTCTCTGATGATTAGTGATGTTGAGCATTATTCATATATCTTTTGGCCATTTGTTTGCCTTCTTTTGAAAAATGTCTCTTCATATCCCTTGCCCACTTTGCCCCTCCCGGGTTTAAGCGATTCTCCTGCCTCAGCCTCCCGAGTAGCTGAGACTGCAGGTGTACATGACCATGCCTGGCTAATTTTTGTATTTTTAGTAGAGACGGGATTTCGCCATGTTGCCCAGGCCAGTCTTGAACTCCTGACCTCAGGTGATCTGCCTGCTTCAGCCTCCCAAAGTGCTGGAATTACAGGCATGAGCCACTGCATCCAGCCTGTCTTTAATTTCAAATGCTAACTGTGTGTCGCTGATGTATAGGAAAACAACTGAGTTTTGTTTCATAACCTTGTACACTGCATTTGCTCATGAGTTCCAAAAGTTATGTTTTTCTTTTCTTCTCTTTTCCTTTTTGGATTCTTTAGGATTTTCTGCAATCACGTCATTTGTGAACAAAGAAGTTTTATTTCTTCCTTCCCAATCTGTATACTGGTGATTTCCTTTTCCGGTCCTTTTGCTGCGGGGACTCCCAGTTTGAGGCCGGATGGGGTGGTGGGAGGGCATGTTCCTGCCTCTTCCTGATCATGGTTCCCTGCAGTCCCGCCTGCTGGGCCCTGAGCTGCTGCGGGAACCGCCAAGCACTGGCTCTGTAAGCCCCGGGTCCCCATACCGCTTTTCTGCGGGCCCTGCCCCGCCTGCCTGCCTCCAGGCCCCATCGCCCAGTGAGCCGTCCAGTTGAGCAGTCCTGCCCCCTCCTTGTCATGCACCCTCAGGGGTCCTCATTGCTCCCAGATGAAAGCCCCTGTTGTTCCCAGAGGCTCTGTCTCCTTGGAGGACGTTCACCAGCTGCCTCTCAAAGGACTGCCTGAGATCAGACACTTCTGTGGCCTATGGCTTCCTCAAGGACTCTACAAGACACAGAAGTCCTTGCTCTTTCTAGTGAAAAGAAAGGGTAAGGAGGGTCATTTCGACACCATGTCAGAGCCGTTCCTCACTGCCCCGGCTTCCTGTGTGACCAGGTGTTGGTGAAACGAGATTAATCCACCACTGACACGCACAGGAATCTGTGACGAGGCCCCCCGCCATGCTGGGCTGAGTGGACGGCACGAGAGATGACCCACAGACCATTCTTGCTTTGCCTCCACTGTCGTTCGAAGGGCACCTGCAAGAAGGAGATGCAGGGCTTTGGAGGTGTGGGATTTCTTCTTACCTCTGTTTCCACTTCTTACCTTCAGAATAAATCTCTAAGTCCAGTATTAGCAAATTCTTCACAGATGTAGGCCACACAAAGCACCCTCATTGTCTGTCATAAATATAATATCTTTTAAAATCTCCAGCGCAACCCACGGGCCTGTTTCTTCTCATAAATCTAGGCTGCCTGTCTCTGATCAAATTCTGCTTTTCCAGCAGTTTTACAGCTAAGTCCTCCCACATAATTTGTAATCGTTTCTTTACAAAGGACATTAAGCTAACCGTGATCCTGTGCTGAATTATGTAGCATTTACCACGCTCCTGTTTTTAGATTTCTTATCCCTTTCTAGTGGATTCTAAAAATATCAGTTAAGCTACCAACTAATTTCTAATCCTTGCTTCTATTAATATTGACCGTTCATCTCTTAGCCTTTGTCCTTGCTTGATTAAGCAATTCAAATCTTTTCCTGAAAATTTGATTGTTGACAATGTGACTGGCTCTGGCTGGAACACCAGGCAGGAAGGGATTCTGGCTCGTGGGGGTCCGGAGACCAGCTTAGCCACAGAAAGCCCTTCAGGTAACTCTGAGCGTTCTCTCCCCCTCTCACTCTCTCATGAGGCAAGAAACCAACAGTATCTTAACGTATAGATTAAATTTTAAATTCTCCATTGTCAGCACCCTGCACGGTGAGACAGGCCTCCAGATTTTAAGGTTGGCTTAAAAGGTCTCCCAACCATGAGGCTGCCCGGGCGGACCACTTAACCTCGAGCCGCGTCTGTCAACACAGACGGCTTCTCTGATGAGTGAGATTCGGCTGAGATCTGAAGAGGGTAGTGGGTGCTGGAGTCCACCATCCAGAGCCCTGCAAAATGGAGGCGCTCATTCCCCTGGCTGCCTGTCTCTGCGAGGGATCTTCCCTCCGCCAAAGGGGCCTCCGCACCCAGGGTGGCACTGAATCATTGCAAGCTGCAGGGACGATGCCCAGCCCCTAGGCCTCAATTTGGGACGATGGTGAAGGGACATCCCAGCTCCAGAGCCCCTGGGGTGCCCTCAGATGCTGCTGTATTGCATTCCTTTTTTGAGACAGAGTCTCGCTCTGTCGCCCAGGCTGGAGTGCAGTGGTGCAATCTAGGCTCACCGCAACCTCTGCCTCCTGGGTTCAAGCGATCCTCCTGCCTCAGCCTCCAGAGTAGCTGGGATTATAGGTGCGAGCCACCATGACCGCCTAATTTTTTTTGTATTTTTTTTGAGATGGAGTCTCACTCTGTCACCCAGGCTGGAGTGCAGTGGCCAGATCTCAGCTCACTGTAAGCTCCGCCTCCCGGGTTCACGCCATTCTCCTGTCTCAGTCTCCTGAGTAGCTGGGACTACAGGCGCCCGCCACCTCGCCCGGCTACTTTTTTGTATTTTTTAGTAGAGACGGGGTTTCACCGTGTTAGCCAGGGTGGTCTCAATCTCCTGACCTCGTGATCCGCCAGTCTCGGCCTCCCAAAGTGCTGGGATTACAGGCTTGAGCCACCACACCTGGCCTTTTGTTTGTAGTTTTAGTAGAGACAGGGTTTCTCCATGTTGGCCAGGCTGATCTCAAACTCCTGACCTCAGGTGATCCGCCCACCTTGGCCTCCCAAAGTGCTAGGATTACAGGTATGAGCCACCACGCCCAGCCCACTGGATTGCATTTCAGCTTCACCCTCTGCCCCCCAGCTTCCTGCAGGGCCTTCCAGATGCTGTCCACGAATGCACTCCCCAGTAGACCCTTGCATGTGATGATCCATCTGAGACCGTTTCCAGGGAACCCAACCTACGGCAGTCCGTGCCAGGAACGGTCCCGCAAGTATACTCTGCAGGGGAGGCTTAGAGCCGGGCCCCCTGCCAGCCAGTATCAAGGCTGGCCACCAGCACCCGACACCAGTGGCTGTGAATTACAGTCTGATAACCCCTAGCAGGTGCAGCAAAACCATTTTTAAGGCTTTTTAATAATATCTGACTTCAAGACTTAACATAAAGCTACAATAATCGAGACAGTGATATCGGTGAAAGGACACAATGGATAATGGAACAGAAGAGAGAGCACAGAGACCGGCCACACAAATACCGTCCGCAAATCTTTGACAAAGGAGCAGAGGAAACGTAATGAAGGAAGAACGGTCTTTTCAACAAATGGTGCTGGGACGAGTGAACATGCACATACAAAAGGGAAAAAAAATAATCTAGGCCGGCCTCGGTGGCTCACGCCTGTGATTCCAGCACTGTGGGAGGCTGAGGCAGGAGGATCACTTGAGGTCAGGAGTTTGAGATGAGCCTGGGCAACACAGTGATACGCCATCTCTACAAAAAAACAAACAAAAGTTTTAAATGAGTCAGGCATGGTGGCGTGTACCTGTAGTCCCAGCTACTCCGGAGGCTGAGGCAGGAGGATCCCTTGAACCCAGGAGTTCAAGGCTGCAGTGAGCTGTGATCACACCACTGCACTTCAACCTGGGCAACAGAGTGAGACCCTGTCTCACTAAAATAGATAAATAAGGGCCAGGCTTGGTGGTTCACACCTGTAATCCCAGCACTTTGGGAGGCCGAGGCGGGTGGATCACTTGAG
>NW_012101810.1:1205303-1206524 GCF_000951045.1 Mandrillus leucophaeus
GGGCACGGTGGCTCACACCTGTAACCCCAGTGCTTCGGGAGGCCAAGGCGGGCAGATCGCTGGAACACAGGAGCTCAAGACCAGCCTGACCAACATGGCGAAACCCCGTCTCTACAAAAACAATCACAGGAATTAGCTGGGCACACCTGCTGACCCTCATGGCACTAGGGGTATCTGGGGTGGGAAGAGACCTGGGTGGAATTCATGACAGCCCGACGGGGGAACACACTATGGACTCCCAGGACTCTGGAGCAAGCCCTGGTGTCCCCTGCCCCATGTCCCCTGCAGGAGGGAACCATCTGGCCCTGGCAGAGACGGAACAGGGGACCATCCGGCCAGGGGACATGAAGCAACCGTGCGGAAAGAGCTTCCCTTCTGAGCTGGACCCTGTCAGATCCAACAAGTCACAGGCCAGGCAGCCCAGCCACAGGGCTCCGAGTGGAAGGGTCCATGGGACAGGCCTAAGCAGTCCCGAGTGCAGGGGGGACGCCACCCTCCCCTGCCACGCCAGTACCTTCTGTCCGTTCCCACCTGTGGTCATGGGAGGGGACCTTGGTGACCAGCAGACGGAGGAAGAACAGAGCCGCCCTTGGTTCACAAGTGGGTTGGCTCGGTACTGAGCGCCCACTGAAGGTGGACGGTTGCCACATTACGGGCCCACTCAGAGGTGGCCCTGAAAGACACTGTGGACAGAAATCTCCGGGCCAGAGCCTCAGGCCACGCACCTGGCCGTCCACTCCTCGGTGTGGGAAGAACAGTGGCCCACGGTAAGAACACACACAGCCCACAGGCAGCGGTGGATGGCGTGGCTGTTTTGTCAGGGGCCTGGAAGTAAGGTAGGAGAGGGGACTTGACTCTGGAGGCGGGGCTTGGACATTAGACCTAACTGAGGACTAGCTGAAACAGGGATGAGGCCCAGACGTGGTGGCTCACGCCTGTAATCTTAGCACTTTGGGAGGCTGAGGCGGGTGGATCACCTGAGGTCAGGAGTTCCAGACCAGCCTGGCCAACATGGTGAGAGTCCGTCTCTACTAAAAAATACAAAAATTAGCCAGGTGTGGTGGCATGTGCTTGTAGTCCCAGCTACTTAGGAGGCTGAGGCAGGAGAATCATTTGAACCTGGTAGGGGGAGGTTACAGTGAGCCAACATCGTGCCGCTGCACTCCAGCCTAGGTGACAGAGCGAGACTCTGTGTCAAAAAAATAAAAATTTGGCCGGGCG
>NW_012101810.1:1208014-1209612 GCF_000951045.1 Mandrillus leucophaeus
CACATGCCTGTAATCCCAGCTACTTATGAGGCTGAGACAGGAGAATCACTGGAACCCAGGAGGCGAAGGTTGCAGTGAGCCGAGATTGCACCACTGCACTCCAGCCTGGGCGACAGAGTGAGACTTCATCTCAAAATAAAATAAAATAAAATAAAAAAAGTATATATATATGTGTTTATATACATACACATATATATAGACACAGGCCTTACACCTTTCACGAAAATTAACTCAAAATGGATCATTACTTAAAATCACTTGATTATAAAATGCAAAGCTATACAACTTCCGGAAGATTACACAGGAGAAAATCAAAGTGACCTTGTGTTTGGCAATGAGTTTTTATCATCTTTATTATTATTATTTGAGATGGAGTCCTGCTACATTACCCAGGCTGTTCTCCAACTGCTGGACTCAAGCAATCCTCCCTCCTCAGCCTCCCCAGTGGCTGGGACGGCAGGCACACACCACCATGCCTGGCTTGGCAATGAATTTTTAGATACCACACCAAAAACATAATCTATAAAAGATTGATAAGTTGGACCTTATGAAGGGCATCAGATGCCAAAGAAGACATACAGATGGCAAATAAGCATACGGAAAGATGCTCAACATCTTATGTCCTTAGGGAACTACCAATGAAAATGACAATGTAGAAACCACCACACACCTGTTAGAATGACCAAAATCCAGACACTGACATCACCAAATGCTGGTGAGGACGCAGAGCAACAGGAACCCTCATCATGGCTGTGAGAATGCAAAATGGTCCAGCCACTTTGGAAGACACTTGGGTGGTTTCTTACAGAAATAAACATATTCTTGCCATCAGATCCAGCAATTGTACCTCTTAGAATTACCCAAATGGGCCAGGTGCGGTGACTCATGCCTGTAATCCCAGCACTTTGGGAGGCTGAGGTGGGCAGATCATGAGGTCAGGAGATTAAGACCATCCTGGCTAACACAGTGAAACGCTGTCTCTACTAAAAATACAAAAAATTAGCAGGGTGTGGTGGCAGGTGCCTGTAGTCCCAGCCACTCAGGAGGCTGAGGCAGGAGAATGGCGTGAACCCAGGAGGCAGAACTTGCAGTGAGTTGAGATGGCGCCACTGCACTCCAGCCTGAGCGACATAGCGAGATTCCATCTCAAAAAGAAAAAGAATTTACCCAAATGAGTTGAAAACATATATTCACACAAAAACCTGCACGTGAATGTTTGTAGCAGTTTTATTCATCATTGTTCAAATTTGGAAGCAACCAAGGTGACCTTCAAGAGGGAAATGTTGAATGGATAAGCAAAGTGTGGCACATCCGTCTGCTGAAATATTATCTGACGATAAAAAGAAATGAGGCTGGGTGCAGTGGCTCACACCTGTAACCCCAGCACTTTGTTAGACCAAGGCAGGCGGATCACATGAGGTTGGGAGCTTGAGACCAGTCTGGCCAATATGGTGAAACCTGGCTAAAAATACAAAAAATTAGCCAGGTGTTGTAGTGGACACCTGTAATCTCAGTTACTTAGGAGACTGAGGCAGGAGAATTGCTTGAACCCAGGAGGCAGAGGTTGCAGTGAGCTGAGATCGCACCCAGGTCACACC
>NW_012101810.1:1217675-1227047 GCF_000951045.1 Mandrillus leucophaeus
TAAAAATTAATCAGGGTGTGGAGTGCGGGTGCTCTCACCAAGAGTGCCTCACTCTATTCACTGCGTCTCCTGGCTGACACACGTCCAATCCAGCTAAAATCAGAGCTTCCTAATGATAGCAGCCTGGTCTCCCCGTGCGCCCCTTACTTACAACACCCTGGGGAGCTGAGTAACTGCCAATTATTATTGCGGGGAAGGAGGTAAGAAACCTTAACTGTGTTTTATACCTTTACCCTGAAGGAGACTGTCAGGGAAAATGGGAAGGGATGGGGTCCTGCGTGCGTGGGACTCAATTTTAACGCTCGTGTGGATGTGGCACGTCGGGCCCATCTCCCCACCGGGTTCCTGGTCCTGGATGGACGGGGCTGGGAAACCTCAGCGCTGTTTATCGAGCTCTGCTGCAGAGGCTGCAGCCGCATAATTACTCTTTTGCCTTGTTTGTGCCTGACTTCACGGCGCACTGTTCCCCTGGTTCCGGGGTCTGTTCACGTTTGTGAGTCTGTGTCACCGGGTTCTTTATGTGCCCACTTAGCCACCCTGGCACCTGCCGTCCTATTTCCTGCTTAGACCTAACAGGAATGGATTTCCATCACGGGTGTTTCTAATGTGTGCTGAACAAGCTTCTGGGAGGCGCCGGGACGTGCAGAGCGGATGGCTACTGATGAGACAGGTGGGGGGTAAGCAGGAGGCACACTGGGGCCTATGTGTCCTTAAAGAAGAGGCAGGGTTTGCCAGGCGCGGTGGTTCACGCCTGTAATCCCAGCACTTTGGGAGGCCAAGGTGGGCGGATCACCTGAGGTCAGGAGTTCAAGACCAGCCTGACCAACATGGCAAAACCCCGTCTCTATTAAAAATACAAAAATTAACTGGGCATGGTGGCAGGCATCTGTAATCCCAGCTACTCGGGAAGCTGAGGCAGGAGAATCGGTTGAACCTGGGAGGCAGAGGTTGCAGTGAGCCGAGATCACGCCATTGCACTCCAGCCTGGGCAACAAGAGTGAGACTCCGTCTCAAAAAAAAAAACAAAAAAAGAGAAGAGACAGGGTTGAGCCCCGCATGTCAGAGCCAAGGACAGAGGAGAAGGTGACCTCAAGGCTGCCATGCAGTGGGCAACAGTGCACTGCGACTGTATGAATCCGGGGGACGGAATCTTCCACCCCCAGCAACCTGGACCACGCCATCCGAAGCCAGGGAGACTTGGGCCCCGGCAGCCTAGCAGAGGCCAGCTGTCTCCTGCTGATGACAGACAGCCACAGAGCACACCCCACCCACCCTCAGATGCCGCATGGCCTGCGGCAGCAGCTCTGTCAGATTTCATGTCCGCAGTCCTCTGTCGCATCTCGCTCATGACTCAATGTTCAAAAGCTTTCAGCCAGCCCGGTTCTGCCCTCTCTGGGATAATATAACAATCAGAGAAAAGGAGCTTGGCCTGCACAGGAGGCCCCAGGAGGAGCCAGGTTCAGGCTACGTGGCTTCCAGCACCTGGGTCCACTTGCCCATCAAAGAGGAGGTACAAAAATGGGAGAGTCTGTGGTTTCCTTATCAGCTCAGACCAAAGCTATGACAGGGGAGAACCCCAAACTCCTCATTAAATCCATTCAGTTTTGGGGGTGGGGGAAGAGTAAACTCCTTCTCTGCTAGCACCAGGCAGTGAGTTCTAATTCCCACACAGGCCAGCCTGGTGCTAGCAGTGGGTGAGGGCAGCTCCTGCCCTGGTCTCCTGCCAGCTGCTCAGATAGACCCGGAATGTTAGGGACCTGGCACCAGCCACCCAGGCCAGCACTGTCCTACACCCTAACACAGGATCCTGCCACCGACCTGCCTGAACTCCAGCCAAGAGGGACCAGAGAGAATGGAAAGACCGTGGGTACCTGGGCTTTGTCTACCTGGCCTGGAGATGACCACCTTTGTGAGTGGGAGGGGCTGGATGAGGAGCAAGGTCCCTCCCGGGGGGCGGGGGACAACAACCACCTGAGCGAGTGGGGAGGGCCTGGACGGAGAGGGGGGCCCTCCTGGGGGTGATGACCACCTGAGTGGGGAGAAGCTGGGCGGGGAGCGGGGGCCCTCCTGGGGGTGATGACTACCTGAGTGGGTAGGGGCTAGACAGGAGCGCAGCGGGACCTCCTGGTAAGGTCCATTGTGCTTTGCTTTCCGCCTGGCCCAGCGGAAGAGTTTGGTAATCGATGGCTATGATGGTGGCTGTCTTTAAGTTTGTGTTGCTGGCAAAAAAAGGACACAGGGTCCCTTTGCAAAGAATAGTTCAGGAGGCTTCGGGGATGCAGGGACATAGTGTGTCCAGTGTTGGTTCCTGTTGGTGGGTTCGTGGTCTCCCTTCAATAATGGAGCCACGGCCCTTCGCGGTGAGTGTTACAGGTCTTAAAGATAGCACGGACCCAAACAGTGAGCGGCAGCAAGGTTTATTGTGAAGACAGAAAGAACTAACCTTCCACAACATAGAAGAAGGCCGGAATAGGTTGCGGCTGCATGCTGGCGGTGGGTGGGGAGTGCATCGACGAAGGCCAGCTTTTATTCCCTTATTGGCCCCTCCATGTTCCATTTCTGTCCTATCAGAGTGCCCTTTTTTCAATCCTCCCCACGATTGACTGCTTTTAGAATCCTGCTGATTGGTGTATTTTACAGAGTGCTGATTGGTGCATTTTACATAGCACTGATTGGTGCATTTTTACAGAGTGGTGATTGGTGCTTTTTACAGAGTGCTGATTGGTACGATTTACAATCCTCTTGCTAGCTACAGAACACTGATTGGTGCATTGTTACAGAGCGCTGATTGGTGCATTTTACAATCCTCTTGCTAGCTACAGAGTGCTGATTGGTGCATTTTACAATCCTCTTGCTAGACAGAAAAGTTCTCCAAGTCCCCACTTGACCCAGAAAGTCCAGCTGGTTTCACCTCTGCCTGGGAGGCTGGTGCCTGCCACCTGCTGTCTCCCTCCCAAGGACACAGCCTACCCTTCCCTCCAGGTGGAATTCCCTAGACCTAATCACAGCGCCCTGGAAGGGCCAACCCCACAGGGCTCAGATTGGCATAGGGCATGACTGGTCCAGAAAGAACAAAGCCTGCATACATCATGTCCCAGGAGACGAACGGAGTCCCTCTGGGGAAACTCGAGGACGCTTCGTTTGGATTTCAGACTCACAAAGACCATCAAGCATTTTCGGGTTCCTCAAAGATCCCAGGGGTCAGCCACTCATTGGTGCTGACTTCGGGCCTGAGCTGAGCTCTCCCTCTGCTCCTAAAATCCTTCCTCACCCTGCACAGAGGTCAGAGCCTGTCTTTCCCAGAGACCCTCTGGTCCCCTTTCCAGCCACGAGCAGGGTCCCCGCAGGTCCAGCGGGCTGCATGCTTGCCCCCACACCCTCTGAGCCCCTCTGGTACTGTCTCCATCACTCACCCTGTCCATGCTGGCGCTGCTTTGGGCTGAGCTGTCTTTAAAAAATATATACATTGGCTGGGCACAGTGGCTCACACCTATAATCCCAGCACTTTGGGAGGCTGAGGCGCGCTGATCACATCGTCAGGAGTTCGAGACCAGCCTGGCCAATGTGGTGAAACCCTGTCTCTACTAAAAATACAAAAATTAGCCGGGCATGGTGGCGTGCACCCGTAGTCCCAGCTACTCCGGAGGCTGAGGCAGGAGAATCGCTTGAACCTGGGAGGAGGAGGTTGCAGTCAGCTGAGATCCTGCCACTGCACTCCAGCCTGGCAAAAGAGGCAGACTGTCTAAAAAAAAAAAATACACACACACACACACACACACACACACACACACACACATTTGCATTCTCCAGGCAGCTTACAAGCTAAAATCATGCTTTCCTCAACTGCACCCCGCAAAGGATCTCGTGTGAACCCGGTCTTCAACACTCTCTACAGCCCTGCTGGGATGGCTCCGATGTCTCCCAGGGTTAAAGCAAACAAGGAACAGCCTCTGGGCCACAGTCCACGCCACCAGCAGGTGTGGCAGCCAGATGGGAAATTAACTTCCTGTGTATGTCAAACTAATATTTGTGGAAGAAAGAAACAATGTTGCAGTCCTACCCAATGCGCACCCATTAAAATAAGAAACAAACTCAGCGGCCAAGCAGCGGCGGGGCTGGCTCCACAAAGACCCGCTGCCGCCGCCAGGGGGCGCTGCGAGGGTGCAGGGCGCAGATTGGAGGGGGAGTAAGGGGGCGTGGCCGGGAGGGAGCATGGCGGCACGGAAGAGTTGTGGGGTGCTCGTTACTTATTCAGAACCCCTCAGGAAAGAGAACTAAGTCGAAACAACCCGTCGACTTAACGTCGTTGATATTCCGTGCAGGACTAGGCTCTCCGCCCCGCGTTCTCGGTAACAGACGCCTGGGGATCCCAAGGCCGCAGGCGCTCAGATCAGAGTAGCATTGCAAAATCAGGGATGACTTAAAAACTTTTTCTTTTTGTAGAGACAGGGTCTGTCTGTGTTGCCCAGGCCGTTCTCGAACTCCTGGCCTCAAGGGATCCACCCGGCTCGGCCTCCCAAAGGATTACAGGCATGAGGCATGGCGCCTGGCCCAAGGATGGCATTTCTGATGCAGAAATACCGTGAGTGACGTGGCGTGAGTGTGGTCACTGTTAACGTAGGAGGAAAACAAGGAGAGGAGGTGTCTCTGCAGCCGAGGAAGAGCGTGTTCTCAAGAGGGAGGAGGACAACCTGCCATGGCTGGTGAGAGCCAGGCTGAAGTGTCTGTTGGACTTAGCACGTGGGAGGCCGGTACGCCCTCAGGACGTCCCGGAGGTGGAGGCAGAAGTCGGGGGGAAATGGGCGGAAGGAAGGCCGGATAGAGGCAGGAGAAGCTCGCATGCCTCAAGATGATGAATGTGTTCATCCGTCCAGCCTGGCAGCCAGGTGACTTTGTCACCCCACTGCCCTCTCCCCACGACACCCTCTCTTCCGCTTGGACACAGTGGATTGGACACAGTGGATTCTACCTTTGCATTTATAATTCACAGCCTCAGCAAATATTTGAAGACGTGCGCAGCCCTGTTAAGCCTCAAGAAAAGATAAGAAAAGATGAAGCTGGGTCCTGTTTCTTCCCCGGAGCTTACTGTCTTGTTATCTCAGAGAGAAAAAAGGGCCGGAAAGGGCCGGGCGCGGTGGCTCATGCCTGTAATCCCAGCACTTTGGGAGTCCGAGGCGGGCGGATCACGAGGTCAGGAGATCTAGACCATCTTGGCTAACACAGTGAAACTCCGTCTCTACTAAAAATACAAAAATTAGCCAGGTGTGGTGGCAGCACTTGTAGTCCCAGCTATTAGGGAGGCTGAGGCAGGAGAATTGCTTGAACCCGGGAGGCAGAGGTTGCAGTGAGTCAAGATCTCACCACTGTACTCCAGCCTGGGCGACAGAGCAAGACTCTGTCTCAACAAACAAAAACAACAACAAAAAACTGAATGGGGTCTGAGGATCAGACTTTAGCATTGTTTCTTTTCTCTAGACAGAGCCTCGCTCTGTTGCCCAGGCTGGAGTGCAGTGGGGCGATCTCGGCTCACTGCAACCTCCACCCCCGAGATTTCCTGCCTCAGCCTCCCTAGTAGCTGGGATTACACGTGTGCACCACCACACCCGGCTAATGTCTGTATTTTTACTAGAGACGGAGTTTCATCATATTGGTCAGGCTGGTCTCAAACTCCTGACCTCAGGTGATCCACCCGCCTTGGCCTCCCCAAGTGTGGGGATTACATGCGTGAACCTCCGCGCCTGGCCCCACGTAGTTTCTTGATTGCAAGAAGGCTGCCATGTGCCTGAGGGAGAAAAAGACGTGTTGATAAACGTCAGTCAGGCATGAGTAACAGAGGTACTGGCCATGAATTCCATGTTAATGAATCAACTAGACGTTATTAAATAAGGAACCTTGAGAGAGACACACGTACAAGGTTGACAATGAACTGCTTAACAAAACTGCTGTGGCCGGCAGCTCGGAGGAACCTGACTTTCTATGTCCCCGGGAGCCAGGACCTAGGGGTGTTACTCACCAACACTCACGATAATTACATGATTCCATTTTGCTGCGACTTTGCAGAACTATCACTGAACAACGCAAGGTGAAACATAAGCAGGGCCAGTCATGTTTGTTTTTTTCACAAGGTCAGACTTTTATTGATACTTAATCAGAAAAGCTATAACTACACAGGGTTCCCAAGGTGGCAATTCCCCTTAGCACAACCCATTCACTCAGTAGCCATAGCCCCAGGCATTCAGGCTCAGGCCACTCCACAGGTCAGTCAACACTGAAAACCACAGACAGTAGTAAACTTAATACATAAATGTTAACAGATTATGGATTAAAATGTCCATATCAAAGCAGCACTTACATCAAGAGAAAAGAGGGGGTAGGCCGGGCACAGTGCCTCACGCCTGTAATCCCAGCACTATGGGAAGCCAAGGCAGGTGGATCACCTGACCAGCCTGGCTAACATGGTGAAACCCCATCTGTTCCTAAAATACAAAAAAATGAGGTGGGTGTGGTGGTATGTACCTATAATCCTCCTTGGGAGGCTGAGGCGGGAGAATCACTTGAACCTGCAAGGCGGAGGTTGCAGTGAGCCGAGACCGAGTCATTGCACTCCAGCCTGGGCAACAAGAATGAAACTCCGCCTCAAAAAAAAAAAAAAAAGAAAAAAGAAAAAAAAAATGTGGGTAAAACAGGGTTAATGAACCAGTCCAAGGAGAGCGAGGTGACCAAGAAGGAGGTCCTGCACTGATCCAGACATCTTGAAAGGTGGGAGTCCGGGCCTGGGCAGTGCCTTCAAGCGGAGATGTTGTGGGATTGGGAGGGACAGCAGATGGAGCCAGTCACCACTGCCGTGCAGCTGGTGAGGTCCTGCTCTTTTCACAGCCCTTGAGTCCTCTGGTGAAAACCAAGAGTAAAGACTATACGATAAGCTGGGCACAGTGGCTCACATTCTCTAATCCCACTGCTTTGGGAGGCCGAGGCAGAGGGATCACCTGAGGTCAGGAGTTCAAGACCAGTCTAGGCAACATAGCAAAACCCTGCATCTACAAAAAATACAAAAATTAGCCAGGCATGATGGTGCACACCTGTAGCTCCCGTTACTCAGGAGCCTGAGGAAGAAGGATGACTTGAGCCTGGGGGGTGGAGGCTGCAGTGAGCTGTGATCATCCCAGTGCCCTTCAGCCTGAGCCACAGAGGAAGACTGTTGGGCCTCTGAGCCCAAGCCAAGTCATCGCATCCCCTGTGACTTGCACTATACGCCCAAATGGCCTGAAGTAACTGAAGAATCACAAAAGAGATGAAAATGCCCTGCCCCGCCTTGACTGATGACATTCTACCACAAGTGAAAATGGCCGGTCCTTACCTTAAGTGATGACATTACCTTGTG
Source organism: Mandrillus leucophaeus (assembly GCF_000951045.1). Taxonomy (NCBI): domain Eukaryota; kingdom Metazoa; phylum Chordata; class Mammalia; order Primates; family Cercopithecidae; genus Mandrillus; species Mandrillus leucophaeus. Next base: position 1,225,057 of record NW_012101810.1, read on the forward strand.
AAAGTCCTTTTCCTGGCTCATCCTGGCTCATCCTGGCTCAAAAGGCTCTCCCCTACTAAGCACCTTGTGACCCCCACTCCTGCCCACCAGAGAACAACCCCCCTTTGACTGTAATTTTCCTTTCCCTACTCAAATCCTATAAAACGGTCCCAACCTTATCTCCCTTCGCTGACTCTTCTCGGATTCAGCCCGCCTGCACCCAGGTGATTAAAAAGCTTTATTGCGGCCAGGCGCAGTGGCTCATGCCTGTAATCCCAGCACTTTGGGAGGCCGAGGCGGACGGATCACAAGGTCAGGAGATCGAGACCATCCTGGCTAACACGGTGAAACCCCGTCTCTACTAAAAATACAAAACAATTAGCCAGGCGAGGTGGCCGGTGCCTGTAGTCCCAGCTACTCGGGAGGCTGAGGTGGGAGAATGGCGTGGACCCAGGAGGCGGAGCTTGCAGTGAGCCGAGATTGTGCCACTGCACTCCAGCCTGGGCAACAGAGCGAGACTCCGCCTCAAAAAAAAAAAAAGAGCTTTATTGCTCACACAAAGCCTGTCTGTCTGGTGGTCTCTTCACACGGACGTGCATGACAAAGACCCTGTCTAAAAAATAAAACAAGCTGGACGCGGTGGTTCACGCCAGTAATCCCAGTACTTTGAGAGTCTGAGGCAGGCAGGTCACCTGAGACCAGGAGTTCGAGACCAGCCTGACTAACATGGAGAAACCCTGCCTCTACTACAAATACAAAATTAGTCTGGCGTGGTGGTGCAGGCCTGTAATCCTAGCTACTTGGGAGGCTGAGGCAGGAGAATCGCTTGAACCCGGGAGGTGGAGGTTGCGGTGATCCGAGATCACACCACTGCACTCCAGCCTGGGCAACAAGAGCGAAACTCCGTCTCAAAACAAATAAAGGAAAAACAAAACAACAAAAAAGAGTGTGCCTGGTCGTGTCTGTCCTTACCTGAATAGGCGTAGTCTCTATTGATTAGGCAACCATCTGGTCCCGTTAGCACGATGCTTTTTGGGTTTGAGGGAGGGTCTGCTTTGCTGCCCAGGTTCTAGTGCAGGGCACATTCACAGCTGACTAATGCCTCCACCACCCAAGGGGTGCAAGCCACCATGCCGGGTTAATTTATTTTTGTAGAGACAGGGTTTTGGGTTTCGCCATGTTCACCAGGCTAGTCTTGAACTCCTGTCAGGCCTCTGAGCCCAAGCTAAGCCATCATATCCCCAGTGACCTGCATGTATACATCCAGATGGCCTGAAGCAACTGAAGATCCACAAAAGAAGTGAAAATAGTTTTAACTGAGGAGGTTCAACTGACTACATTCCACCACTATAATTTGTTTCTGCCCCACCCTAACTGATCAACGCACTTTGTAATCTCCCCCACCCTTAAGGTTCTTTGTAATTCTCCCCACCCTTGAGAATGTACTTTGTGAGACCCACCCACTACCCGCAAAACATTGGTCCTAACTCCACTGCCTATCCCAAAGCCTGTAACTAATGATAATCCCATCACCCTTTGCTGACTCTCCTTTAGGACTCAGCCCGCCTGCCCCTAACAGCCTGGTTGCTCACACAAAGCCTGTTTGGTAGTCTCTTCACACGGATCTGTGAGACACTGACCTCAGGCCATCCTCCCACCTCGGCCTCCCAAAGTGCCCGGATTACAAGCATGAGCCACCGTGCTTGGTCTGCTAATTTTTTATTTCTGCAGAGATGGGATCTCGCTATGTTGCCCAGGCTGGTCTCCATGTTCTGGGCCCACCCCCTCCTCCTGCCCAGCCGGACGCGGTCTTCCCCAGACGGAGCCCCTTACGGGCAGGGCGTTCTGTACAGAGACCGCAGTCCTAGGCAGAGTCAACCCCACGCGGCCACATAACCGCCCAGGGGGCCGGGGGCAGCGCGGTGAAATGGGAAAGGGTTACACTGGAGGATCCGGGTGCTGGGGACACTGACATTTTCGGTATTATTCTTGAAGCTTTTTCCTAAGTTTGA
>NW_012101810.1:1227717-1233450 GCF_000951045.1 Mandrillus leucophaeus
GCGCTTTGCTGTGGGCGTAGGTGTGCGTCCCACAGCGTCTCGGTTCCAGTGTCGAGGTTCTTTCTGCTTTGCTACCCGGAGCCGACTACGAAGGAGGACATCTGCGTTTCTGTCTCCTCCATCTGTTACCGCAGCTGCCTGGGTCCCGCACGAGAGCTAGGTACGGGGCCGGGATTACGCTGTCCCCCGGGGCCAAGGTCTGCCGGGGGTCGGGCCTGGCAGGGGAGGTCAGGCTGTTCGGGGGTTCGGCCTGTCTGTTGAGAGTCCGGCTGTTTGCTGGGAACCGGGCTTGCTGAGGGTCTGGCTGTCTGTTGGGGGCCGGGCCTGCCGGGGGTCTGGCGGTTGGGGGTCCGGCCTGTCTGCTGGGGGCCGGGCCTGCCATTGGGGCCGTAGTACCGAGTCGGACGGGATCGTTAACTCGCCAGCCGAGCGACAGCCACGTAGAAGTGTCTGTTTTCTTGCTACATGCCCGGCCCGCCAGAGTAGGGTGTTGGCTTCTTCGGACGGCTGTTGTGAGTCCAGAACAAAATCATTTGGGGATTCACATCAAATCCTTGTGAATTCCTTGAACAGAACAATTTTGGAACGCTTGCTGTGTGTCGGGCACGGGGAGCTAATAATAAAGCAGCTGATCCGTAATTGGAAACTGTGGGCGAATATGGGCAGGGAAAGAACTAATGGGCACCTTGAGTAGCGGGTGTGTAACTTAGAGGGAACTGGGGAGGCTTGGAGTGGCTTTAAACCGAGGCAGGAGGGGATGTGTAGACGTTTGCTGTGGGCGAGAGTGTTCCAGTTACAGGGGACAGCCTAGGAGGCCTCCAGGAGGGTGGAGAGAGCTGATGGGAAGGTCAGGAAAAGGCCCCGGGAGGGCTAGTCGTGGGTACTAGATGACGGGAACCTCGTGAACCCCAGGAAAAGGCCCCAGGAGGGCTATTGGGTACTAGATCATAGAGGGGACCTCGTGAACCCCTTGATTCTCTCTTCAGTGCAGCAGTTTCACCAGCTGTTTGCCTGTTTTCCATGGTGACTTAACAGCTTGAGCTTCTCCCTGATAACTCCAGGTTGATGTCATCGAGGAATAAGTTCACAGACTCAGTGCCTAAGGGAGTTGGAGAGGCGAGGGACAGAGTTAAATCTCCTCTGGATAATGGAGTCAGCTAACGTGATTTAGCACCTAGTAACAGAGTTTTGTTTATGTCAACAAGTATATTCCATGGATAAAATTGTGACTTAAAATTCACCAGAATCGTAATCATCACTGGCAGCTGTGTGAATTGGCTCTCGCCCCTCTCAGTGTGAGTTGAAATAGAAACCCGAGTTCAAGGAGTGCTTCATAGACTAGGAATTAAAAGGCTAGAAAGGAGTCCGTGTCTCTTAATGGGATTAATTACGAATGGCCGACACCTGGTATTTGTACTCAAACTCCATTGAACGCTCCCCACACAGCGCGTTTGTTGACTTTCATTAGCTATAAATTGTAAATCCTGGTGACTGAAGGGCAGTCCAGCTTTCCTCCTAACTATTCTAATTCTCGTAGGTGATACTTAACTGTGCCCTCAGCGTTTTGAGCACTGTTCTCATAATGGAGTTTCCTGATTTGGGGAAGCATTGCTCAGAAAAAACTTGCAAGCAGCTAGGTAAGTACTTTTTAAGAGACTTAATGGAAAATGGTATTTTGTTGGGGGGAAGCTGACTGTTATGTTAATTAGCTGATAATTGTGTCTTGGCCTTCCTGGCTTTTCAGTATTGGGAACTGCGCTGGTGCGGGTTCTGTTGGACACTTAGCATCCACCACAGGCAGGGTGCAGGGGTGCAGGCTGGCAGGGCTGAGTGGATCCAGTGTGCTGCTTGAGTACTTGCAATGCCTCAGGCCATGGGGTCTCTCTCTAGAAGACAGCCTGACCCTGGGATTGTTTTCGCATGTGTGGGCCTTGAGGACCTATCCATCTTATAAGCCTGAAGCACTCAGTGTAGGTAAACACTTTGATAGTCCCTTCTAGAATTATTTTGTTCCAGTCTTTAAAACACTTCCCTGTTTTTTGTGTTTTAGATTTTCTTCCAGTAAAATGTGATGCGTGTAAACAAGATTTCTGTAAAGATCATTTTACATATGCTGCACATAAGTGTCCGTTTGCATTCCAGAAGGTAATTCATTCTTGATTCAAAAGATTCTCATCTTCACTGTCTGAAACTGCACCGTCTTGCTGGTATGGTAGGACTAGCCACGCGTGGCTAACTCAGTGAAACTTAAATTTTAAAATGCGGTTTCTCAATCCCACTAGCCTTGTTTCACGTGCCCGCTGTTAGGCAGTACAGATGAACATTTCTGCCCTCACAGGTCTTTCTGTTGGATGACTCTCAGGCAACTGAGATCTTATTGTCAGGGACTCATGGAGTCACTTAGTTGTAACCTTGTGTTCCAGGCTTACTTAAGATGTTCAAGGGCTGGGCGCGGTGGCTCACGCCTGTAATCCCAGCACGTTGGGAGGCCGAGACGGGCGGATCACGAGGTCAGGAGATCGAGACCATCCTGGCTAACACGGTGAAACCCCGCTTCTACTAAAAAAATTCAAAAAACTAGCCGGGTATGGTGGCGGGCGCCTGTAGTCCCAGCTACTCGGGAGGCTGAGGCAGGAGAATAGTGTGAACCCAGGAGGCGGAGCTTGCAGTGAGCTGAGATCCAACCACTGCACTCCAGCCTGGGCGACAGAGCAAGACTCCATCTCAAAAAAAAAAAAAAAGGATGTTCAAATACATGGTTCCTTTGATCCGTTACACCATAGCTGTGTCTTCACGGGATGCAAGAGAGGTTTTAATAGTTGACTTGGAAGCCAATCAGGAAGGCAGTAAATATGCTTATTTATTTGAATAACTGCAGCCTTGACGTCGTATTTTGGTGACTGCCAGAGTACACAGTAGAAACTGAAAGAGGACTCTAAGGACATGAGCTTGCCCCCGAGTCCAGAGGTTTGAGACTTCTGTTGTTGACTTTTCAGATGGTTCCCAGCCCATGTTCGCTTTGTCTCTGGTTAGGTCACAGGTCGTTTTGGTGAACTCTGCCGCTTGACCCTGGTGGCGGTGGTAATGTGGGTGGCCCAGCATTCTGTGCTCTGACCAGTGTTGGCCAGGGTCTGACCCTCCAGCCATTTTTAGGTCATCACCGAGGGTAGGGAGAGTGACTCACATTCCCTGCGTTTACTAGGCACGGATGACTAAGCCAGACTGCCCAGCGTGTCTTCCCACTGCCCCTTCCTGCCCCGGCATGGGCGGGGTCTGGCTGGAGACCGTTTACTAATACTTTATTTCTTCATTTGACCAAATGAGGGAGCACCACCACCTGTGACTCTCCCAGCTCGGGCTGCAGATAATTAAGGTGTGCCCATAATTCCATGATCACCTGTCACCCGTTTGATGTCGGTTGCCACCTCAGTTTTCTCATTGGCCTTTCCATCAACTCCTGTCCTGGCTCAGGTTTTTAGCCTTGCTGGGCCTTAGCTGCTGGGCGGTCCTCCCCTCCAGAGCCCCCAGCTCAGGTTTTTAGCCTTGCTGGGCCTTCAGCTGCTGGGCGGTCCACCCCTCAGAGCACCTGCAACCTTTGCCTGCCAGTGACGGTTGTTAGTGCCTGGGAGCTCGCCCTGGTTACACGTGGCCTCATCTGGGCACAAACAACTTTCCAGGTACATAGAAGCTGCCGGGAAACCGCAGAGGGGATCAGGCCGTTGGTGATTGAGGGGAGCTGGAGGGTCTTTGTGGTCTGTGTTTCCCTCCATCTCCTCCCTGTGGAGGCGTCTGGGCAGGCTCTGCTCTCACCTGGGCGATGCCAGCCTGAGATGGCCCCAGTTGGTTTCTGCAGGCAGCTGAAGTCCATTCGTTGAAATTTCACTAGACTCCTTAGGGCAGCTGATGCCCACATTCTAGAGATGGCTGCCACTAATCCATGACCCAACGATGCTTTGTTGTCAGAGGGCTCGGGAGACCAGTTTTTGTACTCTGTGTTTAAGTGTGTGCCGCGCAGGAGTACCCGTTTAAAACTTTTGTGAGTGTAGGTTGTATGAGTCTCAGATGCCATCTTACCTTTGTTGTTTTTAGGATGTTCAGGTCCCGGTATGCCCACTCTGTAATACTCCCATCCCAGTGAAAAAGGGCCAGATACCAGACGTGGTGGTTAGCGATCACATTGACAGAGACTGTGACTCTCATCCTGGGAAGAAGAAAGAGAAGGTAAGGACAGAGCCCACTTCAGTTCCTTCATCCGAGAAGCCTGGTTTTTCCTTGGGAAGAGTCAGTTTTCTACCTGAAAATTAGTCTCAATAGTTGATATACAAAGTAGAAAAGTTGTGACCTAAGGCTGCATTGTCCCTGTGCTAAACTGCGAGCGGCCTGAGTTTTGAGTTTTATAAATGTTCTTTAATATGAGGGATCCCAGGTCAGGTTCGTCGTTCTTGACTGGAATTTACTAGTTTACCTCCTGAGATGGAGAATTCACATGGCTTTCTAGATCCATTCTGTTCATGTGCGTTTCGTTTCTTTTTTTTGTTTTCTTTTTTTGAGACAGAGTCTCGCTCTGTCACCCAGGCTGGAGTGCAGTGGTGCCGTCTTGGCTCACCGCAACCTCCGCCTCCTGGGTTCAAGCGATTCTCATGCCTCAGCCTCCCGAGTAGCTGGGACTACAGGTGTATGCCACACATCCAGCTAATTTTTGTATTTTTAGCAGAGACAGGGTTTCACTGTGTTGGCCAGGCTGGTCCTGGAACTCCTGACCTCATGGTCTGCCTGCCTCAGCCTCCCAAAGTGCTGAGATTATAGGCGTGAGCCACCACACCCAGCTCAAGGAGCTTCTCTAGGGAGCTGGCTACTGTCAGGCTTAATCTGTTCCTAGTCACGGGTCCTGGTTGGTGGTTACAAACTATCTTAGTATATGATGTTCAGTACTTTACAATTATATTACCATAAACCAAGTAACTCTTAGTCTCAAACCTAGAGAATAAAATCGGTGTTCCTTAGTCTGCCACACAAAACCCTCTGTACGGAAGCTTGCTCTGGTCCCCCCCTTTCTGGCCCTGTCTGGTTCCCCCTGCTGTGGCTGTGTCCTGGGACCCTCAGCCTTTGGAGGTCTCTTAAGCCTGTGAGACACCACAGCTCCCTCTGGCGTACCCACTTCTCCCACACGACACAGTTTCCCTTGGTGGGGGCTCACCTAGCACTGCCCTAAGGCCCCCGCACAGGTGTGCCCTCCAGGCTGCTGCTGGCCCACTCTGCTCCCGCCCTTGTGGCGGGCATGGTCTGTTCTGCCTGCATCCCTGCATGGGTCCCTCCTGCATGGTCGCTCAGCATGGCCATGCCTGCCTGCCTTGACCGGAGGGCCACCCCCGGCTGCTGGAACCCTCCCCACTCTGCTTGCCGCCTTCCCCTTTTGGAGTTCTGACTCCTAGGAATTTACATGGCTGCCTACACCCTGGCGCCAAAAAAAAAAAAACCACTGGGTACAGGGACATGATAGATATTTTTCTTGATGGGGACAACCTCCCCTGTCCCAGAGCTCCTGGAGCCAGTGCCTCTGTGGGGCTTGCCTGTCACCCGTGCTTGGCCTCCTTCCCTCCTGCTGCCTGCTTCCTGGCTACTGCTGTCTGTTGTCCTCCCAGCAGCCCCTCCGGGCCATCTTCATGGGAATCCCAGCTTCAATGCTGGCTTTTCTTTTTTTTTTTTTTTTTTTTTTTTTTTTTTTTTTTTTTT
>NW_012101810.1:1233806-1238707 GCF_000951045.1 Mandrillus leucophaeus
TTTTTTTTTTTTTTTTAAAGGGACAAAGTCTTGCTCTGTTGCCCAGGCTGGAGTGCAGTGGCGCGAGGTTGCTCACTGCAACCTCTGCGTCCTGGATTCTAGCAATTCCCCTGCCTCAGCCTCCCGAGTAGTTGGAATTACAGGCACACGCTGCCATGCCTGGCTAATTTTTTATATTTTAGTAGAGATAGGGTTTCACCGTGTTGCCCAAGCTGGTCTCCAACTCCTGAGCTCAGGCACTTCAGCCGTCTTGGCTTCCCAAAGTGCTGGGATGACAGGCATGAGCCACCGTGCCCGGCCCCATGTTCTTCTTACCTGCGCTGAGATGGTCAAATGAAATTTTGCATCTGTACTCTGCAGACAGGAGCCATGTCTAGTTTAAATGTGAATGTTCTTACTGGGGGCTGTTAAAAGAATTTCTTATTGAGGTCGGCACAGTGACTCACACATGTATTCTTAGCACTTTGGGAGGCCAAGGTGGGAGGATCACTTGAGGCTGAGTTTGAGACCAGCCTGGGCAACATGGGAAGACCCCACGTCTACTAAAATAGACAAAATTAGCTGCACGTGGCAGTGTGCACCTGCAGTACCAGGTACTAGTGAGGCTGAAGCAGGAGAATCACTTGAGCCCAGGAGGCAGAGGTTGCAGTGAGCCGAGATTGAGCCACTGTACTCCAGCCTGGGCAACAGAGCGAGACCCTGTCTCCAAAAAAAGAACGACTTATTGAAGTCATTTTGCTCTTTCAGATTTTTACATACCGTTGCTCAAAAGAGGGCTGCAAGAAGAAAGAGATGCTGCAGATGGCATGTGCCCAGTGTCACGGCAACTTCTGTATCCAGCACAGACACCCTTTGGACCATAGCTGCAGACACGGGAGTCGCCCTACCGTCAAAGCCGGGTGAGAAGAGACTCAGCTGCGATGGCTTGGAACACGCAGTAGCTTGCGTGGAAGCAGCTTGCACTCTAGTGGGAGGCGGCGCCCCATCGAGCACCGTCCCACACTGACTGCTGACCTTGTTTGTTGAGGGAGATGGGACTATAATAAAGTTGAATGCTGAAGTTGATTCTGGTGGTTCTCATTTCCCACTACTGCCGTCACCAAGTACTACAAACTGGGTGGCTCAAACCACAGAAATCAGTTCTTTCACAGTTCTGGGGGCTGGAAGTCCAGGCGCAGGGTGTTGGCAGTGCCGGCCCCTTCTGAGGCCTGCGGGGAGCATCGGCTTCATCTCCCCAGCATCTCGGGGCTCGTCGATGCGCAACCCCCGTCTCCACCTTCATCTTCACACGCCATTCTGTGTATGTCCTGACTTCCCCTTTTTGTAAGGATGCTGGTCATGTGATCCCACACTCGTGATCCCTTAAAGACTTGTGACTTCTGGAAAGACCCTGTCTCCACAGAAGGTCACACTCTGAGGTACTGAGTCTAGGGCTCTAGCGTGTCTTGGGGATATGATTCAACTCATAATGCTAATATTTGTCAAATTGGGAGGCATCTGCATCTGCTAAGCTGTTGCACCTGGTGGTGTCTTGTGTCCGTCCCTGGGCCGGGTCGGTGGTAGTCGCTTACCTGCAGGAAGCTGTGTGGGTTCTTGCGGTCAGCACGTGGAGGCTGAGCTGACCATCCACCCTCTCTGTAGGTGTTCACCCATGACAGCCTCTGAATCTAAGCCGTCGGGAGATTTCCTCGCCCTGGCTCCTGGAGGGCTGGCCCAGCGACTCAGGTACTGGTTCACCCGGCTCATGTGAATGCAGTTAGGTCTGCGTGGGGTGCTGCAGCTCTTCAGTGGTGACCATGGAAAGGCTGCGTGTGTAACTACAGTGTGACGCGATGCTCCAGTGGTGTGACTTCATCAGGGTGGATGAAGGACACAGGACCGGGGCCCCAGGTTACAAAAGCAGCTCACTCCACAAGCTCGCAGCAGCATCGAAGAGCTGGTTTCTGAAACAGCTTTCTGCCCTCCAAGATCTTCAGACCAACCCTTCTGTGTCATTCAAGACAAACCTGAAGAGAGCTGTTCTTTGTTCTTTGTGGTGGAAAGTAGAGTGATTAGGTCCTTCCCATCCGCGCTGCCGTGGGGGTTATCTCCACTCTAGAAAACTTCCGCACTCGGGTACCCGGTACTTCTAATGGCAAATAACCTGAAACCTTGAAACTTTCCCATTGAAATACACACATTAGGCTGGGCGTGGTGCCTCACACCTGTAACCCCAGCACTTTGGGAGGGCGAGGTGGGTGGATCACCTAAGGTCAGGAGTTCAAAACCAGCAAACACCAGACGGCTCACTTGTGCACTCTTCACCATGTTGCCTCTGTAATGATGTGGCTCTCTGGCCGAGAAGGTGGGGAAGGACATCCACCTGCCTGGCTGAGGGTTCTTGTCTAGCGGTGGCCACAGGCACTACTCGCATTCCCTGAGGCACGGCTGTGCCTGCTCCTGACTTCCAAGGGGCTGGGACTCGCTGTGTGAGAGAAGGTGTATCTTCCTGGACCAATTGTCCCTGCCACAGCCAACTTAAAACAGGCACAGTTCAGCCAGGTGCAGTGGCTCACGCCTGTAATCCCAGCACTTTGGGAGGCGGAGGCAGGCGGATCACCTGAGGTCAGGAGTTGGAGACCAGCCTGGTCAACATGGTGAAACCCCATCTCTACTAAAACAAAAATTAGCCAGGTGTGGTGGTGGCACACGCTTGTAATGCCAGCTACTCAGGAGGCTGTGGCAGGAGAATCACTTGAACTTGGGAGGCGGAGGTTGCAGTGAGCCGAGATTGTGCCACGCCACCTCCAGCCTAGGAGACAGTGAGACTCAATCTCAAAAAAAAAGCACCGTTGTCAGCAGCCAGCCAGCCTGAGAGACAGCTGCTTTGCACCTGGATGTGATTTCAGCACCAGCAAAGTTGCAAAATGCCACCTGTTGAAGATGGCTCTGTCCAGTGACGAAGCAGTGGAAACTTCCAGAAGTGACTTAAAACGACAATGGCAGGATAGGGCTTCCTCAAGTACTGGAGATTACAGGAGACTGGGTTTTATGGGATTGAAGAGCAGAAAGCCAAAACAATGCAGGGGAGGGGAGGGTAGGTGGGGTGTGAGGTCCACAGTCCTTCGTGGCTTAGATGACAGATGCACCCTTCGTGGCCTGACACTCTCCACCACTGTCTGATTTTGTGAAGCGATGAACACGGGTAACATAAATACTGGTCTTAGGTTTATACTGACAGCTACTATGCACATCAAGAGTGCAGTGATTTCCTGGGAACTTAGGGAGTGCTGGAATAAGGTGAAATAAAATGCCCCCGAGTTCATCCTGATCTGAACTGCCCTGGCCATCCAGATGTGCCCACCAGGCATCCCGCTGAGAGTTCACAAAAACACAAGCCACTGCATTTTTTTTTTTTTCTGGTTTCACCGTCTAAAAATGTAACGGGAAGGGTTTGTATTGTTTCCGTTGTATGAAAAGGTGATCAGACCTGCAGTCAGGCAAACAATGTTTCTGTCAATGACGGACCACGCGATGATGCTGTATTTTCACTATACCTTTTTATTTCAATCTGTCACAAACTTGTTTGCTTTTATTACTTTCAATTGACATAATTGTACATACTGATGGGGTACATTGTGGTATTTGGAGGAGTTTGAGACCAGCCTGGCCAACATGGTGAAACCCCGTCCCCCCTAAAAATATAAGCAGCCAGTCGTGGTGGTGGGCACCTGTAATCCCAGCTACTTGGCAGGCTGAGGCAGGAAGATTGCTTGGACCCGGGATGCAGAGGTTGCAGGGAGTCGAGATCGCACCACTGTACTCTAGCCTGGTGACAGAGCAAGACTCCATCTCAAAAAAAACAAAAACGAGCTGGTCATCCTTCAGTCCGACAGAATGCTGGGATGTAATCCTCCCAGCAGGCTGGACCACACCAGGCCTAGGTTTAGAAGCACAAACACGCAGCGCCATGCCACAGTGGCCCACAGCATTCAGCGCACTCGCACTCTGCACACGTTTGTCGCCTGGGAGCCACAGACTACGCCCTACAGCCTAGGTGTGGAGGAGGTGAGACCATCGGACCATTGAACTGTGTCAGTCACTCTAGGATGTTTGCACAACAATGCAATCACCTGACCACGCACATCCCTGACACTAGGTGACATGTGACTGTTTCTGTGCTTATTTCATGGGGTCTGTCCTAGGACAGCGGTTCCCAAGCCCTAGCCTGTGTCAAAACACAGGGCTCCTTTCGGGAGGGTGCTGGACCCCACCCCGAGGCCCTGATTCTGTGGTCTGAGGTGGACTCGGGTTTACACCTGGAGCTGCCTGGGTTACACGTCTGGTCTGGGACTGCGCCTGGACAAGCCGTTTCCCTGCGTCTCCAGCACTGCCGGCCATGTGTGCTGTGGAGCAGTGAAAGTGCAGACGGCACAGTGTTCAGTGTGGTTAAGTTTAAAAATCACTAACTTGGTTCAGTCAGTGGAAAACTTAGGTACGTTAGGAACCTGGGTATGTGAACTGAATTTGCAGATGAGGTGTTCTAATGAAAAAATGTTTTTAATTTTTAAAGTCTTAAACAATGTTCTGATAATTTCATGTTCAAATTGAAATGTTTCCAGCCGGGCCCAGTGGCTTACGCCTGGAATCCCAGCACCTTGGGAGGCTGAGGTGGGCGGATTGCTTGAGTCCAGACGTTTGAGACAGGATTGGGCAATGTAGTAAGATGAAGTATCTCAAAAAAATAAGTAGCCGGGCATGATGGCGTGTGCATGTGGTCCCAGTTACTCAGGAGGCTGAGGTGGGTGGATCACCTGAGCCTGGGGACGTCAAGGCTGCAGTGAGCTGTGATCACACCACTGCACTCCAGCCTGGGTGACAGAGAGCAAGACTGTCTCATTAAAAAAAAAAAAAAAAAAAAA
>NW_012101810.1:1240122-1241125 GCF_000951045.1 Mandrillus leucophaeus
CTGGCTGGAGCGTCACTCAGCGGGCGAGTCGGCCGTGGCCCTGCTGGCTGGAGTGTCACCCAGAGCAGGCGACTCGGCCGTGGCCCCACTGACTGGAGCGTTAGAGTTAACCGTGGAGGTCACCAGCCTTGCCTGAAGAAGCGGATTTGGACCTGGACTGGTGGGGCGTGGGAGGAGATGTTTGCAGATACTGAACGTTTTCTCTCGCTGGGTTGGACAGGCTCGCAATCCTGTGCCTGGCGTCTCCCGTCGTCACCCCACCTGCCTACAGCGGGGGGAAGCACGTCTCAGGAAGCGTCCTCGCCCCCTGCCGTGGGGGCTCTCCTTTGTCTGAGTTGGGCTTTGGCTGGCATCACTGGGTTTTTTGGGCAGGGCCCAGGGCCACGCTGTCGCCCCTGGTGCCCGGCATTTTGGAGAGGATCCTGGGAGCCTGGCTGCTACTTCCCTTTCTGGTGTACGGGCTGCAGTATCAAACATTTTCACAAGATGTCCCCAAAAGGCCTTTGAGTCAGAGTGAGGGTTGACAGCGTCCAGCATTCCTGGTGAGAAATTAGGTGCAGCGTCACAGGAAGGACGGATGTAACCAGCCGGTCAATCCTAACTCAGTTTCTTTAGGTTAACAAAGTTAAAAGGGGTCGGGGATATTTTTAAATGTACTCTTCATTAACCTTCCAGATGTATTCTTTTCTGTAAGCCTAAGACTGCACTTGAAAGATCAGCTCTGAAATGAGTTCCTAAAATAGGTCAGTGGCTGAAATTGCCGTAGTTTCCCAAATGTTAAGCTTAAGAATGAGGCTCTTTCGGCCGGGCGCGGTGGCTCACGCCTGTAATCCCAGCACTTTGGGAGGCTGAGGTGGGCGGATCACGAGGTCAGGCGTTCGAGACCAGCCTGGCCAGCATGATGAAACCCCGTCTCGACTAAAGATACAAAAAAAATTAGCCAGGCGTGGTGGCACATGCCTGTAATCCCAGCTACTTGGGAGGCTGAGGCAGGAGAATCGCT
>NW_012101810.1:1241240-1243504 GCF_000951045.1 Mandrillus leucophaeus
CATTCTCCTGCCTCAGCCTCCCGAGTAGCTGGGACTACAGGCGCCTGCCACCTCGCCCAGCTAATTTTTTGTATTTTTAGTAGAGATGGGGATATTCACTGTGTTAGCCAGGATGGTCTCAATCTCTTGACCTTGTGATCTGCCTGCCTCGGCCTCCCAAAGCATTAGGATTACAGGTGTGAGCCACCGCACCCGGCCCGCATTCTGGATGTTTCATTCCACACTAAAGCTATTTTTGCAGATAGTTGTGCTGTGGTGAATCTTAAAAAAAAAATGAAACAGCAGTCCACTCAGAGGAGGCTCTTCATGGGCCAGCGTTTCCATCTCCTGGTTGCACTTGAACAGTCCCTGGAGAATGAGAGCAATTAGAAAGGTTACTGTTTCTATGGCAGTTCGGAAGAAAGTGTAAGACATTCTAGATAAAATCGGCTGTTCGGCGAGCCAGGGTCAGTGCACAGTGCTGAGCGGTGTGATCATTTGCTGGGGTGATTTGGGCCGGTTGTTGGGCTGGGCATTGACTCAGTTCCCCAGGACTTCTGTGGCACCCACACTTTGTCAGTCATTCGCAGCCTCTGATTCTCTGTTCTGCGGGGGTCCAAGCCCATCTTCCATTGTGCTACACAGCTGGGTCTCTTGGCAGTAAATCTTGGAAGTTCTGTCTGAAGCAGTGATTCCTAAACTTGTTCAGGTGTCAGAAACCCAACCAGTCTTGGCTTTCTGGGGCCTACCAAGAACACAGCTGAACTGAGTGCTGCATGTGTTCTGACAACACGAGGTGCATTAGATACTGAATCTAGCGTAGACAGACAACAAGCATCCAGGGTGTGTCATGAAGTTTGTAGGAAGAAAGAGAAGTGGAGAAAGTGGTATCACTTTAAGCTTTGCTGTAAATGAGAAAAGCCAGCTTAATCCAATTTGAGGCCAGAGATCCTTGGGAGATGGTTGAGAGTATTTTGCAACAGTTGGACTGATCAGCTATGGTTCACAGTCTTATGAAAACAGCTAGTAACGGCCAGGCACGGTGGCTCACAGCTGTAATCCCAGTACTTTGAAAGGCAGAGGCAGGCAGATCACTGAAGTCAGGAGTTTGAGGCCAGCCTGACTAACATGGTGAAATCCTGTCTATACTAAAAACAAAAATTTTCTGGGTGTGGTGGTGAGCACCTGGAATCCCAGCACTGTGGGAGGCCAAGGTGGGTGGTTCATTTGAGGTCAGGAGTTTGAGACCAGCCTGGACAACATGGTAAAACCCTGCCTCTACTAAAAATACAAAAATACAAAAATTAGCCGGGTGTGGTGGCGGGCACCTGTAGTCCCAGCTTTTCAGGAGGCCGATGCAGGAGAATTGCTTGAGCCCAGGAGATGGAGGCTGCAGTGACCCGAGATTGTGCCACTGCACTCCAGCCTGGGCAACACAGTGAGACTCTGTCTCAAAACAAAAGTTTCGTATCTCAGACACCAATAATTTAGTGTTCAAGAAAGTAGGAAGTGAGTGATATAACTTCTTAATATTATAAAACATGCATACCTCATCAAACAATAAAAGAATGTAGTAAGATAATAGGATGTAAAACTAACACACAGGATCAAAAGCCTTCATTCCCACAAACAATAATCAGAAGATGTAACGGAAGAGGAAAACCCCATTTACAATGGCAATAAAGATAAAACACATAGGAATAAACTTAAGACATATAAGACCTATATTGGATAAAACTTTAAAATGTGTTTCATGAAGTTTTATTTTGGAAGAAAAGAGAGAAAAATGTGTGTTTCATGAAAGGTACAATAGTAGATGCAAATCAATGGAGAGACAGTCCTTGTTCTTGGAAGACTCAACAACCAAGAAAGACGGGTGTAAGACATAACGTGAGAGTATGTGAGAATGACCCTAGATAGCCTTACAAGGGTATCATCTGACAATGTGTAAGGATGACCCCAGATAGCCTTACACGGCTATCTTGTAAAGGATATTCAGATTTACCTATTCAGGGCCTATCTTGTGCTCACCCTGCCACAGCCCTGGAATCAGCCATTTCTCCCAGAAGCCCTGGTCCATGTTCATGGGGGAAGATATTTAGGAGCCATGCTCTGGGTGCTAGGAGTACTCAGTGCCACTGGGATGTCATTGTGTCCTACCAGGTCCCTCCCACAATGCGTGGGAATTATGGGAGCTACAATTCAAGATGAGATTTGGGTGGGGACACGGCCAAACCGTATCAATTTCTAATTTCCAAAAATAAAAATGAAAAAATTTTCTTTTC
>NW_012101810.1:1245187-1256156 GCF_000951045.1 Mandrillus leucophaeus
GCTCTGTTGCCCAGGCTGGAGTGCAGTGGCTTGATCATAACTCACTGCAACCTCCACCTCCTAGGCTCCAGCGATCCTCCCACCTCAGCGTCCGGAGTATCAGGAACTACAGGCACATACCACCACATCCGGCTAATTTTTATTTTTTTAATTAATTAATTAATTAATTAATTATTTTTTTTTTTTAAAGACAAGAGTCTCACTCTGTCGCCCAGGTTGGAGTGTAGTGGCACGATCTCGACTCACTGCAACCTCCACCTGTGGGCTCAAACGATTCTTCTGCCTCAGCCTCCGGGGTAGCTGGGATTACAGGCAGCTGCCACCACGCCTGGCTAATTTTTGTGTTTTTAGTAGAGACGGGGTTTCGTCATGTTGGCTAGGCGGGTCTGAACTCCTGAGCTCAACCCTGCCTCGGCCTCCCAAAGTGCTGGGATCCCAGGCGTCAGCCACCGCGCCCTGACACAAGTATTATTATAAGAGTACCCACCCTGTATATTTTTTAGCACCTAGTTTGAGTCCTAGCCGTGTTGATCCCAATAGCCATAGCTCATCCATTTCGACTCCGAGTGGAGTTCCATGCCCTGGACCCTCGGCAGAGGCCTCATCCCGGGACGCCTGCCTGGCAGGGGCAGCTGCACCCCAGACCCCCCCATCGCTGCGGGGCCCAAACCTAGTCGTCTGCACGTGTTCCGGGCAGGGCGGGTTGCCTTGGCAACCAGCAGCTCTTCTAGCAATTCTAGGCCCCTAGAGATGGCGTCACTAGCCCGCGCCCGGGCCTGGACCCGCCCTCCGTGCTGCCGTCGCTTGCCATTAGCCCGCGGAGAGACGGACGTTCACCTCGTCCAATGGGAGGCTCCGCGCTCCTGAAGGGGGGACTAACGCTTACCTGGGGCGCGAGTCCCTGCCGGAAGCCGGCGTCCACGACGCAGCTGCTCAAGCTTGGGTGGGCGAAGTGGGCGCAGGTAGGAGAGTGGGGCTGCAGCGGGGTGGCCGGCGGGTCAGGGTGCCGAGGTGATCCAGAGCCCCGGGGCGGGCTCCCGCGGGGCCCCGCCCCCTCCACGTGGGTGCGCGGAGGCCTGGCGTGGCGCGATTGGGCGGCGGCCCTGGAGTCCCGGGTGCTGGAGAGGCTGGTGCGTCCGGTGCGGTCCCGCGCGGGCTCCGACGCTGGCACCCCCTCTGGATTAACTCAGTGCGGGCGGGAGGAAGGACGCCGCTGGCTCCTAGGTCGCAGGCCGTCAGCCCTCGCTGTGGCTCTGGTTTAATTGTCTTCCCCTGAAGACTCCCTGATTGCCTTCCGAGGCTTTCAGCTCCCACTTTCTCTCTTTTTTTTATTTTTGAGTCAGTGTCTCGTTGTGTCACCCAGGCTGGAGTGCAGTGGCGTGATCATAGCTTACTGCGGCCTCCACCTCCTGGACTCAAGCTGTCCTCCCGCCTCATCCTGCCCAGCAGCTGGGACCACATGCGCGCGCCACCACACCCGGATAATTTTTTAAAATGTTTTTTGTAGAAACGGGGTCTCACTATGATACCCAGGCTGGTCTCGAATTCTTGGTCTCAAGCGATGGATCCTCCCGCCTCGGTCTCCGAAAGTGCTGGGATTACAGGAGTGAGCCATCAAGCCCGGCCTCACTTTCCATCATAAGCATGCTTTCCATTCCTTCCTTCCTTCCATCTTTCATTCGTTCGTTTTTAAAAAACGTTCATTGGGTTCCTCCTGCGCTGTTCGGGGCATTGGGCTACAGCTGTCAACAAGTGGAGACAAGTCTGTGATCTAGTGAACTTCCATTCTGGAGGGGAGAGACAGATGACCAAGGTGCACAGAGCAGGTGGTGATAAGTGCTGTGGAGAAGATGAGAACAGGGGGTTCGAGAGTGGAGAGGAAGCAGGAGGAGGAGTGAGGCACCAGAACATTCCATGCCGGGCAACAGCAGGGAGCCCAGTGTGGCTGCGGCCAATTTGGGAACAGAGAAAGAGGAGGTGAGGCCCAGAGATGCGGGGAGGGGCCAGGGCAGTGGTGTGGACTTTACCAACTGGCAAGGACCTTGACTTTCCCTTCAAGTGGAAGGGGACAGCTTGGGAAGTTTTTGAGTGGAGGTGACACACAATCTGATTTAGGGCTTTAAAAGCCATCGTGAGAGGTGGTGGCTTGGACCAGGTACCTACGGGATCATAAGGGAGTCACATTCTGGGTGTATTTCAGTGATAAACCGACGGGAGGTGGTGGTAGGTTGGACGAGTGTGTGAGAAAGAGAGGAGTTGTGGATGGACCAAGGTTTTAAGCTTGAGCTACGACGTGAACCTCATCAGATGGATGTTTTTGGAGAGGATGAACACCGGGAAGCTCAGGTTTGTGGAGGGTGATCAGGGTATTGATTACAACTTCTTAAGTTTGAGATGATATGTGTGTAGATGACACATATAGGTACATATGTATGGTTTTATATATACAGTTATGTATATACACAGTTTATATATACACACACACACATATATATATATTTTTTTTTTGAGACAGAGTCTCACTCTGTTGTCCAGGCTGGAGTG
Source organism: Mandrillus leucophaeus (assembly GCF_000951045.1). Lineage (NCBI taxonomy): Eukaryota > Metazoa > Chordata > Mammalia > Primates > Cercopithecidae > Mandrillus > Mandrillus leucophaeus. The sequence continues at coordinate 1,247,732 of NW_012101810.1, forward strand.
CAGTGGCGTGATCTCAGCTCACTGCAACCTCCACCTCTTGGGTTCAAACGAATCTCCTGCCTCAGCCTCCCAAGTAGCTGGAATTACAGGCATGCACCAGCACACCCAGCTATTTTTTGTATTTTCAGTAGAGACGGGGTTTCACCATGTCCCAGGCTGGTCTCCAACTCCTGACCTCAAGTGATCTCCCTGCCTCGGCCTCCCAAAATGCTGGGATTACAGGCGTGAGCCACTGTGCCTGGCCATACACATATATATACATACATATGTGTGTGTGTGTGTGTATGTATGTATGTATACATCTGTATAAACAGTGTAAACAGAGATCAGGAGTTCAGGTATGTACATATATATATATGTCTAGGTACATGTATATGACCGCATATATGTTTAACTGTATACATGCACAGTTGAGTTGGCGTGTAGTTCAAGCATAGGGTTAATAAGAGACCTGTAAAGAGAGGAAACAAAGTCATCAGCATCTAGTTGTATTTGAAGCCACGTGACCGAATGGGATCACGAGGGAGTGAGGAGGCTGAGCACTAAGCCTGGGTCCTTCAGTGTTCAAGGACAGGCGATTAAGAGGTGGGAGCAAAAGCAGGAGTTGTGCTGTCTGTGCTGGATGCCGGGTGAAAAACGCCTGTCAAGAGAGAAGGAAGGATCAACAGTCCAATGCTCTTAGGTCAGATAAATTGCATACTGAGAGTTGGCAATGGGATTTAGCCAGGTGGGTGTCATTGTGGCAAGGTGGTTGGGGCAAAAGCCTGATGGGATGCGGGGAGGAAAGGAGTCAGAGACAGGGCAGGTAGATGACTGTTTCTTTCCTCCCCTCCCCTCCCCTTCCTTTTTCTCTCTGTCTCTCTCTTTTTCTTTTTTTTTTTTTTTTTTGAGACGGAGTCTCGCTCTGTCGCCCAGGTTGGAGTGCAGTGGCGCGATCTCGGCTCACTGCAAGCTCCACCTCCCGGGTTCACGCCATTCTCCCACCTCAGCCTCCGAGTAGCTGGGACTACAGGCGCCCGCCACCACGCCCGGCTAGTTTTTTGTATTTTTAGTAGAGACGGGGTTTCACCATGTTAGCCAGGATGGTCTCCATCTCCTGACCTCGTGATCCACCCGCCTCGGCCTCCCAAAGTGCTGGGATTACAGGCTTGAGCCACCACGCCTGGCCTTTTCTTTTCTCTCCTCTTTCCTCTCATTCTGTCGCCTAGGCTAGAGTGCAGTGGCGCAATCTTGGCTCACTGTAACCTCCACCTCCCTGGTTCAAGTGCTTCCCCTGTCTCAGCCTCCCAAGTAGCTGGGACTGCAGGCACCCACCACCACACCCAGCTAATTTTTGTTTATTTTTAGTTCAGACAGGATTTCACCATATTGGTCAGGCTGGTCTCGAACTCCTGACCTCAGGTGATCTGCCCGCCTTAGCCTCCCAAAGTGCTGGGATTACAGGTGTGAGCTACTGCACCCAGCCTTGCCTTTTTTTTTTTTTTTTTTTTTAAGAAACAGGGTCTCTCACCCTGTCACCCAGTTTGCAGTGTAGTGGCATGATCATGATTCGCTGCACCCTTGAACTCCTGGGCTGAAGTGATTCTCCTGCCTCAGCCTCCCAAGTAGCTGGGACTATAGGCGCGGGCCACTATGCCCAGCTAACTACAAAATATATGTATTTTGGGGCCAGGTCTGGTGGCTCACACCTGTAATCCCAGCAGTTTGGAACGCCAAGGTTGGAGGATCGCTTGAGCCCAGGAGTTTGAGACCAGTCTGGGCAACATGATGAAACCCCATTCCTACAAAAAATACAAAAATTAGCTGGGCATGGTGGCGTACACCTGTAGTCCCAGCTGCTGCAGAGGCTGAATTGGGAGGATCGCTTGAGCCTGGGCAGTTGAGGCTGCAGTGAGCTATGATCACGCCACTGCGTTCCAGCCAAAATCTTTTTTGTAGTGACAGGGTTTCACTATATTGCAAGGCTGGGCATACGGCTTGATTTTTTGTAGAAAAAATATGGCACAAATTTGGTTCTCACAACGAACTTTATAGCAAACAATCTTTCTCCCATTTATTATTATTGTAAAGTAGCACGTGGATGTTATATTTTTATTTAATTAATTAATTAATTAATTAATTAATTTATTTTTTGAGATGGTGTCTTGCTCTGTCGCCCAGGCTGGAGTGTGGTGGCGCGATCTTGGCTCACTGAAACCTTCACCTCCCAGGTTCAAGTGATTCTCCTGCCTCCGCCTCCAGAGTAGCTGGGACTATAGGCACATGCTACCACGCCCGACTAAGGTGTTACATTTTTAAATTTATGGTAAATAACTTGAGAGGGATTATAGTTTTTATTTTTCCCAGTATATCGAGGGGTTGTGGAACCATCACCACAATCTAATTTTAAACTTTTTTCTTCTCCCACAAGAAATCCTGTAGCCCTTCGTGGTCACCCACTCTTCCCTCCGCTTGCCCTATCCCTAAATAATCTCTGATCTCCTTTCTGTCAGTATAATTTACATATCCTGAGCTTTTCACAGAAGTGGAATTTTGCAGTGCGGAGTCTTGGGGGTCTGGCTTCTCTCACCCAGCACAGTGTCTTCTGGGTTCATCGTGCTGCGGCACGTGTCAGTGTCCCATTTCGTTTGGTGGCCGAATAGTATCCCCTGTGCGAATGCGCCACGTTTGGTTCCCCCTTCGTCCATGGATGCACAGACACGGAGGTTGTTTTGACTGCTTGGATATTAGGCACGTACTGCCGTGGACATCATTGTACGTTTTTATGGAGATGTGTTCGTTTCTCTTTGATTGGCATTTCCTAAATGGCCCATGATGCTGAGCTGCGTTTCATGTGCCTGTTGGCCATTCGTGTATCTTTGGAGAGACGTCTCTTCAGATCCCTTCCCCATTTAAAAACCGGGTTATTTGTCTCCTATTGTTGAGTTGTTAGAAGTCTTTATATATTCTGGTTACTAGTGTCTTGTCAGATATGTGATTTGCAGGTATTTTTCTCCAATACTATGGGTGGTCTTTTTTTTTTTTTTTTTTAAATACAGGTTCTCACTTTGTTGTCCAGGCTGGGTTGTAGTGGCATAATCATGGCTTATTACAACCTCGATTTCCTGAGCTCAGATCATCCTCCCACTTCAGCCTCCAAGGTAGCTGGGACTCCAGGTGTGCATCACCATGCCCGGCTAATTTTTTGTATTTTTTGTAGAGATGGAGCCTCACTGTGTTGCCCAGGCTGGTCTTGAACTCCTGGGCTCAAGCAGTCCTCCCACCTCCCAAAGTGCTGGGATTAGAGGCGTGAGCCACCGTGCCCGGCCTGCGTTTTCTTTTTGCTTTGTTTTGTGTAGAGATGTGGTCTTGCTGTGTGGTCGGGACTGGTCTGGAACTCCTGGCCTCAAGTGATCCTTCTGCTTCAGCCTCCCAAAGTGCTGGTATTACAGGCATGAGCCACCGCACCCAGCCTCTTTATTTTCTTGCTGGCATCCTTTGCAGCACAAAAGTTTTACATTTTGTTGTAGTCCAATTTATTTTCTTTTTCTTTTGCTGCCTGTTTTTGGTGGCATATGTGAGAGGCCATTGCCTAATCCAAGGTCATGAAGATTTACTCCTATGTTTTCTTCTATAATTTTATAGTTTTAGGTCTTCCATTTAGGACTTTGATCTATTTTGAGTTAGTTTTGTGTATGGTGTGAGGTAGGGCTCCAAATCAGTTCTTTTATATGTTGGTAGCCAGTTGTCCTGGCACCATTTGTCTTTCTCACTGAATTGTCATGGCACTCTTATTGAAAATCAGTTGACAGTAAATGAAAGTAAACGTCATTTTCCATAACAAACATTCATTATCTCAAAGCTTGAGTCACTTTCCCTTAGAACTATTAAAATAAACTTTTCCATAATATGGAAAAGTCTTTTATCCCTTTTTAGCAAATAGACATAGTGATTAAGTTTTTAAATGATAACTTACAGAATGAATATAGATTTGACTTAACTTTTATAGTAATGGGTATGTAAATATTTGCTGAACTTTTCTTATTTCTCTCACAAGGTAATTGGCTGGCATGGTCTTTTGTCTTTTCAGAGCCCCTGTGTCAACAGTATCTCATTCTTCCAAGATTTCTTATTACACAGCTAATTGAAATCTGTAGCCTCTGGCTTCTGATGCTTTTTAAATATAAGGCTCAATTAAAGAATAAGGGGCTTGGGGTTTTCTGATTCCACAATAGGAATATTCTTTCAGTGTGCTGTTACCAGTGACGGCCCCAAGTGGGATGGAGGGAGCCCTTGTGCAGGCTCTGCCCTTTGGACGGGGCCTTTGCTCTTCAACTGTCTCCTTGGTTTCTGGCGTAACCTAGCATCCCAGGCCTGCCTTGACCTCCCCTGACTCTTTTTCACAGCTAGTGGTATTTAGACCACACCTGGGCTCTGGGTGGGCTCAGTGCTGCCAGGCCCTTTCCATGATGATCATCCTTTAACTGCCGCTCTCCTGTCACCTTTCCTGCTTTACTTTTTTTTTTTTTTTTAAACATAAGGTCTCATTCTTTTGCCCAGGCTGGAGTGCAGTGGTGCAATCATGGCTCACCACAGCCTCGACCTCCTGGGCTCAAGCAATCCTCCCACCTCCACCTCCTGAGTAGCTGAGACCACAGGTGTGCCTCACCAAGCATAGCCAATTTTTAAAAAATGTTTTGTAGACATGGAGCCTCGCTATGTTGCCCAGGCTGGTCTCAAACTCCTGGGCTCAAGCAGTCTGCCCACCTCAGCCTCCCAGAATGCTGGGATGACAGGCGTGAGCCACTGTGCCCGGACTGTTTTAATTTTGGGGTGGGATTTGGCTTTCTTGGTGTTCCCTGGCTTACTGACGCGGTCCTTTGTGGGTGTGTGTCTGAGCTGTCTGGGCTGGAGGCCATGTGGTGAAGCAGCGTGCTGGTTGTTGAGTTCCTGTCTCTCAGCTCCCCAGCGCCTCTGTGGTACTCCCCCACCCCCACCCACTCGGGGGCCTACATAGCCTGGGGCTCTGCAGGACACTTTTCTGTTCTCAGCTCCTTTTAAGGCTCTACCCAGTAGGGGCAGCAGGGGAGACTGGGAGCTGGAGGGTGGGGAGGAGTGTAAGTAAGGAGGAGTGTGGGTGAGGAGGTGGCCCTGGGGAGGGTGGGGACAGGAAGGGGGGGTGGGGACAGGGACATGGGGTCGGGCGAGGGCTTCTTCTGCTCCTGCTGTCCTGTCTGAGCGAGCCCATGCAGGAGGCTTCGCTGCAGCAGCAGGTGTGGGCCGGGCTCCTGCTTCTCCCTCCTAGAAGCAGCCCGTTCCCTGCCCGCACCCCACCCCAGGTTCTTCCTTAGGTCTCAGCCACAGCCGCCAGTACCTCTCCATCAGGGACCCAGGGCCTGCTACCCCAGCCCCTCCAGCAGGCTCCCAGGTCTGGTGGCCTCAGCTGCCTCTTTCGGCTCCCTCTTCACACAGTTCACAAAGGACACGGGTTCTGCCATCCCTAGACTTCTCCGTCTTGGTGTGGTGTTCTAGAGACTGCTGTGCTGGAGAAAGGAGGCCTAACCACGTGCCCCTCGAATGCTGCATCCACCCTCGTACGTGGCCTGCTCCATGCTCCTTGGATGCTCAGAGGAGATCCCAGACTTAGGGTGGTCCTTGAGCCCCTCCACCAGAGGTGGCCAGGTGTCCTGTGATGGGCAGGGCTGGCACCCACAGCCCGGGTGGTGCCACAGCTTCCCTAGTTGACGGGGAGCACGAGTGAGCCCATGATAGGAGAAAGTGAAAACAATTCAAAATATTCAGTGATTAGAGAGCAGGCAGATTTTCACTTTTGGGAAATTATGATACTGTCACTGAAGATGGTATTTCTCTCAATCTTAAAAGCTTTGTGTTCATGTTCAGTTAGAAATATAGAATATATAATCCATGTATGATTGCAGCTGTGTTAAATAAAAGCAGTCAGAAAAAAGACCGAACGGGGCCGGGCACGGCAGCGCACGGCAGTGGCCCCAGCGCTTGGAGAGGCTGAGGCAGAAGATGGCTTGAACCAAGGGGTTTAAGACCAGCCTGGGCAGCATAGCAAGACCCTGCCTCTACAAAAAATTTAAGTTAGCCAGGCATGGTGGCACACGCCTGTGATTACAGCTACTCAGGAGGCTGAGGTGGGAGGATGGCTTGAGCCTGGGATTTTGAGGATGCAGTGATCCAAGATTGTGCCACCGCACTCCAGCCTGGGTGACAGGGTGAGATGACCCGAGATCGCACTGCTGCACTCCAGCCTGGGTGACAGGGTGGGATGACCTGAGATTGCACTGCCACACTCCAGCCTGGGTGACAGGGTGAGATGACCTGAGATTGCACTGCCGCACTCCAGCCTGGGTGACAGAGTGAGATGACCTGAGATTGTGTCACCGCATTCCAGTCCGGGTGACAGAGTGAGATGAGCCGAGATCGCACTGCCGCACTCCAGCCTGGGTGACAGGGTGAGATGAGCCGAGATCGCACTGCCGCACTCCAGCCTGGGTGACAGGGTGGATGACCCGAGATTGCACTGCCGCACTCCAGCCTGGGTGATAGTGAGATGAGCCGAGATTGTGTCACTGCACTCCAGCCCGGGTGACAGAGTGAGATGAGCCGAGATCGCACTGCCGCACTCCAGCCTGGGTGACAGGGTGAGATGAGCCGAGATCACACTGCCACACTCTAGCCCGGTGACAGAGTGAGATGAGCCAAGATCCTACTGCCGCACTCCAGTCCGGGTGACAGAGTGAGATGACCTGAGATTGCACTGCCGCACTCCAGCCTGGGTGACAGGGTGGGATGACCTGAGATCGCACTGCCGCACTCCAGCCCGGGTGACAGAGTGAGATGAGCCGAGATCGCACTGCCGCACTCCAGCCTGGGTGACGGAGTGGGATGAGCCGAGATCGCACTGCCACACTCCAGCCTGGGTGACAGAGTGAGATGAGCCGAGATTGTGTCACCACACTCCAGCCCGGGTGACAGAGTGAGATGAGCCGAGATTGCACTGCCGCACTCCAGCCTGGGTGACAGGGTGGGATGAGCCGAGATCGCACTGCCGCACTCCAGCCTGGGTGACAGTGAGATGAGCTGAGATCGTGCCACCGCACCCCAGCCTGGGTGACAGGGTGAGACCCTGACTCAAAAAAAAAAAAAAAAAAAAAAGACGGAAAGGAAATACACCAAAATGTCAAATTGGTTGCCATAGGTGATGAAATGTGGGGGTTTGAGTTTGTTTTAACTTTTATGTTTTCTGTATTTTCTGAAATACTTTTTTTAAAAAACGGGAAAGTGCCCTATTTCTTTTTATTTAAAAATCTTATATGAGCTAAGCCTTTTATTTCCTTATTTTCAGCAGTTTACTTTCTCTGTTGCAGGATGGCAAAACAGAAGAGAAAAGTTCCTGAAGTGACGGAGAAAAAGAACAAAAAGCTGAAGAAGGCCTCAGCAGAGGGGCCACTGCTGGGCCCTGAGGCCGTGCCAAGCGTCGATGGAGCCAGCTCCAAGGTAAGGCCGCCAGTGCTTCGCGGGCCCCGCCCTCTGGGATCCACCTGTTTTCTGATCTAGAAGGAGGGGGCGGCTCAGCCTGCTGGTCTCTGTGGAGCAGAGGCTGGAACAGATGCGGAGGCGTGGATGGGCTTGGTGCCTTCCAGAAGCAATTGTAGGACAAAAAAGGATTGTAGTAAATTTTGAGTTGGAACCCCATGATCGCCTTTTTTAGCCATCAGGACACTGCTGTTTTGGGTGCCGTGATGTGTAGGGGACTTGGTGGCGGCATGCAGGATGGTGAGGGGCCTGCAGCAGGCCTTTGGTTGTGCTCTGGGAAGGTGCGGGCGGCGGCTCCTCACCTGGACATGCGCAGGGGCGTGGCCTGAAGCCTGTGGTTAAAAACGCACATCTAGAAATGTTCACGTCGAATAACATGGTTATTGTCCGTATGAAACTCACCCGTTGGCCTCACTTTCTAAACTGTGCAGTGGATTATAAATAACGTTGAGATCTGAGTGTCCACCACCATTCACCTGAAAAGATACGTGAGCCATCTTCTCCTAAAGTTACGCATTTTTATTCCTCGTTTTCTTGAGACACAGTCTCGCTCTGTCACCCAGGCTGGAGGGCAGCGTCACCCAGATCACCCAGGCTGGAGTGCAGTGGTGGGATCTTGGCTCAGTGCAACCTCCATCTTCTAGGTTCCAGCGATTCTCCTGCCTCAGCCCCACAAGTAGCCAGGATTACAGGTGCACACCACCGCACCCGACTAATTCTTTGTATATTTTATAGAGATGGGGTTTCACCACGTTGGCCAGGCTGATCTTAACTCCTGACCTCAAGTGATCCACCCGCCTCGGCCTCCCAACATGCTGGAATTACAGTCGTGAGCCACCGCGCCTGGCCTGCATTTTTATTCTTTTTTTTTTTTTTTTTC
>NW_012101810.1:1256206-1268381 GCF_000951045.1 Mandrillus leucophaeus
TTTTTTTTTTTTTTTTTTTTTTCCTGAGACAGAGTCTCACTCTGTCACCCAGGCTGGAGTGCAGTGGTGCCATCTTGGCCCACTGCCAGCTCCGCCTCCTGGGTTCACGCCATTCTCCTGCCTCAGCCTCCCGAGTAGCTGGGACTACAGGCGCCCACAACCACGCCTGGCTAATCTTTTTGTATTTTTAATAGAGACGGGGTTTCACTGTGTTAGCCAGGATGGTCTTGATCTCCTGACCTCATGATCCCACCGCCTCAGACTCCCAAAGTGCTGGGATTATAGGTGTGAGCCACCGCGCCCAGCCCTGCATTTTTATTCTTGAAAGTATTTTGTTCTGTCCTGTATCATGTTTATCTTCCACAAAAAGATGCATATACATTTAAATTTGAAAATATAAAAAATTTTTTTACCCACCAAGTTCTGAGTGTTAAAATTTTTCTTCTACGTTGAGCTGTGTTTACCGTTAGTAGCATGCTGTTGATCAAAACAGCATAATCGATTAGGAATTTTCACAAATGATTCTACATAAAGTGAAATCCGATGAGGCATGCATCGCATCGTGGTCAGGGCCTTGTGACCCTGTGTCACCACCCCGCGAAGGGCAGGGCTTTCTGTGTCTCTGCGGTTGGTGCACTCACCTGTGGATCTGCGTGTCATTGTTCGAGAGAAAGCGGGTTTCCACGGGCTGTGTTCCTGTTCCCACGTCAGATTTCAGTGCCACGTAGCCTTGTTGACACAGATGAGTAAATAGGAACGAGAGTGTTGTTGTAGCTTTGTTGCTTAAGTCCTTAAACTTTGAGACCATTCTGTGGTTTGGGGCACATATTTTCAGAATTTATTTTAAAGATCGATCAGTAAGTGACAGCTAGACTGGGTCCCTGAGTTGTTCAAGGGCCCAGTGCCAACTTGTTACATTTGTTCACTTCCCCAGGGTGACGCCAGGGTTCAAGCTCTGCTGTTGTTTAGTGCTGGAGGTCTCGTGCCTGGGGTGATGTGCCATTGTGAGATGTGGGGTGGCAGGTGGCCCTGTTTTTCATGAAATGAGAAAAGGGCCGCTGTGCGGAGGGAGGTGGAAAGGGGGAGCCCATGCGGACCCTTCTTCAAAGCGGCTTCCAGCAGGAGGTGGGCACAGCCGGTGCTTGGAGGGGTCCCTGGGCTGCCCAGCCGCAGATGCCTGGGACAGTGGAGTGTGCCTGGTTGCTGGGTGTGGCCCAGCTCACTCTGGGATCCTGTCCAATGAGGCAGTGCTGAGCTCTCGGAAGGTGGTGTAAAATCACGTCCACCACGTCTGTGGCTGCAGGCGGCTCAGCAGGCGTGGGTGGAGGGGAGAAGTGGGGGTATGTGCCTAGAGGAGGTCCTGGCTATCTCAGAGGGTCGTCTGTCACTGCCACCCCCGAGGGGCGAGGGAAGCCAGATAGCACCCCCAGCACAGCCAGACAGCTTGTCCTGGGCTCTCTTTAGCGGAACGCCCCAAGGTCACCTGGAGGCCGAGGCCTGGCAGGTGCAGAGGTCCTATGGCTCCCATGCAGTGGATCAGGAGGCAGCCCAGCATTCCACCTGAGCCTCGCCCTGAATTTCAGCTCCTCCTCCTCCACGAGCTGTTGAATTCCTGTGTCCCCAAGCCGACTGCCTCTTATTCGCACCTTCTTCCCAGCCTGAGGTCCAGTTGTGTGGGTGCTTTTTGGTTTCTGGGTTCCAGATGGACACTGGTTTCCCGAGAGCTGTTGGATCTTTTGTTCTGTGGTTCAGCCCAGTCCCGATTCCACAGAGCCTCAGGCACACAAGACTTTGGTGGGCGTGGCATCACTCTGAACTTTTTGAGTTTAGTGAAGAGGCTTCTGACTCTCCCTTCTTGGTGAACCCTCCTCCTGCCTGATCCCCACACAGGCCGCTGGTCACTGGCAGGACCCCCACGACAGCTCGGCTTATGGTGACTGCGGGCAGAGGTTAAAACTCATACCCAAGTGAGGGGGTGGTGTCTGTCCTTTTGTTTAAGTTCAAGTAATTATTTTAAAGTTTGTGATTCAAGTAATTGTTTTTCATTATTAAAATACGTGTTGATTAAAAGAAAGTTGGAAAGCAAGAGGGGAAAGAAGAAAGCCTTTGTTTCCTTCAGCTCCGCTTTGAGGGCTGGACTCTGCTGGTCTGGAACACGCGGCTGCCGGCAGAGTCACCACACTCGCACTTGGCTTTCCGGCCACTGGCGCGGAGTTGGTCTCAGGTCCGCCCAGCTGAGCATTGGGAAGCGACCTGGAGCCGGTTCCTTAGCCTTTGGAGGAGCTGGCAGCGGGAAAAGGGCCTGGGAAGCCAGGGAATGTGGTCTCGGTGGGGCCCCGTTCACCAGCAGGGGTCGGCAGCCATGTTCCTTCTGAGGGAGCTGGTGGAAGGAGCTGCCTTCGGCTGGATTCTCTGCAAAGTGCATGCCCCTGTGGCCAGTTTCCAGGCTACTGGGAGGGTTTTCAGATGGGCCTCTGTGACTTCGTGTGGGGGCTTGGGGGCTCATGTTCTTGTGTGTCGGGAGCCAGTTTCCACATTAAAGGGGGTATCTCTGCTAATATGGATATTTCCTTGCTGACTCTCCCTGGTTCTCATGGGAAATTGTTAAAAAAAAAAAAAAAAAAGGGTTTCAAGCTTTTTTTTGAAGCTGAACCTAAGTGCTTAGAAGGGTGGGTGGCTGGGCCTGGGGAGTAGCATTCCTGGGCTCCGGGGAGCTTGTGGAAAAGTACTGCGCTGGCTCCTCCCCTCCCCCAGTGGATCCTGGACGGACCTCCGGAATCCGCCATCGAGGACGGAGAAGCCTGTGTCCCCCCATGGGCCATCATGTTGTCCTCCCGGCAGCGTCTGTCCGGGGAGCCTGCGGGTCAGCGGCCGCTCCCGGGGCCCCGTGCAGCCTCTTCCCACAGCATGAGCGCTCTGAGCTTGCGCCAGGATCGCCGCCATGTCCCCAAGTGACGGGACTTCATCGCCCCTTGGGGAGCGCTCCCTCAGCGTTCCAGTTCCCACTCAGGCCTGTGGGGTTGGCCCCGGGAAGCCGCCTGGGCCGGCTGCACTCCCTCTCCCAGGCTTCAGTCCCTGGTGCCTCTGTCTGGCACCAGCGAAGTTTGGCCGTTCCTTGGTCCTGGGCCCCAGGGCCTCAGGGTCTTGGCTCTGGGCGTTGTTTGCTGAGCTCACCATCCCAGAGGCCCCTGCTGGCCTGGAATACTGGGGAGGTGGGTGGCTTGTGGTGGCTGCGGCAGGAGGAACAGCTGCTCCCACGGGCCTGTCTCGTGTCTTGGTGACTGGGCTGTATGATTGCTCGCTGGTCTTAGAAGGGACTGGCACCTGCCGCTTCTGTCCTCCTCAGCTCTGTGGGCAGGAGGTTCTGCCGCTGGGGTTGGCGCCTTGGGCCTTTCCTCTTGTGGACCAGAGGGGTCCCAGGGTTTGCCCTGTCTGCTTCCTGTTTCGTAGCTAAGCCCTCCCCGGGGAGCTGGGGTTTAGGAGTTCTGTCTTCATGTTCCTTTAACCCTTCCAGGCCTGGTTTCCCACTTGAGCGGGTTGTGAGGATGAGGTTTCAAATGACACATGCCCTTTGGGGGGGACTGTGGGGCCCCGGCTGAGCCGGGCCTGCTGTCCAGCATCCCTTGGGGTCGGTGGATGTGGAAGGAGGCGATGTGACTTGGCAGGTCTTTCTGTCTTTCGCCCTCCCCCTCCCTCTCCAGTCCCACTAAAGGGGACCCTTAGCTTCTCTGTTTCTGTCTGAAGCCATGGACCTGTATGCCAGGGAAGGGGGCATACGTGCAACCACCCCATGCAGAGCCAGCCGAGTGGCTGCTGGTGTGGAGGCCCCTGTATGACCCGGCCGCTTCCCTGCTGCTGTCAGCGCCGTTTGGCTGCCTGGAGATGAAAGGTGGGCTCCCTCAGTCCAGTGTTGTCAGCAGAACCCCCCTGGCTTCCTCTGCCTCATAAGAATCCCTTATGTGTGCAACACTTTCTGTCCACGCAGGCATCTCAACAGCGATTCTTAGCAGCCTGGAGGTGCCGGGGCAGAGGCCTGGGTGCTGTGCTGGTTTCAGTCACCTGGCCGTGTGTCCTGGGGAAGAGACTCACCCCTGGTTTCTGACTCTGGTTACCTCATGGAGCCCACTAGCAGAGACCAGGATCCCTTCCTGTGGCTGGCTGCGAGCCAGCGGAGGCTCAGCTGAGGGCAGGGTCCGTGTGTCGAGGTGCCGTGTAAGGACCATCGGGGCTCAGATAAGGCCTTGGGTGGGTGCAGCACGCTGCCCTGTGTGAGTGCAGTGGGTGTGTGCAGCACGCTGCCCTGTGTGAGTGCAGTGAGCTCGGGTGGGTGCAGCACGCTGCCCTGTGTGAGTGCAGTGACCTTGGGTGGGTGCAGCACACTGCCCTGTGTGAGTGCAGTGACTTCGGGTGGGTGCAGCACGCTGCCCTGTGTGAGTGCGGTGGGTGTGTGCAGCACGCTGCCCTGTGTGAGTGCAGTGGGTGTGTGCAGCACGCTGCCCTGAGTGCGGTGGGTGTGTGCAGCACGCTGCCCTGTGTGAGTACAGTGACTTCGGGTGGGTGCAGCATGCTGCCCTGTGTGAGTGCAGTGGGTGGGTGCAGCACGCTGCCCTGTGTGAGTGCGGTGACCTCGGGTGGGTGCAGCACGCTGCCCTGTGTGAGTGCGGTGGGTGGGTGCAGCACGCTGCCCTGTGTGAGTGCGGTGGGTGGGTGCAGCACCCTGTCCTGTGTGAGTGCGGTGGCTGCGGAAGGCTTCATGGGCCACAGTAAGCAGCTTGACCGTCCGGCTGTGGGGCCTGCACCTCACAGAACGCGGGGCGCAGGTAGTGGTCGACAGAAGAGAGCAGTGCTACTTGGCATGGACCAGTGTGTAGAAACTCTCAATTTGCTGCTTTTGTAATCTTGAAAATCAATGTGAATTACTTGAGCATGAAACCCACAGCTTTATAAAACCATCAAATGAGGCCATGAACTTCATGGCCTTGAGAATTTACTCTGAGCCAAAATACTTCTGACCAATGGTATTTTGCCCCAAGAAGCATAACCGCTCTGGCAGTGGGATTTTGTGTCTGAACTTATGGGGCTGAGTGGTTGCTGGTGTCTGCGGAGACTCCCTGGGAGCCCAAGTTGTTTTTCTCAGTGGAATTTCACCCGCCCCCGCCCACATTGTTTTTATTTTCTCCTGTCTGACTGCTGCATGCCGGGGGTCTGCCCGCTGAATTTTGAACTCATACATGTGCAGGGCTGAAAGGCAGGTGGAACCGGAACTGTCTTACGTGTGGGAAAACTGAGACCCCGAGAACTCACATGGTCTCTCTCAGGCCCGCGTAGGCGGCAGGAGGCCAGCTCCCTCCTCCATCCCTGTCGGCCACGCTGCCCCCTGTGTCCATCCGTTTTTGTGGCTGAGTAATAGTCCATGGGCCGCCTGCTGGCCACACTGCCCCATGTCCATCCATTTTCAGGGCTGAGCTGCATTGCCCCGTGTCCATCCGTTTTTGTGGCCGCGCCACCCCGTGTCCATCCGTTTTTGTGGCCGCGCCGCCCCGTGTCCATCCGTCTTTGTGGCCGCGCTGCCCCCTGTCCATCCGTTTTTGTGGCCACGCTGCCCGTGTCCATCCATTTTTGTGGCCGCGCTGCCCCATGTCCATCTGTTTTTGATCCGTTTTCAGGGTTGAGTAAAATAGTCCATGCACACTGCCCCGTGTCCATCCGTTTTTGTGGCCGTGCTGCCCCGTGTCCATCCATTTTTGATCCGTTTTCAGGGTTGAGTAAAATAGTCCATGCACACTACCCCGTGTCCATCCGTTTTTGTGGCCGTGCTGCCCCGTGTCATCCATTTTTGATCCGTTTTCAGGGCTGAGTAAAATAGTCCATGCACACTACCCCATGTCCATCCATTTTTGTGGCCGTGCTGCCCCGTGTCCATCTGTTTTTGATCCGTTTTCAGGGCTGAGTGAAATAGTCTGTGGTGCGGAATGATCACAGATTCTCTCACCTGTTTACCAGAGTTTGGAGACTGAGTTGTTTCTAACTTGGGGCTGTTATGAATGTGCTGTTAACATTTGCATCTGCGTCTTTCTGTGCTTTCATTCCTAGGACCAGAATTGCTGGATCCTATAGTAAGTGTGTGGTTAATTTTTTGAGAAGATACTGGCTGGGCACGGTGGTTCATGCCTGTAATCTTAGCACTTTTGGGAGGCTGAGGCAGAAGGATTACTTGAGTTCAGGAGTTTGAGACCAGCCGGGGCAACATGGTGAAACCCCATCTGTACAAAAAATACAAAAATTAGCCAGGCATGGTGGTGCGCACCTGTAGTCTCAGCTACTAGGGAGGCGGAGATGGGAGAATCACCTGAGGCTGCAGTGAGCCAAGATTGCACCACTGCACTCCAGCCTCGGTGACAGAGTGAGACCCTGTCTCAAAAACAAAAACAAAAACAAAAACCCCAAAACATTGAACAAAAAAGAAGCATGAGGGTCCTGGTGCCTGCACACCCTGGTTGACACGTGGTGCTGCTAGCTTCTTAATTTTGGCCACTCTTGTGGGTGTAGTCTCGTCATTCTGAGTGTGTGGTTTTAAAAAACAGCTTTTTATTGAGATATAGTTGATGTAAGGTCAGTTTTTTTTCTTTATGATTTCTGATTTTTCTTCCGAAAGAAGTGCTTCTCTTTTATATTTTTTAGAACCAATTTAAATTTATGTTTTATGTGTGATAGGGATCTAACTTCTTTTGTTCTAAAAGAAAGATACACTTGCCTTAGAATCTTTTGTTGAGCATTCTATCCCCCCCCCTTTTTTTTTTTTTTGATGGAGTTTCACTCTTGTTACCCAGGTTGGAGTGCAGTGGCACCATCTTGGCTCACCACAACCTCCGCCTCCCGGGTTCAAGTGATTCTCCTCTCTCAGCCTCCCAAGTAGCTGGGATTACAGGCATGCACCACCACGCCCAGCTAATTTTGTATTTTTTTGTAGAGACAGGGTTTCGCCTTGTTGGCTGGGCTGGTCTTGAACTCCTGATCTCATGTGATCCGCCCTCCTTGGCCTCCCAAAAGTGCTGAGATCACAGGCATGAGCCACCGCGCCTGGCCGAGGGTTGGACTTTCTCCATGTTCTCGCCAGCACTGTGATATGTGACCTTCTGATTCTAGATATCCTAGTGTGTCTGGGAAGTGGTATCTCCTTGTGGTTTTGATTGGCACCTCCCCAAGGCTAATGAGGGTGAGCATCTTTTCATGTGCTTTTTGGTCACTTTTATATTTTCCTTGGAGAAACGTCTATTCAGACCCTTTGCCGCTGGGCACAGTGACTCACGCCTGTAATCCCAGCTCTTTAGGAGACTGAGGCAGGAGGATCACTTGAAGCCAGAGGTTTGAGACCAGCCTGGGCAACTTAGCAAGATCCTGTCTCTACAGAAAATTAAGAAGTTAGCTAGGCATGGTTACACATGCCTGTAGTCCCAGCTATTCGAGAGGCCGAGGTGGGAGGATTGCTTGAATCCAAGATTTTGAGGCTGCAGTGAGTTCTGATCTCCTGCACTCCAGCCTGGGTGACAGAGCGAGACCCCGTCCCCAAAAAACTAGGAAACAAAAAACCAACAAAACAAACCTTTCACCCACTTGAACCACAATGGTTATTTGTGTCTATTATTGAGTTGCGAGAGTTTTTGCGAATTCCAGGTACAGTTCTTTTCTCGGACATGCGACTTGCAGGTATTTTCTCCCATTCTGTGGCTTCTCTTCTACTTTCTTGATGATGTCCTTTGAGGCACTGAAGTTTTCAGTTTTGATGAAGACCAGTTGATCTATTTTTCTTTTGTTGCCTGTGCTTTTGATGCCATATCTAAGAAGCGAGCCTCCTGCCTTGACCTCTGAAAGTGCTGGGATTACAGGCGTGAGTCACCACACCCGGCCCACAATAGCGTTTTTTTTTTAAGAGTCGCATAGTATTCCATTATCTTGTTATACCATAATTTATTTAGTGAGGTCCTTACCACACTGTTTAATACTTCAGTTTTTTTTTTTTAATATGCTTTAATATCTAGTAAAGTGAGTACCTTTTTCTTTTTTTTTTTTTGGTAGAGATGGTGTCTCACTATCTTGCCCAGGCTGATCTCAAACTCCTGGGCTCAAGCGATTTTCCCTCCTCAAGCCTCCCAAAGTCCTGATATTACAGGTATGAGCCACCTCGCCTGGCCGTAAAAACCTCTTTCTTCATTGTTTTTTCAGACAGTGTTCTTGGCCTTCTATTTGTATGAATTTTGGAATCAGCTTTTATATTCCACAAAATTTTTTTTGTGACTTATTGAGGTTGTCTTTTCTGTTATCCAGGGAAGTTTTATGGTTTTCTTTGGAAAGGTCTTGCTTGTTTGTTGTTAGGATTCTTGATACTTTTGAGTCTGTTTCCTCCTCTGGTGTGTCATAATGGTTACTGACAGTGTATTGGGAAGTTATAGATAATTTGGATGTTGATCGTAGAGCTAACAACGATGCTGAGTTTTCTAATTCTGTTATTTCGTCAATGGATTCTCTTGGATCAGATTTTTTAAGTAAGTGAAAATGTCTCTAGAGAATGGCAGGTGTGTCTCCACTTTGCGCTTACGCCATCTTTGTTTTTCTTCTAGCAACGGCTAGGACTTTTGAGCCAGTGTTGTATGATAGATGTGAGAATCTTTAATATGGCCATACAATTCACATTTTCCACAGCAGAACTACTTTTGTGTTTCTGGCATAACCCAGAAGCCTGGTGTTTTAATATTATTGCTGGGTAAGCGTTGTGCTGTGGTTTTCTTGTTTTGGTCTCAGTTGAATTCTGAAGGAAACCTTGTGTGGCTCTCTGGATGAGAAGATGGGCAGCATGTGACGCCGGCAGCATTCCTGTAGCAGCAACGATGAGCTGCTTTTTTGTCTATTTTTGAATAAGCACTGGCCTGTGGTCCCAGCTTCTAGGGGGGCTGAAGTGGGAGGATCCCTTGAGCTCAGCAGGTCAGGGCCAGCCTGGGCAATGTAGCAAGCAAGACCTGGTCTCTAGAAAACAAAACAAAATGAAAAAGGCACGTTGGTGATGGAAGCGGTCCCTAGAGCTGTAGTGATGTCGTCGTCCTGCGTGGGCATCGGTGATGGAAGCCGGTCCATAGAGCTGTAGTGATGTCGACATCCTGCGTGGAAAAGCCTGCCATGGGCACCGCTGCACTGCGGGCTAATTAGGAGAAGAATAGGGCATCGGTGAGCAACAAGAGGACATTTAACTTGAAATATAAAATTAGGATCTACATCGATGGGAAGTTGAGCCACCGAGAGGTTTGCACTTCTTCCTGAGCTGGGGCCTAGCTTCCCGCCAAAATACCTTGAGATGCCAGAAATAAAAGCGCACACAACACCAGATGCTTCGTTCCCGGGAGACAAGTTCCAGGGAGACAAGTTCGAGAAGAGCCCCAGAGCAGAGCATGGCCTCCTGCCATCCAGGCCAAGTCCTGGAGCCCCTTTGCCCCTCGAAGGCTGCCATGGCTCAGAGTTTCTGCACCGCTCCTTGCCTGGGAGTCAGACCTGCCACCCACGGGGAGGAATTAAAGGCAGAGATGGTGGCTTGGGAGGAGACGCGCTGTCGGAAAATCAGCTGTCTCGGAGGAGGTAGGGAGTCTGTCCTTATAAGTGCTCGGACTGGGACGAGGTGGGTGTTGTAAGGATCACCTGGGAAGGAGCCCTGTGGGGAGCGAGATGTGAAGTAGGTGACCTCTGAGTCCCTGCCCAGCGCTGCCGTCTGATTCCAGCTGTTCTGCTTCCTGTGGGGCGTGGTGACCCTCAAGCACCTCCTGATGCTTACGGAATCTTCTCAGTGTGGGTGGTCGAAGTGAGTCCGTGCCCCTGCCATATGGGTCGCATACCTGCTCCCAACAGGAAGAGCACAGGAGCGGCTGCTCCTGCCCGGGTGGCGTCTTCCGGGAGCGGGCACTCGTGGCTTTCGGGGCATTGGTCGCTGGGGGACGGTGTGAAAACAGAGGACTCAGCAAGCCGGTGCCATCGGGGCGCTCACTCGCACTTCCTCTTAAAGCAAGTTTATGTTTAAAATAATGGTAGATTCATAGTGAATTAAAAAAAAAAAAAGCGTGAGGGGCCTGTGTGGCCTAGCTTCCCCGGGACATTGACGTGGGTGCATCGCACAGAGCTTGTCCAGAATCCACAGGTTGTACGTGTGGGTGTGTGCGTGTGCGTGTGCCCGTCAGCTTTTCCACGTGCATGGCTTTCTGTAACCACCGCTGCGGTGAAGATACAGGAGGCACCTGCGCTGCGTGGCTCCTGGTCCGCTGCTTGACAGCCTCTCATTCATCCAAGGAGCAGCGAACGTTTGGGTCTTGTGGATAAAGCTCTGTAAATACGCCTTAGCATACGTTTCCATCGCTCTGGGGTAAGTGCCCAGGGCGTGGCCGTTGGGTTGCGTGGTGCACGCATGTTTAGATGTTTATGAAACCACTGCGCTTCTTCAGAGCAGCTGCGCCGTTTGGCGTCCCCACCACGAGTGCAGCTGAGGCCGGACCCCGCACCCTCGTCGGCACATGGTGTCATCGCTTTTTCTTTTTAGCCACTTGGATCACAGCACTCCCATTTGGAAGAGGACAGCCGATTAATGTCCTGAGAATTAGGAGAAGCAGAATTAAAGCTCTTTTGCTTTTCCAAGGCTCGTGATATGTGCTGTTGGCCCGATCGTTGCTGGAAGCTGCTAGGTGCCATGTCCCGGGGGACTTTCCTGGCTTTTTATGGGGCCATCCGAGGTGGCCTGTTCGCCCTGTGTGGAGCCCTCCTGTGGTCTCTTTCTCCAGGAGCCTTTTCGGGATAGCTGTCCCAGCCACCTTGCTGGGCATCTCTCAGAGTGAGCAGGTGGAGGCTGGGCCACAGGGCAGGTGGGCTGTTAGCTGGCACTGGGCTCCCAGCCGGCCTCTCTCGTCTCTAAGCTGGGCTTTCGCAGCCTGCTGGTCAGATCTAAACAACTGCCGAGAAACTGGAGGCTCGCCAGCCTTCCTCACTGCCATGGAGATCTGACCATCCTCATTCTGGGCCAAAGAAAACAGGATCCACCTCCCCATATTCCAGAAAAGCCCACTGTTTCCATGTCAATGGAATTTCCATCTAATGTTGTCATTGCTGCTGTGATCAGCCCAGATGTTTGCCAGCGCTGCTGCTTTGTGGTGAACAGAAAATAACTCAGCAAAATGTAATTTTAAAATAGTAATGTGTGTTATTTTTCCTAAGTTATACATGATTCATGTAAAATAAATTAAAAAATGCAAAAAAATTTACAGAAGAAACCAGAAAGACTGATTCTGCCGCCGTGAGACGACGCTGCAGTTAACGTCCTGCGGCAGCTGCGTGTGCTGAGTATTTCTGCAGTGGGTGTGTTTGCTTTTCCATCCACAGCGAGTCCTCACTCACTGTCACCCGCCCTGAGGTCCTTGGAAACTACCTTTTTTTTTTTTGAGAGGGTCTCCCTCTGTCACCCAGGCTGAAGTGCAGTGGCGTGATCCTGGCTCACTGCAGCCTCAGCCTCCCTGGCTCAAGTGATCCTCCCACCTCAGCCTCCAAAGTAGCTGGGACCACAGTTGTGTGCACCACCATGCCCAGCTAAATTTTGTATTTTTTATAGGGACAGGGTCTTCCTATGTTGCCCAGGCTGGTCTTGAACTCCCAGGCTCAAGCGATTGTCTTGCCTTGGCCTCCCAGAGTGCTGGGATTTCAGGCATGAGCCGCTGTACCTGGCCAGAAACTGACTTTAAGCAAAACGACAAACAGCAGGCCCTTGAATAAAGATTGTTTTGTTCAACACCGTTGTGTTATGCCGTGGATGAGAACAGTAGTTGGTTTCGTTTTTTGTCTTTCCCTTAAAGTCGCACTTTGAGAAAACCTTTGCCATCAAGATGGTTATATGAGGCCTCGGCTGCAGCAGAGCATCTGCTACCTGACATCCACCCTGAGTGCTGTGATCCAGTAGGACAGGAAACAATGTCAGTTTGTGATTGCTTTATTTATTTTTTTATTTTAAATAGCAAAACATTTTAATCAATCAATTCTAAAAATAACAGAGGCATATTATATCTGGTCCACCTCCTCAAAAGTTTACTGCGGATTAGACAGGCAGACTGCAAAGTAGAGCCAGACATTAAAGGTTTTTTTCTTTTTTTTTTTTTTT
>NW_012101810.1:1269656-1270467 GCF_000951045.1 Mandrillus leucophaeus
CGTCACCCGTGGCGCCGAGACCAGAGGCACATGGGAATCGGGAAGCTGTTCTGCCCCAGGGCCTGGCGGGCGGGAGGGGCTCCGCCACCCACGGAGGGGTGAGTGGGGAGGGCCTGGAGGGCGGGAAGGGCTGTGCTGCCCATGGAGGGGTGAGCAAGTCCACCTGTTCCGCGTTCACACCTGCAGACTAAACTCACCGCACCCCAGGGTGTGGAGGGATGGCATGCTGAGCTGCAAGTCAAATGGAGTGTTATACTGTAGACTTTATGAAAATCAGCAGTGAAAGTGTTTTTTATATGCTATTGGGAACCACACAGGAATGGGGGTCCTCTATTAGGAACCACACAGGAATAGGGGGCCTCGGGGGCACGCTGGATTCTCAAGGTGATCTTCAGGCCTGTAGTTTTCAGCTTGTAGGATTAGGACCACTTGAAGAGGCTTTTTTTTATTGGATTAAGGTATTTTAAAATTGTTTAAAACAAATACTTGCTTGTCATAAAAGTTTAGGTAATGAAGATATATAGAACTTCTGTCAACATGATGGATTGGTCAACATGGGAAGTGGTCCCTTCTGCCTCAAACACATAAAAATACCAGAAGAGACTGGGTGTGGTGGCTCCAAGCAGTTTGGGAGGCTGTGGTGGGTGGATCACCTGAGGTCAGGAGTTTGAGACCAGCCTGGCCAACATGTTGAAACCCTGTCTCTACAAAAAATACAAAAATTAGCTGGGTGTGATGGTGGGCGCCTGTGATTCCAGCTACTCGGGAGGCTGAGGCAGGAGAATCGCTTGAACCCAGGAGGCAAAGGTTG
>NW_012101810.1:1271302-1273078 GCF_000951045.1 Mandrillus leucophaeus
ACAGCCCTCCTCTGCTTCCTCCCGGGGTGTGGGACACAGTTCTCTGCTTCCTCCTGGGTTCGGGGCACAGCCCTCCTCTGCTTCCTCCCGGGGTGCGGGGTACAGTCCTCTGCTTCCTTCCGGGGTGCGGGACACAGCCCTCCTCTGCTTCCTCCTGGTGTGTGGGGCTCCAGTGGGGGACAGAACCCTCCTCTGTTTCCTCCTGGGGTGTGGGACACAGCCCTCCTGTGCTTCCTCCCAGGGTGCGGGACACAGTCCTCCTCTGCTTCCTCCCGGGGTGCGGGACTCCAGTGCGGGAAGGTCTTCCCTGCAGGCCTCTGGTGGGATTCAGGGAAGACCTTGCAGACTGTACATCATAGTGGTACAGTTTTGGGAGAGAACCTCTAGTGTTCATAAGATTGTCGGGAAGAGCTCAGAGCTCCATCCAGTAGTTCTGTCTTGTTGACTGAGCTTTTGGTGTGTGCTTTGCAGCCTGTGGGCAGCATGGTGTTGGATGCAACAGCCGATTCTGTAATTGGGAGACAGAAGCTTCATCTCGTGGTTTCATTCTCTGTAAAGTGGGAAGAAGCCACCAGCTTCCCTGGGTTAAGGAATAGGAGGCAGTCATGTCTGTTGGTGGTTCCGCAGTCGCTGGCTTCTGTGTAGTGGGCTCTTGGTAAATGGCAGTTTTCTCTCTTTTTTGCAGATGAGACCGTATTTGTTGACCCGTGTGGAGCTGGGTGTCTATGAGCGCATCATGGGCTCTCTCCCGTTCCTAGGTGGGCTGCGGAGTGCCCACTGCGCTTGGGGAGAGTGGGTTACAGACGGGGGTAAGCGGCAGTTTTTCTGGGCGGGCGTCAGCCTTGCTCACAGTGCACGCTGACATGCGGCTTCCTCTGTGGCTTTCCTTTCCCCCCTTCTCTTCTCTTCATGGTCCTGCAATGCAGAGCATTGGAGCTTCCTTCCTTCCCAGAGTCAAGTCCGTGTTCCTTCCAGGCAGAGCTGATGCTGCACAGGCAGGCAAGGAGGCTGGTGCTGGCAGAGCTGCGCTTCCCAGTGGCCTGGTGCAGTCCCGGCAGTACCTGCTGCTGGGGGCTCCTGGCTGTGGTCACGGTGGCAGGGAGCTGCATTCCTCTGTCCGGCCTGGCCATGCACCACACTTTGGCTTCCTCTTTGTGTGTTCACCTGGCCCAGCTGCCCTTCGCCACTGCAGAAACAGAATGGAGGGAAGGGGGCGGCAGATTCAGACTTGAGGTCAGTTGGTCTTTTGGGAGCTGGGAGCGCAGCCACGGATTCCCCTCCGGCAGCAACGGCATCTTCTCTGGTTTCTTTTCTCTCCGTGCTCCACACACAGTAACCCTGTCTTGTCTACCTTTGAAATACACCCTGAGCGGGGCCCTTCTTCCCACCCCAGGCCCATCACCCACACCAGGCTGCACCTGTTCTCCCACCTGCCTTCCTGTTTGCTCATGTGGGCCGGGCTCCTCCCGACGTGTCAATCCGTCTCTGTGCTGTCAGCGGACTCCGTGGAAGCTCTCGGCCCCTCCGGCCTGGGTCTGGCCCCTGCCTGCCCCTCCCCATGTTGATCCCCTCCTGTACCCTCTCCCTGCCGTGCTGTCCTGGCCTCTCTTGGTTCTGTCCTTTCCCCCACACGGCACCCAGAACACAGGGACCCTCAGAAGCGCTGGATGGACACATCTCTGGGGCTTCGCTCTGGCTGGGTCTGGATGGCCCTCTGTTGCCCAGAAACAGACACCCTTGAGTCTGTGCAGGGACCAGGTGGCCGTCTCTGTTGGG
>NW_012101810.1:1275825-1276544 GCF_000951045.1 Mandrillus leucophaeus
AATGAGACTCCGTCTCAAAAAAAAAAAAAAAAAAAAAAGCCTGGAAGAAACATCACAGCAGAATTTTCTAACATAGCTAATTCAAAAGCAAGTGGTAAAGAAGAGACCGAGCAGCCATACCAGTGAGGGGAGTGGACACTGGATGGCCCCCAGAGGCGTCAAAGCAGGTGTACACGGTAGGGGCGGGTGTGCATCGGTGACACGGAAACCCGGGTGATCTCAGACACTCAGGCAGCAGAGAGTGGAACTAAACTGCCCTCCCAGGCAAGAGCCACTTTTTTTTAAAATGGGAGGTACAAAATCCTCTTAGCTGGCTGAGACACATGGCAGGGAAACTGGGGTGGATAGAAAGCCGTCTGCTCAGAATCAGAACCCCAGGCAGATTTGCACTGCCCCCACCTCACAGGAACCCCCAGTTGACAAGTCAGCACACCTGTGCGTTTGGGCTGTGAGATTCGTGAAGTCCCCAGCAGCTGGATGCAGAGCTGCCCACAGGGCCTGTCAAGGAGAGCAGCCCTCCTCTGCTTCCTCCCGGGTTTGGGACACAGTCCTCTGCTTCCTCCCGGGGTGTGGGACACAGTCCTCTGCTTCCTCCCGGGTTCAGGACACAGTCCTCTGCTTCCTCCCGGGTTCGGGACACAGTCCTCTGCTTCCTCCCGGGGTGCGGGACACAGTCCTCTGCTTCCTCCCGGGGTTCGGGACACAGTCCTCTGCTTCCT
>NW_012101810.1:1279139-1294104 GCF_000951045.1 Mandrillus leucophaeus
GTCTCTGTTGGGGTCTGTGCGGGGACCAGGTGGCCATCTCTGTTGGGCGGGATGGTGGTGCCATCTGCACGTGAAGAGGAGTCCACATGGCTGGCAGAGCCCGACAGCCTGAGAATGCTTGGCCGGGCAGCGTGCGGGACTCGAGGATGGGAGCGGTGAGCAGTGAGAAGTTACTTCCGCAGCATCTGCACAGTGCGTGCCTTGGAAACTCTTTCCATTTCCCATTCGTGTCCTAGATAAAGAGCATAGAAATCATACAAGGAAAGGTTTGGCAAGGAAAGCACCTCCCTCTGCCCCTTCACCTCTCCCCTCTCCCCTCCACGTGCTCCTCTCTGTTCCTGTGATATGGATGCGTCTTTCTGACGTGGCCGAACATTTAGCATGGATTCAATTTATACATGGTCTTTTAATATCATTCTTAATTTAATTTTAAAAACAAAGCCTTTTCCTCCTCTTTTTAAAAGTAAAACACACCCATTATGAAAAATACAGAAAACATGGAAACGTTTAGAAAGAGAAATGTTAGCCGGACGTGGTGGTGGGCACCTGTAATCTCAGCTACTCGGGAGGCTGAGGCAGGAGAATTGCCTGAACCTGGGAGGCGGAGGTTGCAATGAGCTGAGATCACACCACTGCCCTCCAACCTGGGCAACAGAGCAAGACCTCATCTCAAAAAATAAATAAATAAAATGAGAAAGATAAATATTTGGTACATTTTTATATGCTTGTAATTTTTTTTCTTAGGTATTTTTAAAAGCATGGCTGGCCTCCTGGTTTTGCACGTAGTGTCACCACAGTAATTTGTGGAGTGAGTAACAACCAGGATCTCACAGTTCATTGATTCCTTTGCTGCTTTTGAGATAACCACAGGCTACCCTGTGAGGCAGCCCCTGTCGTTCTCAGGCATCTGCTCTTAGAGGCTGGGGCGTCACCCTCAGGCTCGGAAGCCTGTTCTACAGCCGGCAGCAGAACCAGGCCGGCACCCTGGGTCTCCTGACTGAAGCTGTTCCCGGGGCTGTTGTCTTCTTGGCGTTGGAAGGGGCATGTCACTTGGTCACCATATTGAAATTGCTGGTCACGGTATACGTTTGGTATTTTAAGCTGAAGTGAGATTTTGTTCCAGAGGTGCCCAGAGCCTGTGGCTTGTCCATGCTCCTACCCCGGCCCTTTTACCCAGGATTGTAGTGCGTCTTCCTTCATGACAACTGTTTTTCTTTTATAAAATTGCGATACATGTTAAGAAAATAGAGAGTGCAAAAGCCTAGGCTTCCTGTCTGTCCCTCTCTTCTGCTGTGATTATCTCCACTTCCTGACTCTTCAAAGGAAGCCTCTGAATTTATTGTTCTCCGTTGAGTGAACTAACCACATTTATTCAAGGAAGCTTATTTCATTATAACATTCACTCATGTTTATAAAGAATATTAGTCACTGGTAAGTGGACAGGGTGCTCCAGAAAGTTCTTCAGTTTTGGGTCTAAAGTACCAGAATGGACAGATGAGGGTGCATATTTGTATAGTCTTTTCAAAATTATTTTTGTAGTGGTATGAGCAGATTTCCCAGGACGGAGCATTCACAGCTGGGAAAACAGTTGTTGCTTTGAAGATGGTTTTCCCAGGCACCCGGCTCACGTCTCCTGCTGTCAGGCGCATAAACAGTGTCTAGTTCAAACTTGCTGCGCTCCTGGCAATTCTGAGTGGCACGGGGTGGCCTTTCCCCGTGAGCTGCGCAGGCCCCTCGGGAGCACAGTTGCACTGACCTGGAGAAAGGCTCCGCTTCGATTTGCCTGGCACCGCGGTGGTGACGTGCAGGCGTCAGGGTGTGCGAGCACCTTGGAGCCACCAGCCTGTCAGGTGTCTGAGTTTTCATCTGCTGCTCATAGATGACGTTAATGCATTAAAGATGGATCTTGCTGTTTCCCAGGCGGGAGTGCAGTCACTATTCACAGGCATGATCATAGCTCACTGCAGCCTCATACCCTCCCGCCTCAGCCTCCCGGGCCACTGCATGCATGGCGGATGATGCTTTTCAAGGCTGGTCAATGAAAGCCAGTGTTGAGGCCCTGGCCTCAGTGCTGACAGTTGGGGTTGGCCCTCTCCAGGGCCTTTATGGCCTAACAGAGCCCTGCCCATGGTTCAGGACTCAGCAGAGCTGCCACCTCAATCCAGGCACTTTGGTCCCGCCTGGCAGTGAGATGGTAATCAGATGGGGCCGAAACCTGTGGGTGCCACGGCAGAGCCTGGTGGGTGCCAGCACGGGGCTGGTGCTTGGGTGGCACCGAGACCCCAAAGCACAGAGCCTGGAGTGTGGTGGAAACTTACCCCCTGGGCCAGGGCAGCGCTGCTATGGGCCGTTCAGGCCAGGGTTCCTTCCACCCTTCCTGCTCTCCCCTGCCCCACCGGGTGCTCTCCACACTGCCTGGTCCTTAGGAGCCCACCCCCAAGCTAGTTCCAGGTCGGGCGCCCTCGGCATGCCTGTGTCTCACCGTGAAGTGGGGACAACCGCAGACCCGTCTCAGGGGCCAGAGAGATGCCATGCGACAGTGCGCGGGAGACGGAGCACAGCCCTCTCCTGTGCAGGGTGAGGACTGTCACTGTTTGTTTTGTTTAAATTCTGTCATAAATGAAAGTGTGGTCTGAATTTCTGAAGTCGGGCTTTATAGCAGGAAGTCTGACTTTGTTAGCAGTTTCATTGGCAAATATCTCCTGATACAGTTGAACTTGGTAAATGGAAATACAAATAAGGGCTAATTCGTGTGGTGACAGCCTCCCCAGCCGCAGATATGCCAAGAGGACTGCGTGTCTGTGGGGTATAAGGTCATTTAAGGGCCAATTTGTGCGGTGACAGCCTCCCCAGCCGCAGATATGCCAAAAGGACTGCGCGTTTGTGGGGTGTAAGGTCATTCTCATGACTGTTGCATGAATAGCTGATAGCTGGGGTTTTCCTCAAAGAAACTGAATGACTGTGCCTTCCCGCGCGAGGGTTTTTCTCCAGTAGCCACTTCCACTTTGACGCTTTCACCGGAGAATCTCAGCCCAGGGGATGAAGCTTTCATCCTTGCCCAGTGTGGACACTTGTCTTTTACCACAGAGTCAGGCATGGAAGGAAGTTTAGTTTGGGTAGCATGTAAGCACCTTCCCCTGTGGTCTGTGGCATTCCGCACCGTTTATGTGTGAACTGGCCGCACCCGCGCCTCCCAGACGAGGCTGCCAGGGAGGAGGGCCCAGGAGACCCCGTCCAGACCCCAGCACGCACGCCACAGAGGTCTGCTGTCAGACATGTGGTGGGCTCCATGTCACAGGTGAGGGGTCAGGGTCTAGACAGAAGCAGGGTGTCTCTTCCTGCTCCCTGGTGTGCCCACCTCCCCGCACAATGTTTCTGTTCAAGCTGCTGCGGGGGGTGGGGCTTTTTCCTCCTGACTGTATTTTGCAGCAAGGAAGAGCTGCTGTCCTTTTTCTTACTGAGGCTCCCGGTTATGTGTCTGATGTCACTGACGCCATGCCTGCTTTCTTGCCCGTGTGCAACTTCCCAATCCCACCACACGTGCTTGCTTCCCAAGGGTGAGGTGGGCATTGTGCCTACGGGCGGCCCACCCTCAGGGAAGAATCACGGGAAGGGGCGCAGGATCGTGGTTCAGTGGGTCACCTGTTCTCCAGGTCGCCCGCTGGGGTCTCTTTCGAGTGCACCTTCCTTTCTCTCCTAAAGCTTTTTAATAAACATCCACTCCTGCCTAGAAAAAAAAAAAAGTTTTAAAAACAGGTGAATGGAAGGTGGGCATTGTTTGAAACACCCCTTTGGTTTTACCGAAGAAGCAAGACCATTCCCTGGAGGTGACAGTGACCTGGTGTTGAGCTCCAGCGTGGCCGGAGCTGTGAGCTTCACAGTCGTGGGTGAGCGGAAGAACTCGATTGTGGCTGCAGACGCCGACTTTTCCCTTCTTCTCCCCCTCCTCTTCTTATTGTAAGACACACAAATCAACAGCGGCCCACAGCTTTAGTGGGACCGCGCTGTGGAGAAGGGAACTTCCGCTCGTGCTGGGCCCAGCTCCTCGCTTTTCTCTAGGGCCGTGTGCTGTGCGTGCAGCTCTGAGTAACGCGGTTGACTTTGCTTGTGGGTGGACTTTGGATGGAGTTTGTGTTTTGCCGTTTTTTGTGTGTGTTTTTCTTTTCTGACTGGTTGCACTTGGCACCGGGCTGTTGCCTGTAGCTCTGGATGGTCAACGTGAGTGGTGCACGTGGTCCAAAGCCAGGTCTGTGGCCAGGGGACAGGCTGCCCAGTCCCGGTGGGGAGAGGGCTCTGCTGTGATGACGTCTGTGGGCAAGACCTTCTGCATTTCACACACTGCCAAGGCACTGCAGCTTCTTCCTGGCTCGGCCGGCTTGGCCACTGCCTCTTGAACCAGAGAACAGGGTGAGGGCGACCCCTGCGAGCCAAGACTCAGGAGCGAACCTCGCTTTCTGGAGGCCAAGCAGGGCTTTGTGCTGTGCCCCCAACGTGCAGCTCCTTTCTTGTGATTGCCTGGGGCAGCTGACGTCTGCCCGGGTACCGATGCCGGGAGTTCAGGTGGCCATGGCTGTGCTGAGTGGCCCTTCAGCAGGTGTGCTGTGGACAGGGCCTGGTGCTGGGACTCTCCGGTGGACACGGGACGGTCCACCCCTCAAGGAACCCAGGCTGCCCCACGAAGGCTGATCCCGGTGAGAATCAGACAGGAGGCTGAAGGTGGCAAGCTCTAGAGGTTGTCCAGGAACAGCCGCGGGAGGGGCAGGAGCAGGAAGGAAGGGGCTCTGTGTAAGGAGCCGCTCACTGTGTCCTGTTCAGAGGCTCAGTCGGCAGATGCTCGTGTTCCACAGAGCCAGCCCCTGGTCCGATGCTGCACGCAACTGCTGCGAGAGTAGCTGGGCCCCTTCCAGGACTCCCAGCAGCTGACTTCTGGCAGTAAGTTTCGGATGGAGTCCACCCCAGTACCCGGGCTCAGCAGCACCCCAGCTTCTGGGGCCTTTTGTTCTGTGCTCCTCTGGCTTTTTAACCCTTGTTCCCAGGCTCCGTCCTCCCCCCACTGGACAATGGCAGACCTCAGACCGACCGACTGCGGCAGCTGACGTTTCCCAGGAACACATCCTGGGCGTGTGCGGGAGCGGAGTCTGCTGAAGTATGCGCGCGTACACGCCTGCCCTCGTGGTGCAAGTGCCACCTCAGGGGCCACCAGACACATGACACTGCCGGGCCCATGTGCCTGAAACGGGCGGTGTCCTTCCGAGAGGACCCTGAGCCTCCCTGACGGGCCATGCCTGGGGTGGAAGGGCCTTTGCAGACCCCACCTAGGCCAGGAGCAGGGACTGCCTGGCCCATCCCCCGCGCACTAGGCTCTGTGCCTGCATCTGGGGCCTCCCGTATCTCTGCCCCTCAGCCATTCCCGGGGTACTTGCTGATGGATCGTAGGCACAGCTCTCCTTTCGGGGTGTTGTCTGTGCCTGTGGGCGAGATGGATAAAGTGCTCAGAAAGGGGTTTTTACCATAAGAACCCACAGTGGAGTCCGGGAGCCCGGGAGGCAGAGGGGACAGTGAGGGGCTCTGGCCGGGGACGTTTCACAGACAGCCCCTCCCCCAGCCCCCACTTTGTTTCCGGTAGAGCTGGGTCAGCCGACTCCCCACCTGCCAGAGAGCCAGGAAGGCAGCCAGGAGCGAAGGTCTCCAGCCACGGCTTCTGGAGGGTGCACGGCCCAGGCTCCCCAGCTGACGCCTCTTAGCGAGGTGGAGGCTTTTCCTCCCCAGGCTCAGACAGAAGCTCCGGCCACGGAGATGGGCCGGGTGCCTCCGAACTCAGACCTGTCCCTGGTCTGTGCAGCCTGCGTGTGGCACCCACAGCTGTGGCTTTGCCTGCCTCTGGTGTCCACTCTGTCCCAGAGAATTGGTCACCAGCAAGAAGAGCAACAGCGGCCCGAACAGCGGCACCCAGCCTCTGTCGGCTCCAGTGGGCTGGCAGCAGCCTAAGGAGGCCTGAGAAGAGGCCCCGTGCCAGCACACGACACATGGCGCTCCACTGGGGGCTCATATGGGGCCGGGTGCCGTGGTGGCCAGCTGGATAGGGGAACACACCTTGAAAAAGGCATGTGGCATGTACAGCATTTCCACTCAGCACCCTCCACCTGGCAACCTTCATTTAACCCAGAACATAGGCTCTCCCTCCCATTTGGCCTGCGGTGCACAGAACTGGGATGAGGGCTCAGATGTTCCTCTTAGATGAGAAATGTATTATCCAGTTGTCCATCCTCAGGTTCCATAGCTCGGATCGGAACTCCGAACCCACCCTCAGGTGCGTCTGCCGCACAGCGTCACTGGGAGTGTGCCGTGGCCGAGTTGCCGCTGTCAGGTGCCTCTGCCGCACCGTGGCCTGAATGATGTACCCTTGTCTTCTGGAGTTCTGAGCAAATCGCCCAGTGAAAAGTGTCTGCACATAGCACACGGCAGATGAGACAACCGCTTGTGTCCTCACGTGGCCATATCTGTGCGCAGGTCAGGCGGCAACACCCGGGCAGCCTGACCTGGCCCTGGCAACCGAGCTCTGCGGGAGGCGGAGCTGGCATCTCCACCTTATGAGGCAGTCCAGAGTGACTCAGTCAATTCAGCTTTAATTTTGACTAACGTTCTTTTCCTCCATTTTTAATTTAAAAGCACATCCAAAGACACCCCAGATAATGAGTTTCCCACTGTGGAGAAGAAAATAAAGCTTGAGTTACCAGGCAGTGAGTGAGAAGAGAAAACTTTAATTAGAAGCTTTTCAATAAATGTTGGAGGATGGCATCTAGGATTCCAGATGGCAGAAACCCTTCTGCTCCTAGGAAATGTTTTGCGGCTGCTAACGAAGTGTGTGTGCAGGGCGGGGCTGGCGTCCCCGTGGCCCACCAGCACGGGGCGGCCGTTAGCCAGCACTGCCCAACGGTGGCCTGTGCTTCAGAGGGACAGAATTGGTCTGCAGAGGACAGCAAGCCTCCAAGAAGGGAAGGCCGGCTGCAGGAACACAACCTCGCGCTTGAGTGGTTACTGTGGTCTCAACGGCAGCTTTACTGAGATGTAATTTACGTAGCAGAAATCCACCATTTTGAAGTGTGTACTAGTCACTGACTTGTGCAGCCATCGCCACAATCTAATTCTAGAACGTTTTCTTCACCCCCAAAGAAACCCCATGCACGTCAGCAGTGGCTCCCCAGCCCCAACTTGTCCCAGTCCCGCAGCTACTTCCCAGCCTTCTGTCCTGTGGACCTGTCTGCCCTGCACGTTTCACGTCGGCGGATGCACGCAGTGGACATTGTGCTCGTGTCTGCTTTATCTCACTGAGCGTGGCGTTTCCACTCATGTCTGCTCCTTGTGTGTGCTTTATCTCACAGAGCGTAGTGTCTCCACTTGTGTCTGCTCTACCTCACTGAGCGTGGCTTCTCCCCTCGTGTCTACTTTATCTCCCTGACCGTGACTTTATCTCCCTGAGTGTGGCGTTTCCAGGTCCACCATGCTGTAGCCTGGTCTGCGCTTTGTTCCTTTTCATGGCAGAGTAATATTCTGCTGTTGGATCGACTGATTTTGTTTCTCCATCTATCGGCTCATGGACATCTGGGCTGTTTCCACCTGTTGATTCTCGTGGACGGTGCTGCTGTGGACGTTCACGAACAAATGCTTGCTTGGATGCATGTTTCCAGTTCTTTGAGGCTGATCCGTAGGCGTGGAGTGGGTAACGTTTGTTGTGTGCGTTTGCTGTGCACCCACCCCACCTGTTGTGTGCGTCCTGCCCCCATGGAGACTCTTGGGGGTGACTCGCGCAGTCCTATCTCTTCCCTCCACACACTCCAATGTGGGCTTCCTAAGAAGCATGGTTGCCAGTCTCGGGAAATTGGTCATTGAGGCAGCACTTTTATCTCCCAGGGTATTCCACTCTTGTCGACTGACCCTGTAAAATCCTTCACGACACATTTTTCCTTCTGGTAGGGCACCCTGTCTAGGATCCGTATTGCGTTGAACTGTTACATCTCCTTCCCTCTTTCTGAGTTTGGGACGGTTGCTTTGCCTTTGTCTTTTATCACATGGGCATTTTTGATGCATGCTGGTTCCCCATCCTCATTTCCTGTTTATCTCACATTCCCTCCCGATTAGACTCAGGCTGTGCGTTCCTAGATTACAGCACGAGATGCACCCTTCTCAGGGTGTTGCATCTGGACCGGCCTCCTTGTTGGCGCTGCCCATGTGATCACCCAGCGAGGGGCTGTCCCGTCTGTGCTATGTGGTGACCTTTCCCCAAGCACTAATGAGCCGTCCATGGGGGACAGGTAGGCTCTGCAGTCCCCTGCACCTCACCGTCCCCCGAGATTTGCCCTCCATTTGTGGCTCTTACCTGCCCCCGTCTCCCTCTCTAAGCCGCAGAGTGATGCTTTTCCAACCACTTTACCAGCCAGCGCTTTATTAGAAGTGAGACTCTTTCTATTCATGGATTCATTCATTTTATTTAAATTATATTAGGTCTGTTCATTGTTGGAGTGGACTTGCGGACTCCTGTTTTTCATGGCCTATCACAGTTGTCTCTTCTTACTCATCATACTGCTCACGCTGTCCCAGCTTTGGTGAGGACATCCTGTGTCCTTTGGGTGTCACCTGACGTGCTCTTGGATCCTTTCTTGCCTCCGTCAGAATGACCTGTCTCAGGCTCATCTTGTCTCTCCCTGCCCTGGCCCAAATCAGCCATTTCTCCTGAAGCCCTGGGCCCTTCTGGAGGGTGGCAGTGTTTGGGGCCAGGCCTGGTGCAGGAGGGCTGCAGAGATGGAGCTTGGAACATGTGAGCGTGTGTCTGTGTGTGTTCAGACACATGTACACACTGTAGACACGTACTCACAAGCACGCTCAGGATGTGCACACACAGACGTGTGCGTGTACTTGCATAGTCTGTGTGCTGCTTCTTACTTTAAATGTCTAGGTTAAGCCTTGTCCTCAGCCCTGGCCTATTCCCATGGACTCCTCTCGCCTGCTCTGTCTCCCGCCTCTGCCGGGAGAGCCCCAGCTTCAGGAGCCTCCTCACATTGCCTCATTGCCCAGTTTGCGGGGCGTCTAG
Source organism: Mandrillus leucophaeus (assembly GCF_000951045.1). Lineage (NCBI taxonomy): Eukaryota > Metazoa > Chordata > Mammalia > Primates > Cercopithecidae > Mandrillus > Mandrillus leucophaeus. The sequence continues at coordinate 1,288,228 of NW_012101810.1, forward strand.
GATGGCTTAGGAACGGCTTCCCACCCCGCCACAGAAACACCCTCTGAAGAAGGTTTCTTTGTCGTTCTCTCCCCGGCTCCGCCCCCCCAAGACTTCAGGTAATGGGCGCAGGAGCATTAGTGAGCCCACTGCTGCCGCTTCTCACTCAGTGGGAGGTGCAGGGCCTGGGAAGGGCGGGTAGGCCCTGTCGCTCTCGTGAGGTCAAGAGTCAATTGTTAGGCACAGAGAACGATGAGGTCATGTTCAATGCTAACGCGGGGGTTTTTCCTATGCTTGCAGCTACGTACTTTTGAGCTCTTTATGGAGTTTAAAAAGCACTTATGTATAAGAGAGTTGGGTTACCAGGAAACAACGGAGCAGTTAAGACGCCTTGATTTTATCTCACCATTCGCCTGCCAAAAATAATTACATTTGCCCTGGCTCCCAGGCAAGCGCTGGAGAAGGGCGTGTGTGGCTGGGCCAGAGGCACCCACTGAGTCCCTGCCCGGCCTGTGGGTCTCTGTCCTACAGCTCTCAGCTCTGGGTTATCAAGGTTAGGGACTGCAGGGCCCAGGGTCCAAGGCTGGCTCTACTGTGTGGGGACCTCAGTGTTGGACCTGCCCTTACCACAGCCCCGTGGCTTGGCTTCTGGGTGCCTGTCACGCCTGTGACTGTCCCCAGAGCAGTGCCGCCGCCAGCTTCACAGGTTGAGAGTCTGCTTCTGGCAGCTAGATGACAGCGTGTCAGCTCTGTCCACCCAGAGCCTTGGACAAGTCCCCAGAAGAGACCTGGTGGAGAGGAGTGGCGTAGCAGGGCGGCCTGACGCTTCCACGCACTCACAGCGGTGTCTGGTGAGGGCAGGAAGGAGCAGGGTCCCTGCTGTGTCTGCGGCAGGGAGGGAAGGATGCCACAGAGTCAGCACTGTCCCCTGTGGTGGGTTGACGTGGAGGAAAGAGTTGAGTCCCGTCCCTAATATATGCCTGGGGCTCTGTTCAGATGCAGTTCCCTCCCAGATTGCCTTAGGGGAGCCCTCCTAGCTGCCATCCCTGCACTTCCTGCACAGCGGGCTTTAGAGGAGGATGGGCTGGTGACCTTGGGTGACCCCTCAATGCCCATGGCCCCCAGCTCTGTATGATTTCTTCATGGCATGGTTTTGCCAGTTAGACGCCAGGGGTTGCCGAGTGCTACAGAGGGGGCAGGACCGTGGGCTTCGAGCCAGGGGAGCGTGGCTGAATTCCCAGCTGTGTCACCCACCATTTAAGGCTTTGAGCAGTGACTGACCCTTCTAGCGCCTCCTTGGCATGGCAGGGACAGTGCCCATCCTGCGGGGCTGCTGTGAGGGGCAGGGACCAGAGCACGTTCCGTGTAGGTCTCCCCACATCAGCTCGTCAGAGCTGGAGGTCAGAAATGCCGGGTCTCTAGTGTGCGTATTTTAAAGCGTCTGCCCTTGGCCCTGTGGAAGCTGTGTGAACAGGACTGTGTGTGGGGAATGCCTGATATGAGGAGTCCACCCCACCTGCTTTCTGGGACTTGGATGGTTTTTCCCCATCAGCAACACTGAAGTCAAAAGGGGCTTTGTTGAAGCATGCGTCTTGTAAAGACAGCGCCCAGGTGTGGGGGGGTTTTGGGGGCTGCTGCCTGGCTGTCCTGAGCATTGAGTGGGGGCATCCCTGGGGAGGAGGGCAAGCCCCGTCCCTGGGGCCTGGAAGGAGCTCCCGAGCACGGCTGTCAGTGCGACGGGTATAGGCGCTCCTGAGCACGGTTGTCAGTGTGATGGCTGTGTCCCTTTAGCTGGGGCGACTTGCAGGCTCTGGAGGGGCGGGGGGGGTGCGCCAGGCCTGAGTCGTGGCCGAAGCCACGCACAGTGTTCTGTAGGACTGTGCCACGCGTGAGCCTGGCTTCTGGGTTGGCCACCCCACAGCAATCTCCACTTCCATGAGACCTGCTGGTGCATGGGAGCCACCTTGTTCCCAGGCTTCCCGGCGGGGCATTTATGGGGAAAGCAACCCTGATGGAAGTGGGCACAGAGGCTGCTCCTATAGGCCACGGTCTGGGCCAAGCACTGTTCTCCTGAGGAGCCCGGCACCATGGTGCTGGGGTCATGGAGAATACAGGCCCCACCTACCTGAGAGACCCAGGCTGCGCACAGCCACCGACACAGCCTCGTGTCCCACAGACGGGAGGGGAGGGAGTTTCCTGGGTTCACTGTGGCTGCGTTCAGTCTTTGTTGTGCCGCATCCGTTTACCACCTGCTCTTTTGCAGATGTTTTCTTTAATTGGCCTTTTCCTTTCATATGTTTGCAAATCAAACTTTATGTTACCACAAATAAAAAACAGTATCACAGCTTTAGACAGAACAGAATCGCAAACACGAGAAAAGTGAAGGGGTAGTGCAGGCGGCTCGTTCCCTTCGCCCATGCATCCCGGCTCCCTGCATGGGTTTCTGTGAAGAGGGGGCCGCAGGCACTGGTGCAGGTGCACCTTGGTAACATCAGGGACAGCTCCTGCCAGGTGGGCGAGGTGGGAAGGAGGGGAGCAACGCCAGCATCCGGCCCCGGCGCTGGAAGGAGCAGGAACCTTCCCGCCTGGGTGCCGCAGAGTGCTTGGGCCTTGCACGTGGCCGAGAGCCTGCTAGAAAGGCAGCTTTGTAGGTTGCACAGGCTACTGGACAAGGCTGAGCCCTGCCTCCTACATTCACGGGAAGCTCGTCATGGCGCCCGAGCATGACACGGAAGTACCCCCACAGCATTTTGGACAGCCTGGAAATGCCAGGGTAGGTCCGGCTGGCCGGACTCAGAGGCTGGCCCTGTGAGACTTTTCGGGGTGGCAGGGGAGGGCTGTGTTTTCTGTGAGCGGGGAGGGATTCTCCCGAGAGCCTCATGCCCACCCCACATCTCACCCCACTTGGCAGACCCCCAAGACAGAGCCTCTGGAAGGATCTGCACATGACTGTTTTATTGACAAAGGCTGAACATCGCCAGCCTCGTCAGCTTTTCTTACATTTTATGGGAAGGTTTTTATATCATCACCGCAGTTGTCCCCAGCTGTTATTTCTGTAGAAGCAAATTCGTCAGCCACACGTGCTGGAGTATTTCATTGTCCTGGCACCCAACTAGCCCACATGGCAGCTCGCACGGTCCCAGTCCACGAGTGCAATTGCCATGACGATGTCAACAAGCAGTGACTGAACCGCCTCAGAGCAGGCGGCAGACGCACAGCAGTGGGACCTTCCCGCTGCCACGGGCTGGGCACTCCGCGGAGGGCCCTTCCTGCTGCCCCGGCCGGGCGTTCCACGGAGGGCCCTTCCTGCTGCTCTGGGCCGAGGACCTCGCAGGGCTGGCGAGGCCGCACAGCGCCATTGCTGCCGTCCTGGAAGATGGAGGGTGCTCAGGCATGCATCAGAGCGTGTGTTTTCCTTTTCCTCTTTAACTCAGCGGTGCGCCAGCTTGCTCACACCTCGTGTGTTCCAGACCGTGGGTGCAGAGGACACACCGCAGCATCCAGCTGAGACCCACTAGCGTCTTGTGTCTCCAGCGTTAGTTCCCCCACAGTGGTAGACTTGCTTTAGGGTACGTGTAACTGAGTTGCGTCACCGCAGTGGCCTCTCCGTGTGACGTTCATGGTCGAGGGTGTCGGAAGCGTTTCCCATGGCGCCAGGCAGGGTGTATGGGGAGGACCATGGCGACAGGCTGGTCAGCGCTGACCTTTGGACCCTGCGGGGCGAGCGTTTTGGGATTGTAGCAATTCTGTGTGAGGAGTGAGGAGTGCAGAGTCAAGGAGGACCAGTCGTGAGGTTTCCTTAGCAGCCCCAGGGTGACCAGGCAAGTGTGACTCTCGCGAGGCCCCGAGGAGCCGGAGCCACGTCTGACAGCGGTCTAGAGACATGACATGGCCGTGCCTTGTGTCCACCCAGGTGCGTGCAGCTCCCGAGTCACACGCCGGCGGGGCCTGTGCAGCCGAGGCCGTCTACACGGCACTGCTGAACCTCACGTCCGACTGCTCGGTGCTGTCTGGAATGACGGCCTTCAGGGCGGCGTGGCAGAAGCGGTTCAGGGCCGGCAGGTTTGTTTTCTGCTCAATGTACAGCCTCAGCTTTTCCCTGAAGGTCTCCCCGAGAAAGCTGTAGATGAGGGGGTTGAGGCAGCTGTTGGAGAAGGCCGCGAGGTTGACAATGTGGCCGGTGAGCGGGTGGGCATGGCGAAAAGACTGCTTGCAGGGAGCGGCCCCGGGCTGCGTCCGCTGCAGGAGGTGCACGCTGATGAAGACGTTCTCCGGCAGCCAGCAGACGAAGAAGACCAGCACCACCGCGAGGATCATGCGGAGTGCCTTCTGCCGCCGGGGCCGCAGACCGCGGTGCCGGTGTGCCCTGACCAGCACCCGGACAATGAGGGAGTAGCACAGGCCGATGATGGCGAAGGGCACAATGAAGCCCAGCGTGACCTCGAGCCACTGCACCTCCCGGACGTCTGCGAAGCAGAAGCAGGCCTCGTCGGTGTGCTGCAGGTGCACGGCGGTGAAGGGCACCAGCGTGGCTGACACAGATGCCATCCAGATGAGGCCACAGCTCAGCCGGGCGTGGTGCTTGGTGCGGAACAGGCTGCAGCGCATGGCCCTGGCCAGGGCGATGTAGCGGTCGAAGCTCATCCAGGTGAGGAAGAAGACGCTGCTGTACATGTTGACCTGCAGGAACAGCGACATGAAGGTGCACAGCACGGCGATGTCATAGTACTGCTCGTGCAGGTTGAACACCTCAATGAGGGAGTCGGCCACCAGGATGAGGTCCGCCACCGCCAGGTTGATGAAGTACAGGTCGGGGATGGTCATCTTCTCCCGGAAGCTGATGTTCACCACCAGGATCAGGATGTTGCCCACAAAGCCGATGGGGAAGAGGAAGATGGTGTAGAGGCACGAGAGGAACAGGCCGATCACGTACTGCTGGTGCTCTGAGAGCTCGCCTGTCCCGTTCACCACGGCAGCGCCCAGGAGCGGGTGGGACAGGTTGAGCTCGGGGGAGGTGGTGTTGGGGGCTGCAGGCTGCATGGTGCCCGGGTACATCTCCAGGCCCATGCCCCAGGCTTGGGAAGTCACATCCATGTCTCTGCACCGTGCAGCTTTCAAGATTTGCCAAAAGGCTCCCAGAGCTCTGTTTTAAACAGCGAATCCATCTTTAGAAAGAAGCGTGATTCTCCCTGAAGTGAGCCCAGCATTTGTTAGACAGGAAACTCCCGAGGAGCACCTGTGGTGGTTTGGGTTGGGTTTGTGAACTGCAGAGAGTGGGAGGAACAGATGCTCCGCACGCTGGCATGGCACGTCTGTGGAGGCCAGGGTCCTCCGCGTGCTCGTCCGGCGGGCGTCCCTGCAGGTGTCAGCCGCCGTGCACTGTCCTGCGTGGAGACGCTCACTCTCTGGGTACCTGGAGAAGCAACAGGAGAGGATGAAGCCTCATTGAGTGGCCCCAGCTTTGGGATAAGGCCCGCCGCCCCTGACTGGGTGTCTGTAGAGTCTGGGTGTGTCACTGGGGAGGCCAGAACCTCAGCTTTATGGGCTCAGGAGGTGGCTGTGGTTGAGCTGAGGTGGAAGAGTCACCTGTGGGGAGTACACGGCCTTCTTTCCTGCAGGCCCCACGGCCACTCGGCTGCAGCTGGAGGTTGGACGTGGAGAACCCCCACAAGCAGGGTGTTCTCTCCCTTTATAGCCACAGAGCAGGCCTAGGAAGCAACAGGGGTGTGGGCTTGGCCACCCCAGAAAATGGCGTTTGTGAGGAGAGGGGAAAATGCATTTCAGCCGCTGATGGAGAAGTAAAACAGGAAGGGAGAGCCCGGTGTCTCTGAAAGACAGGGGGTCCGGAGAACTGGACATTGGAGCAGAATCATCTCTTACAATAAAATAGATCACAGA
>NW_012101810.1:1294154-1297052 GCF_000951045.1 Mandrillus leucophaeus
GAGACCACCGGAGCTCCGTGGGAGAGGGGTCTGTAAAGCCCCCTGCTGTTTTGGTCACGCTGAGACCACCGGAGCTCCGTGGGAGAGGGGTCTGTGCCTTGAGTTTGGGAAGCTGGGTGCTGCTCTCACCAGGGGGTGAGGTATCTGCATGTCTGCGTCCAGCTGTTCCCATAACAGGATAGCGGACTGGGTGGCACTACCCCCACGCGCCCCTAGTGAGTGGTATGGCACCGCGCGCCAGGCCGAGGCTGAGTCCTACCTGGGTTGCAGCCCCTTCTGTGGTCCTGGAAGCCTCCTTGGTCAGGCCCATCAGGCTGGAGGTGCACTTGGAACCCAGCTGCAGGAGGTGTACCTCTGCTGGACCTGCCGAATGCCTGAGCAGGGCTGGAGAGAGGAAGAGACCCGCCCTGGGAGCCCTCGAGGGAAGGTTCCCGGCTGGCCGGCGGGTGCGTCCTCCATCTGAGCCTGCCGGCGGGTGCGTCCTCCGTCTGAGCCAGTGAGTCTGCCCCTTGGCACAGGGCTTTATAGGCCCCCTCCGCCTGCTCCTCTCTGGCTGGGCTCTGGGCGGCCTCCTCCGAAAGCTAGCGTTAACCATTTTTTTGCTGGCCTTTTTTCTCCCACACTTTGGCAATCAGCTCAGTTCCACTAGACTTACTTTTATGGAAGTTTAACTGCTTTTCTTCACCCACAGATACAAACCTTTCTTTAAGTTTGAAGGCATCATTCTAGCTATTGTGTATCTTTTAGGTAATAACCTGTCATCCTGGGTTGAAGCAAGCAATATTCTTGTTTTTGCAGCTGACCTGCGTTAAACACTAAATTTCGTAATTGACTTAGTAGCACGTGCATGATACATAAAGAATTTAACTTAGGAATTTCACAGACATTTGCAGAGAGAAATGTAATCCCAAGAAATAGCAGGCATTTCTGACAAGTAACTTAGGAATCTGAGTACTGGTTGAGCATCTGGAAATCTGAAGTCCAGAGTGCCCCACAGTCCAACACTGTTGGAGCGTCGCGACTCAAGTGGAAAATTCCACACCTGACCTCGTGTGGCGGGCTGCAGTCCCAGGCACAGTTCAAAGTTTGTTTTATACATGAAATTATTAAAAGTGTTGTATAAAGTTACTTTCAGGCAGTGTGTGTAAGGTGTGTATGAAACACAAATGAATTTTGTATTTAGCTTTCTCATTCTGTAGCTGCAGGTATTCCAAAATCTGCAGAAATCTGAACTCCGAACTCCTCTGGTCCCAAGCGTTCAGATGAGGGACCCTCAGCCCGTAGTTTTCTCTGAGTGTTGGCGGCGCCTCAGGTCCCGCCTCCCGCGCTCGCTGCAGAGGCGTCGGAACTTACCTGCCGGCCAGGTGTTGGTGGCCTCTTGCCCAGCAGGCCGCCTCCGTTGCCCGTGGTTGCGGATTTCACAGCCTCCACGGCCTCATGCGGGCGGAGAATAAACCTCCCTCCGCGGACTCCAGAGGCCTCCGAACCGCCTCGTGCGGGGCGGCCGCCTCCGAGTGCGCCACCTGCTGGCCATTCGAATTTCAGCCGCCGCTTGGGGAACCCTGGGCTGCCCGGTGAGAGCAGAGCGAGAGCAGAGCCAGGCCCCCAAACCCCGGCATGGGCTGCCCAGGCTGAGGGGGTCCTCAGGCACTGCCAGCCCTGGCTGTCCAGGCCGAGGGGTGAGTCTTTCTCCGAACGGAACTTCAGCGAATCTCACTCCTACTTCTGGGTGTCGTTTTCCCTCTGTAATGTTTCCAAGCGGTGAGATTGGATCCTTTGTCCGCTGAGTATGAGTAATGCGGCTGCTGCAGCCTGAGGCGCGGTTCAGAGGCCTGCGTGGGACCCCCACCCCCACCCCCGCCGGGAGAGCTGGTGCAGGCAGAGGAGTGGGGTGCTGGGCCTCCAGGTGCGCTCGGCCCCTCAGGGCCTGCTCCCCCGCAGGAGAACTGGAGCAGGTACAGGAGTGGGGTGCTGGGCCTCCAGGTGCGCTCGGCCCCTCGGGGCCTGCTTCCCCGCAGGAGAGCTGGTGCTGGGCCTCCAGGTGCGCTCGGCCCCTCGGGGCCTGCTTCCCCGCAGGAGAGCTGGTGCAGGTGCAGGAGTAGGGTGCTGGGCCTCCAGGTGCACTCGGCCCCTTGGGGCCTGCCAGGGTGTCAGCTGCTTGGTGGTGTTTCGTTAGGAGCCTGTTGCAGAGGCGCCTCAAGGCATCTGTGCAATAGCAATTTAAAGTCTTACAGATGTGTATTTTAGAAAACACACACACACATTTTCTAAACAGAATGCTGTGTTAAATTTCTAATGGAAAAATACTAACGTGGGGTTTTCTTCCAGCAGTAGAAAGTTGACAACTCTAATATGTACCTTTTTATATTTGAATGATAAAGAGCTGATTTGCTCTTAAACATTTTTTTGACCAGTTGTGAAGTTGAGATGATTTCAGCATTAAAAATGCCCGAGACACCATTTTGAAAGATGTGAGTCATGAGAAAGTACAGAAAAAAATAAATAAAATAAAAATTCAAACCTTGAAATAGCCGAGACATGTCACTTAAAAATAGCTGTGCCCTGCTAGTGCAAACCCATGGCTTCTGGTCTCTCTGCCTGTCCCAGCAGCTGAGGAAGAGCTCAGCTCCCAAGCTCTCCACTCACGTGCCCTGGGTAGGGAGCCTGCCCTGGACGGGCGAGTGGCTGATACACCTAGATTTCCTGCTTGCAACATAGAATTAGCCGGATCGGGGCTCTGGGTCTCAGAACCCAGCCTTCTCCTGTAAGCACTGGGTGGTTGAGTAACTTGTCAGCTACCGCACAACTGCGGGTGTGAGGGACAGGGCCCAGCTGCAGGAACTTCAGTCCCCAAGACCTACTTAATACTTGCATGGGTGACGGGATGGGAGGAATCTC
>NW_012101810.1:1297172-1301211 GCF_000951045.1 Mandrillus leucophaeus
TGGCGAAAAGACTGCTTGCAGGGAGCGGCCCCGGGCTGCGTCCGCTGCAGGAGGTGCACGCTGATGAAGACGTTCTCCGGCAGCCAGCAGACGAAGAAGACCAGCACCACCGCGAGGATCATGCGGAGTGCCTTCTGCCGCCGGGGCCGCAGACCGCGGTGCCGGTGTGCCCTGACCAGCACCCGGACAATGAGGGAGTAGCACAGGCCGATGATGGCGAAGGGCACAATGAAGCCCAGCGTGACCTCGAGCCACTGCACCTCCCGGACGTCTGCGAAGCAGAAGCAGGCCTCGTCGGTGTGCTGCAGGTGCACGGCGGTGAAGGGCACCAGCGTGGCTGACACAGATGCCATCCAGATGAGGCCACAGCTCAGCCGGGCGTGGTGCTTGGTGCGGAACAGGCTGCAGCGCATGGCCCTGGCCAGGGCGATGTAGCGGTCGAAGCTCATCCAGGTGAGGAAGAAGACGCTGCTGTACATGTTGACCTGCAGGAACAGCGACATGAAGGTGCACAGCACGGCGATGTCATAGTACTGCTCGTGCAGGTTGAACACCTCAATGAGGGAGTCGGCCACCAGGATGAGGTCCGCCACCGCCAGGTTGATGAAGTACAGGTCGGGGATGGTCATCTTCTCCCGGAAGCTGATGTTCACCACCAGGATCAGGATGTTGCCCACAAAGCCGATGGGGAAGAGGAAGATGGTGTAGAGGCACGAGAGGAACAGGCCGATCACGTACTGCTGGTGCTCTGAGAGCTCGCCTGTCCCGTTCACCACGGCAGCGCCCAGGAGCGGGTGGGACAGGTTGAGCTCGGGGGAGGTGGTGTTGGGGGCTGCAGGCTGCATGGTGCCCGGGTACATCTCCAGGCCCATGCCCCAGGCTTGGGAAGTCACATCCATGTCTCTGCACCGTGCAGCTTTCAAGATTTGCCAAAAGGCTCCCAGAGCTCTGTTTTAAACAGCGAATCCATCTTTAGAAAGAAGCGTGATTCTCCCTGAAGTGAGCCCAGCATTTGTTAGACAGGAAACTCCCGAGGAGCACCTGTGGTGGTTTGGGTTGGGTTTGTGAACTGCAGAGAGTGGGAGGAACAGATGCTCCGCACGCTGGCATGGCACGTCTGTGGAGGCCAGGGTCCTCCGCGTGCTCGTCCGGCGGGCGTCCCTGCAGGTGTCAGCCGCCGTGCACTGTCCTGCGTGGAGACGCTCACTCTCTGGGTACCTGGAGAAGCAACAGGAGAGGATGAAGCCTCATTGAGTGGCCCCAGCTTTGGGATAAGGCCCGCTGCCCCTGACTGGGTGTCTGTAGAGTCTGGGTGTGTCACTGGGGAGGCCAGAACCTCAGCTTTATGGGCTCAGGAGGTGGCTGTGGTTGAGCTGAGGTGGAAGAGTCACCTGTGGGGAGTACACGGCCTTCTTTCCTGCAGGCCCCACGGCCACTCGGCTGCAGCTGGAGGTTGGACGTGGAGAACCCCCACAGGCAGGGTGTTCTCTCCCTTTATAGCCACAGAGCAGGCCTAGGAAGCAACAGGGGTGTGGGCTTGGCCACCCCAGAAAATGGCGTTTGTGAGGAGAGGGGAAAATGCATTTCAGCCGCTGATGGAGAAGTAAAACAGGAAGGGAGAGCCCGGTGTCTCTGAAAGACAGGGGGTCCGGAGAACTGGACATTGGAGCAGAATCATCTCTTACAATAAAATAGATCACAGACGTTCAGGGGTTTCCTCATGCTAGTTCTATGTTTAGGTACCAAAAATGAAACTTATTTTTGTAATATAGAGTGAAAGGGGTCATTGTTTTGGGAAATAATATTTTAAGTTTTTATTCCATGTTTTAGTAAATTATTGTAAAACCTAATATATGTTTGCAATGCTGTTTATAACCTAGGAAGAAACTAAGGAGAGAGTCCCTCCTGAGCTTGGCTTCTGCAGGGAGGGAGGAGTGGGCCGTCTGTCCATGGCAGTGCTCTCGCCCTGCTGCGAGTGGGGAGGGTCCTGTCACCCGCCCCGTGTCACCCCGGCCCTGTCACCAGTGGGGAGGGTCCCGTAACCCACCCCGTGTCACCCTGGCCCTGCCGTGAGTGGGGAGGGTCCTGTCACCTGCCCCATGTCACTCTGGCCCTGCTGCCAGTGGGGAGGGTCCCGTCACCTGCCCCGTGTCACTGTGCTCCCAAAAGTTCTCTCTGCAGCAGGCCACGGTCTTAGCCTGCAGACACTGGCGGTCTCTGGGGACCTGGGGGCTGTCACAGCTAGGGGGGTGCTGGTGGGGCCAGGGCTGCCGCCCAGCTCCCTACAGTGCCTAGGACAGGTGCCCAAGCCCAGCAGAGAATTACCCAGCCCAGATGGCGCTGGTGCCCTGGAGTAAACTAACACTTCAAAATGGGTTTGAGTTGTTTTTCCTTTGGGAGTTTTCATTTCACCCTTTGAAATCATTAGGAGTTATTGTTTTGAATGTGTTGTGTTTTTTTTTTGTCACCCAGGCTGGAGTGCAGTGGCATAATCTCAGCTCACTGCAACCGTTGCCTCCAGGGTTAGAGTGATTCTCCTTCCTCAGCCTCCCGAGTATCTGGGATTACAGGTGTGCACCACCACACCTGGCTAATGTTTTATATTTTTAGTAGAGACGGGGTTTCACCATGTTGGCCAGGCCTGTCTCAAACTTCTGACCTCTAGTGATCCGCCCACCTTGGCCTCCTATGGTACTGGGATTACAGGTGTGAGCCACCGTGGCTGGCCGGGGCTTGTTGTTTTGAAGTGCTACAAAACCAGACTAGTGATTTATTGACCTATCGCTTGAAAATACTTCTTTTTTTTAAAAAAAAAAAAAAGGCTGGCCTATAATCCCCGCACTTTGGGAAGATGAGGTGGGAGGATTGCTCAAGTCCAGGAGTTCGAGACCAGCCTGGGCAACATGGCGAAACCCTGTCTCTACTAAAAAAGTACAAAAAAAGTAGCTGGGCATAGTGGTGTGCCCCTGTAGTCCCAGCTACTCGGGAGGCTGAGGTGGGAGGATCGCCTGAGCCCGGCAGGTAGAGGCTGCAGTGAGCCGAGATCACACCACTACACTCTAGCCTGAGCAACTGGAGTGAGACCCCATCTCAAAAAAAGGCGGGTAGGGGAAGACAAGATGAATCACTGCCTCAGTGTCACTTATTCTAAAAGTACTCAATCACCTTCACTTAGCTGGGGCTGATGAATTTGATTTTAGTATTTTGCACTCTTGATTCCTCTTTAGTAGATAATACCATCGAGCAGCGTAAACGCCTCTGCTCTCAGGCTCTGTAGGGAAAGTTGAAAGACTTCGCATTCAGCCTCTATATTTAATTTCTTTAAAACGGCACAGAGGACTTCTTTTGCTCTTTAAATGTAGAAATTCTGGAAGGTATTAGACTGCAGCGTGGTAGGAAGCTTAAAGGTGGACAGAACCCTTAACTTATGTTTGTTTTCTTTACTTATTTTGTTAAATGAACTCCGAGGGAAAAATAGTTTAAAACCAAGTCATTCATTTCTTTCCCACGTAAATCGAGTTGTTTAATCCTTGGCAGACACCAAGAAGATACGGGACCTGGTGTCTGATGTGTCCTAGTGTCGATGTGGTCCTGGGCTCGGAACCGAGTGTGCCGTTCACCACTGGCCCCGTGTCCTCCCTGGAGGTGTCCGTGGAGTTATAAACAGCGTGATACCTCATTTCAGATTTCCTCTGCTTGTCATAGAGAAATAAAGCCACACTTTAGTCAGCTGTTAAGTCTGCATCTGTCAAAAGGCGTGTGGCCCTCCCAGGACTTCAGGGTTGGTGAGAGTGACCGGGGCGCCGCAGGGCAGGGCAGAGCGGGCACCCTCATTTTCTTGAAGTGAGACACGTTCTTGCTGGGACAGAACATGATGGAATACTGGGTCCTACTTTCAGCATGTGTTAGAAAGGCCATCCAGGCAAAGCCCCTGCTGCGGTCATGCTGAGACCACCGGAGCTCCGTGGGAGAGGGGTCTGTAAAGCCCTCTGCTGTTGTGGTCACGCTGAGACCACCGGAGCTCCGTGGGAGAGGGGTC
>NW_012101810.1:1301444-1303082 GCF_000951045.1 Mandrillus leucophaeus
GAGACCACCGGAGCTCCGTGGGAGAGGGGTCTGTAAAGCCCCCTGCTGTTTTGGTCACGCTGAGACCACCGGAGCTCCGTGGGAGAGGGGTCTGTGCCTTGAGTTTGGGAAGCTGGGTGCTGCTCTCACCAGGGGGTGAGGTATCTGCATGTCTGCGTCCAGCTGTTCCCATAACAGGATAGCGGACTGGGTGGCACTACCCCCACGCGCCCCTAGTGAGTGGTATGGCACCGCGCGCCAGGCCGAGGCTGAGTCCTACCTGGGTTGCAGCCCCTTCTGTGGTCCTGGAAGCCTCCTTGGTCAGGCCCATCAGGCTGGAGGTGCACTTGGAACCCAGCTGCAGGAGGTGTACCTCTGCTGGACCTGCCGAATGCCTGAGCAGGGCTGGAGAGAGGAAGAGACCCGCCCTGGGAGCCCTCGAGGGAAGGTTCCCGGCTGGCCGGCGGGTGCGTCCTCCATCTGAGCCTGCCGGCGGGTGCGTCCTCCGTCTGAGCCAGTGAGTCTGCCCCTTGGCACAGGGCTTTATAGGCCCCCTCCGCCTGCTCCTCTCTGGCTGGGCTCTGGGCGGCCTCCTCCGAAAGCTAGCGTTAACCATTTTTTTGCTGGCCTTTTTTCTCCCACACTTTGGCAATCAGCTCAGTTCCACTAGACTTACTTTTATGGAAGTTTAACTGCTTTTCTTCACCCACAGATACAAACCTTTCTTTAAGTTTGAAGGCATCATTCTAGCTATTGTGTATCTTTTAGGTAATAACCTGTCATCCTGGGTTGAAGCAAGCAATATTCTTGTTTTTGCAGCTGACCTGCGTTAAACACTAAATTTCGTAATTGACTTAGTAGCACGTGCATGATACATAAAGAATTTAACTTAGGAATTTCACAGACATTTGCAGAGAGAAATGTAATCCCAAGAAATAGCAGGCATTTCTGACAAGTAACTTAGGAATCTGAGTACTGGTTGAGCATCTGGAAATCTGAAGTCCAGAGTGCCCCACAGTCCAACACTGTTGGAGCGTCGCGACTCAAGTGGAAAATTCCACACCTGACCTCGTGTGGCGGGCTGCAGTCCCAGGCACAGTTCAAAGTTTGTTTTATACATGAAATTATTAAAAGTGTTGTATAAAGTTACTTTCAGGCAGTGTGTGTAAGGTGTGTATGAAACACAAATGAATTTTGTATTTAGCTTTCTCATTCTGTAGCTGCAGGTATTCCAAAATCTGCAGAAATCTGAACTCCGAACTCCTCTGGTCCCAAGCGTTCAGATGAGGGACCCTCAGCCCGTAGTTTTCTCTGAGTGTTGGCGGCGCCTCAGGTCCCGCCTCCCGCGCTCGCTGCAGAGGCGTCGGAACTTACCTGCCGGCCAGGTGTTGGTGGCCTCTTGCCCAGCAGGCCGCCTCCGTTGCCCGTGGTTGCGGATTTCACAGCCTCCACGGCCTCATGCGGGCGGAGAATAAACCTCCCTCCGCGGACTCCAGAGGCCTCCGAACCGCCTCGTGCGGGGCGGCCGCCTCCGAGTGCGCCACCTGCTGGCCATTCGAATTTCAGCCGCCGCTTGGGGAACCCTGGGCTGCCCGGTGAGAGCAGAGCGAGAGCAGAGCCAGGCCCCCCAACCCCGGCATGGGCTGCCCAGGCTGAGGG
>NW_012101810.1:1303132-1313257 GCF_000951045.1 Mandrillus leucophaeus
AAGGTCTCACTGTATTGCCAAGGCTGGTCTTGAACTCTTGGGCTCAAGTGATCCTCCCGCCTCAGCTTCCCACAGTGTAGAATGTGACATTGAACGCATGCATCCTGGGTGCTGGGTGCTGTGCCTGGTGTTCTGCATGCTTGATCTCAGATCACCCTCCTTCAGAGCCTGTGAGGCAGTTCTCCGTGTCTCATGGATGCAGAAACTGACTGCAGGGAGGTAGTGTCACCTCGGCCTCACAGCCAGCCAGGAGCAGATCTGGGAGTGGCCGGCTGACTCTGAACACATGGTCTCGGCCCATACACCAGAGGCATCCTGGGGCAATAGTAATCTTGTCAGGCACTGATTTCCTTGTTGAATTTTATGTCGTTATGAATTTTTAAGAAGTGAACATATTTTCCTGTTCATCCCCAGGATAGAATAAAAGGGAAGAATTTCAAGGGGAATTTCATCTGATCATTGCTTATTGAGTTAAACGCGCACACAGCCAAATATTGGAAAATGCGTAGAGAAAAACACACACAAAGTAAGGCAGTGCATCTCCGGCTTCAGGAGCCCTCCTGAGCGAATGCCCATGTGGGAAACCTTGGCCCTCGCCTTTCAGCCTTTAGTCCTCGCGTACAAAGCCCAGTCCTTGTGCTGAGAGGCTCCAGACGCAGGGCCTGCGGTGCCTTCCCGGCACCCCTCACTCTGCCAGCGCTGACTGACTGAGCGACCCCTTCCTGCTCCTTGTCCCATCCCCAGTCCTCTCCTGTGCCCTCCATGGTAGGCAGCAGCACGGGTCCCCCTGACTCTGCAGGAGCAGAGCGCTCAGGGAGTTGCATGTTGCCGTGCAAACAACCCTGGTCTTCAGCGTTGCCAGCTCCAGCCCGTGTTCCGCTTCCTCACCCCACATGCAACGGCTGTGTGATACCGGGCAACATCCGTAACCTTCCTGAGCCTCAGCGCCCATCTGTGCAGTGGGGGTGCGTGGGTCTAACGGTTCTATGAGATACCACACACCCCTAGTCTCTGCTGGGCGGAGTGAGGCTTCCCTTCTCACTGCTGCTCCTTTTCAAGGGGAGCGGTCCACCGGGGGCAAGGGTGGGGCGACACTGCCGGAGATGAGCCCAGTCCTGGCTCATTCGCTTCTCCCCCATAGGCACAAGGGAGGGAGCAGTGGGTTGGAGGTGCTCACAGTATCACACGCCGTATCTACCTTACAGGGGAGACATCAAGGTGTGTGTGGAAGGAATTTTAGAGCTAATACAGGCTGGAAGACAGCCTGAGGTTCAGAGAAGTACACCATGTCTCACATGCCAAGCGGATACATTCTCCGATGATCCAGAGTCAGGGGAGGCCAAGAGCCCCTTCCCACGCCCTCAGGAGGGCATCGCTTCCCCTGCCTCCGCAGGACATGCAGGAGCACCCTTGGGCATCTGATCCTCACAGGCCTGGAGCATTAAGTGGACACACACCAGCAGCCCCTTTATAGAAAGAGCCCAGGTCCCAGGGAGGCTGTGTGTGGTGTACACGGGTCTCCCCACTCCGGTGGCAGGTGGGGTTGGAACTCTGCGTTCTGTGCCATATCCTGACCTTCGGGACATCCTGTGACCTCCCCTCAGACAGACCTGCCATATCTTCCATCTGTTCCATTCCGGCCTGGGGAGGTTAGCTGCTGTCAGGATGTGGTGCAGCCTATGGTGACTTCGTCTCTCTTGTTCCTTCAGAAGCACGCGGGCCATGGCTGCATGCCAGGTCGGAGCCTTTCATTCAGGGTGTGTGCCTGCCAAGCCCGGAAACAGTGCGGTGAGGGGCAGGGCATCCTGGTTTTCTGCTGTGTCGCCTGGCGCTGGTGGACGTGAGCACGTCGGTGCCGCCGTCCTGTCCCTGCTTGGTGTCCGCAGCGGGAGGGCCCAGTTAGGGCAGGTGTGTGCTGACCACAGCATGCTGAGCATGGAAGGATAGGTGCTCCTGTCGTCTGCAGCTGCGTCCTGGGCAGTGCCAGCCTCCACACGCTCATCTTTTTTTTTTTTTTTTGAGATGGATTCTCACTCTGTCACCCAGGCTGGAGTGCAGTGACACAATCTCCACTCACTGTAAGCTCTGCCTCCTGGATTCACACCATTCTCCTGCCACAGCTTCCCAAGTAGCTGGGACTACAGGCGCCTGCCACCACACCTGGCTATTTTTTTGTATTTTTTTATTAGAGATGGGGTTTCACCGTGTTAGCTAGGATGGTTTCGATCTCCTGACCTCGTGATCTGCCCCCCTCAGCCTCCCAAAGTGCTGGGATTCCAGGCGTGAGCCACTGCGCCCAGCCCACTTTCTCGTCTTCTGTCACTTTCCCTCACAAGATGGAATTCACTGTGCTTAGAGACCATCCCGCCCGTCAGCCGCTTGGCGTGGCTCCAGCACGGAAGGTGCGTGCGGCTGCTGGCCCACAAGATGGTGGTGGTTTTGCAGGTCTCCCAGCAGAGCCTCCTCAGTGGTTGCGGGGAACATTCTGGATGTGTCCTTGGGTTCTCCGGGAGCGTCGCGCCAAGGGCAGCTCACAGAAGAGTGGGCAGGGTGGCGCTGGCCGAGCTCGGCCTGCGGGGACCCTCCGCCCCCAGGAGCACGTGGCGGAATGTTCCAGGAGAGGCCAGCACCAGGGCCTTGTCCCAGCCCCACCTCGGTCACTGCCAGGCAGTTCCTCAAGGAGCCTCAGGGAGGCTCCTCCCACCCCACCCCAGTCTGATTTTATCTGTTTGAACGGAGGACCTCATGAACCCTTTCTTTGGATAAATGCAAATGACGCATCCTCTCTTCAGTAGCACCACACTCCCCCGTGCTTCCTTAGTTTTCTGCGGGTGCTGGATCTTCCCCTTGGTGTGAACATGGAACGTTGCCCGTTCTCTGTGTCCAGATGGTTATAGGATGGGGCAGTGGCAGGAGCTGGACACAGGACCAGGATCACGCAGCACCTGCCCTGCCCCCCAGGGCCACCCCAGGGGCTGTGATATGCTCTGGGATGCCCACCCCGTGAAGCCTGCTCTTCTGGAAGTGGCAGGCGTCTCTGCCCATCAGCTGCCTGGCTGGCTCTGGGTCTTGGGTGAGAGTGTGGTGCGTGGCCCATGCTGGCCCCTCCTCCTGTGAGCCCGTCCTCGCCCCTCACGGCTCCTGTTCAACCCCATTCACTTTGGTTTTGAGTTGGGATGGAGCATCCCCTGCTCTGAGTAACTTAGGCCAGACGGCCCATGAGGAGTGCACTGTAGAGTCCCTTGCACGCAGCGCCGTCGGGTCCCACTGTGATGTGCCTCACAAGCACCTGGCCCCAGCCACCCTCTCTCAGCCTGCGGGGCGCTGCGGAGCCACGCGCTGGCCTCGCCGCGAGGGGATGTCCGCGTGCACCCTACGGTGATGAGTGGTTCCCAGGACTCCGCGTGGCATGGAATGAAGAACAATGGCCAGACTGAGAGGAAGTGGTTTGGAATGTTTGTTTAATTAAGGCAAATTGGAAACAAGATCTTTTCGACATGGACCGCAGGTCTGAAAGCCGTGTGAGGCTGTCCAGATGTCCCATCCTGGCGGCTGTCAGCTGCAGGCGCTTCGTGTAGGAGTGCGTGCTCCTGTGGGGCAGCGTTTGTGGACGTTGCCGTCAGGTGCTGTCCCCGTTCGCGGGGTCTGCCGTGCTCTCCCATGCGGTCATAGCCAGGCCCAGCCACCCGGTGGGTGGGGGGATAGGCGCACACCTGAGCTTGGCCCCGAGAGCGCAGTCTGGAGCTCAGATAAAGGCTGCTGCCTGCTTTCTCCTTATTACTGGGCTTTTCTCGTGGACGAGAGGGGCCCCTGCGCAGGCAGAAGGAAGCCACGGCTTCGAGAGGCCTCCTGGACCCTCCCCCGAGCTGTATCTTGCCTGGGTCGGTGCTCCCAGGTTCCTCGGTTGACTCTGGCTTCACAGCCTGTCTGCTGCATATGGGATGAGGTCCTGGTACCGGCTACCGACCAACGTAAGCGTGACCTGAGCCCTGGGTCTCAGCTTCCCCGTCCGCATGGCGGGTGCCAGCACGGGCTTTCTGTCTCCGATCTGCGCTGCCCCCTTGCCGCCGCCCCTGCGCTGTGCCAAGCCCCGCTCAAGCCCACTGTGTTTGTACTTAGGTTTCGTTCTGGTTCTTCTGCCCAGGCTCTACAAGGAAAGGGAAGAATTCTGAGTGGCCCCAGATGGGCTCCCTTTTCCCCACCTTTCATGGTCCCCTGACTGTGGGTCTTAGGAGAGAGGGGTCCTCACAGTTATCTCTGAGGCCCTTTCAAGTCCCGGCCTGGCGAGGGCAATCTGGTGGAGCGGGGGTGGATGTGCTTAGCTCACCCCTACCCAGCCTGGGCACCAAGCCCGTCTCCCGGTGGCACTACCTGGCATAGTCCCCCGGCCCTAGTGGCCCTGGATGATGGCACGCTGGGAGGGACCAAGCCCTTTGGGAGCCACAGGTTGCAGCCTTGCTGGGCTGCCGGGTGGGGGATGTGCCCCTCTCTTCTCCACTGCTGCTGCTCCATAGTCTAAGAGACAGAGTAACAAATGCAGGGCTGTGCTGGCTCCAGCTTGGCCGGCCTTCCTGTTCTTCCCACCTGGCCCCCTGCACCCTGGGCCTTGACGGCCTGGCACCTTCTCCCCTACCTTACCCCCAAAGGCAGTACAAGCAGAGGGGGACGAGGTGCAGGGCCCAGGCCAAACGGCTCTCAGCCCCTCCTCTCTCACTGAGAGCTTCCCACGTGAGTGGCACTTTGTATACAAATCGCCGGGACCCTCTGCAGCAAAGTTATGGACTCAGAGGGTTGAAGTCATGCTGCTGGTACCCAGCTGCTTAATGATGTGACCGCCATCTGAGCCTGGGTGCCTTGGCCGAGAACCTGTACTTTTCAAATGGTCATTTCTAAGAATTTGTGTGCAGTAAAATACTCCTTTTGGCGTTCACCACAGAGGCATCTAGTCTCGAAAGCACCGTGTTCGCAGGCAGCGCACAAACCGTTCTGTTCCAGACTCCTCGGCCCGTCCCTGGGTGGTCAGCCCCTTCCTCCACCCAACGTGGCCGCCGCAGCTGCACTCTGCTCCTGTGATCAGACTCCCCAGGCCTCACGCGGGTGGCACCTGTGCGTGTGGAGCCTCTGAGCCTGGCTGTTCCTGTGCCTCCTGCACTCGAGTTTCTGCGTCACGTCGCACACGCCGAGAGGCCGTGGCTGCTCACCACTGAGCACGGCGGGCTGTGCTGTGGTCTGCGTCCGGCCACCGTGGGAGCCACTGAGCCCGGGGGGCTGTGCCGCGGTCTGCGTCCGGCCGCCGTGGGAGCCACTGAGCCCGGGGGGCTGTGCCGCGGTCTGCGTCCGGCCGCCGTGGGAGCCACTGAGCCCGGGGGGCTGTGCCACGGTCTGCGTCCGGCCGCCATGGGAGACACTGAGCCCGGGGGGCTGTGCCGCGGTCTGCGTCCAGCCGCCGTGGGAGCGACGTTTGAGTTCCTTCCAGATTGTGTCTATTATAAAAGCTGCGTTAAATGTTCGCATACAGGGTTTCATGTGAGCGTGATTTTATTGTGGGTGGATCGCTAAGATTGGGCATTGCTGGTTCTTACAGTGAGTGCACATTTAGCTTTATACGAAGCCTCCAAAGTGGCCACTCCATTTTGTGTTCCCGCCGGAACCTGTCCTAACCCCAGCAAAAGTGAAGGGTCCTTCTGAGCCCTGGAATTCCCTAGGAGGAGGGGCTGGCCCTTCACAGTCTGTTTTGGTGGCCGGTTTCGGGCCAAGAGCCAGGGGTTTGTGGGACTCGTTCCTGAGCCACGCAGAGGGGATGCCAAGGTCAAGCTTGGGGCCTGGGGGAACTCCCCAAAGCCAGGACCTTGAGAATTGTGTGTTCTTGATGGCAGCATTGGCTATTGCTGCTTAAACAGCTCTTCAGAGAGGTTCTAGAAAGCGTGGACCCCACTTCTCCAACGCCGCTTCCCCGGAGCTGGGAGACCGGGGACTCCAGTGGTGAGGGCTGGTATCTCCTGTAGGGCCCTGTGCCTCCTGGAGAGTATCCGGGAGTCACCCCTGCCCCTGGGCCCTCCCAGCCCCCGCCAGGGCCTGCCCACCACGGAGCCCCTCAGAGGAGCCACTGCCCCTGCCACTTCCTGTCACACGTCTACACTGGGCAGGGCGGGAAGTTGTGCAGATTCACTCAGCACACTGGTTTATTGAATGTTTTCCAGGCCTCTTCCTGGGTTTTATTATCATTTTTAATGGATAAGTAGTTATAGGCTGTGGTGGTAGCTTACGAAACCGTCTCCCCAGGGTGGACAGTTGAGTGGCTTCTGAACTGCTTTTCCAGGCCTGAGCTTGTTTTTCAGACCATCCCAGGATGGTTCACAAGTCACTGTTTCTGTGCAAAAACAGCATAAGCTTTTGAGGTCACAGTTCTCTCGTGTGATTCGGGGTGTCCCCATAGGAAGGTGGACAGCAGATGAGCAGCTGGGCGTTGCCTGCCTGGGGACCCAGGATGGTCGTGAAGGTCGGTGGCTGCCCCTCCCCGGCCTCAGGTCTGTCCCTGTGGCCCGCGGGTCTCAGCTTCTAGTGGCTTGGGAGGTTTGTTTGCGGCTGTTGGCTTCCTGCTCCTTCCATAGCCACTTTCGTGCCCTGTTTGTCCTTGTGGTCCTGGCCCTCCCTCTCCACAGGCCTCCTCGCCTCCTCAGCCGGCCATTCACCAGCAATCTCGACAGAGCCCGGACCCGCCGGGGTGGGGGGTGGAGCTGAGTGTTTGGGGGAAGACTGAGCTGGGGCTTGAGGGGGCACCTGGCCAGCCAGAGCCAAACAGCTGAGCCGCAGGCCCTACCCCACTCCATGTGCCCCTCACAGAGCTCCCAGCCTCTGTCTGGAGCAGGCACTGTCCCAGGATCCCAGTGGGCAGGTGGGCACATGGCCTGGCTGTGAGTTCTGCATGGTTGTAAGGCGGCGAAGCCCAGGTTTTCACTGGGCCAGCCTGTGATCCTGCAGACTAGCCAACCCCCCGGGAGCGCATTTGGGCCCCGTCATGAGCATCTTGGTGGGAATTTGAGGAGATGAGATTAACCTGGCGTGGGGGGCGTTAGGCCTCGCCTGTGGTCACGGGAGTGTGGGGTGCAGGAGCATCACGCAGGACTCCCACCCGAGCGCAGCGCCTGCCTTGTGCAGAGCCTGGCTGGGGCCCCTGCTTGCTGTGGAAGGTTTAACCCCAAGTCCCATGGGGCCCCCTTCCCAGGCCTTTGTCCTCTGAAGCCGCTCACACCACACTCCGCACATAAGCCGCGTCTGCTCTGAAGCCGTTCACACCACACTCACTGCAGGTAAGCCGCATCTGGCTTGCCCGTGTGATCTAGGAAAATTCAAACTAGCCCCAGTACGAGGCAGCCAACTTAGTACTGCAGAGGGAAAAGGTAGTGTGTGCCTGTGCACGGGGCACCTGAGGGCTTGCACGTCCAGAAAGCAGCCCTGCCAGAGCTGAGTGCGGTGGCTCCCGCCTGTAATCCCAGCACTGCGGGAGGCCGAGGTGGGCTGATCACGAGGTCAGGAGATTGAGACCATCTTGGCTAACACAGTGAAAGCCCGTCTGTACTAAAAATACAAAAAAAAATTAGCCGGGCGTAGTGGCGGGTGCCTGTAGTCCCAGCTACTCGGGAGGCTGAGGCAGGAGAATGGCGTGAACCCAAGAGGCACAACTTGCAGTGAGCCGAGATCGCACCACTTCACTCCAGCCTGGGTGACAGAGTGAGACCCCATCTTAAAAAATAAAAATAAATAAAAATAGGACCTGAAAGCCCCCAAGAAGACCAGGGAGAAGTACTCAGGCCTGTGTAAGCCCAAGAGTGCCTTCCTCGGAGCCTCTCATACAGTCCTGAGCCAAGGGCCAGCGTTGGCATCCGGCCCAGACTGGGAGTCTCAGCCCTCTGCCCCCAACAACAGGGTACCTAGAACAGCAAGAGCTCCGGACGGGACATCAGGTAACCTGAGTCTTGGCTGCAGAGCAGGGGCCGGCCCCTCGCTGACCACCCTGCAAGGCTGTGCCGGGAGTGTCCCCCGGGGGTTGGGCGTGGGCTGTGCAGGAAGTGCGGCTAGAAGGCAGGTCCTCTCCCCAGCCGGGCGAGGCATGCGCGTCCCCATGCTGTCCTCCCCCGGCTTTGCTGAGAAGGCTGCGGCACTGGGCTGGGAAGAGTCCTGGCTGAGGCCACCGGTCCCTGAAGGGAGAGAGCCCTGCCAAGTGGAGGAAAAGATCTTGGACATTAATTCAGAGCCAGCTTCCTTCCTCTGCAGCTTTTCCCAGGGCCAGCCCTGTTGGTTACTGAAAGTGTAGACCTTTCTTACATCCCTCGCCTGTGCTCATGCCCTGTGCATGACGCCTGCCTGTGTCAGGGGAACCCTCTCAGGCCTCTACACGGTGCCCAGCTCGCCTGCAGTCTCCAAAAACCAGCACGGCACATCCATGGGAAGCCACTGGTGCCACAGGGGACTCTTCCCCAGAGCCTGTGCCTGGGGGGGAGGTGCTCCCCAGCCTCCTGCTGAGCACCATGCAGGCCCAGGAAAGGGTGCTCCTTGCAGTCTCCCTGGTGGTGTTCCTCCCTGGCCTGCTCCTCCTTAGGGGTGCTCCTCCCTGCCGTGTACCTCTTACCCTTCTAGCAGGTCTGACACTTATTCCGGCCGATTTTGCAGCCCTGGCTCTGCCATGTTGGCCTTCCCCATTTGCTTGTCACCTAGCCCCCCGTGGTTTTTGACAAGGCCTGGGCGTGAATGGGTCTCCCCGAGCTCCACTGTGGATCACCTCGTCCTCTGGTCCTTGGGCCTGTCCTGGCTTGGTGGACTCAGCCGCTGGAGCTGGGAGTGGGGCACCCTGGAGAGTGGCAGCCCCTGGCTTTGGTGACTCAGACTCTGCTGTTCCTACCTGAGATCAGGAGGTTTTTTTGTTTTGTTTTTGTTTTTTTTAATAAATGTGACTCGATTTGTTGTGTGGCCTCAGTCAGCTTCCGGAGCCCTAAAACGGTTGTTTCTTTTCCTTTTTTTTCTTTTTTTTTTTTGAGACAGTCTCGCTCTGTCGCCCAGGCTGGAGTGCAGTGGTGCGATCTCACTGCAACCTCTGCCTCCCCGGTTCAAGCGATTCTCCTGCCTCAGCCTCCCGAGTAGCTGGGATTACAGGGTACCGCCACCACGCCCGGCTAATTTTTGTATTTTTAGTAGAGACGGGGTTTCACCACGTTGGTGAGGCTGGTCTTGAACTCCTACCTTGTGATCTGCCCACCTCGGCCTTCCTAAATGCTGGGATTACATGCGTGAGCCACCGCGCCCGGCCTAAAATGGTTGTTTCTGACCATCCGAACGTGGGCAGGTCCCTTGAGCGGCTGCTTGGCAGGCTGCATGGCATCCCAGGCACAGGCCTCACCTCCCCAGCTGCTGTGCTGTTTCTTCTTAGTCTCCTCGGTGCCTCTCCTGGCCTTGGGCGCCTCTCCTGGCCTTGGACGCCTGGGCGACCTCAGCATGGGGCCCGGGCCGTCGGACACAGACGCCGTGGGGATTTGCAGGTTCTTGCCCAGCAGCGTTTCTGAGGAAGGCGGTTTTGGGGTATCTCCAAATCTCCCAGTACTGCTTCCTTGCTCCCCGCCCCACCCTGCTGACTGTCACGGTGGCTGTGGTCACTGAGCGCCTCTGATTTGCCGAGGGCCGTGTGCTGCCGTCCATGCTGCCTGGTTGTAGTTGATGCAGCCCTGTCCCCTGGGTTCCATTGTTGTGATTGTCCTTTTGTAGATGAAGAGATTGCAGTTTAGAAAGCACCTGTTGGAGAGGCCTGGCCGGTCCCTGGAGGGGAGGGAGGAACGTGCTTCTCGGTGGTGAGACACCCGCTGCCAGGTCCTGTGCTGTGGGACATGGAGAAGGGTGCAGGGTCGGGGGGCGTCACGGCTGTGGGGTCAGGGTCAGGGGACGTTAACAGCAGCAGGGTACGGGGTCGGGGGTCACAGCAGCAGGGTGCGGGGTCGAGGGTCACAGCAGCAGGGTGCGGGGTCGGGGGGCATCATGGCAGCGGGGTGCAGGGTCGAGGGTCACAGCAGTGGAGTGCGGAGTTGGGAGGTGTCACTGCAGCAGGATGTGGGGTCGAGGGTCACAGCAGTGGGGTGC
>NW_012101810.1:1314179-1325555 GCF_000951045.1 Mandrillus leucophaeus
TGCTGGAGGAGCCGCCTGCGTGGGGGAATAGCTGCCGGCCACGGGTCTCCGAAAGGGGAGTGGAACGCGGTGAGGAGGGAGGGCAGTGTTGCTTGAAAGCTCTCTGCCGTTCCCTTCCGCTGGCCTTTGGTCATTGTATTTATTTTGAAATTCACAGCAATGGAGGGTGTAAGGTGCTTTCTGTGCAAAGCTGCAGAGTGGGAGAGAAACAGGCCAGAGGAGTGCCTTCCTCTCGTGCTGCCCGTCCTGGTTTTCAGGACCTGGTGCTGATTGGTGGGCCCAGGACATTTCAGATCCTTCTAGAGACAGCAGAATGACAGTAAGGGAACATTGTAACAACTTTATGCCAACACTGGGCACGTTGCTTTAAGATACAGATTACCATGCTGACCCGAGAAGAACTGGAAGACTCCTTTAGTCCCATAACAGTTAAAGAAAGTGACTCCAGGCCGGGCGCGGTGGCTCACTTGAGGCCAGGAGTTCAAGACCAGCCCGGCCAACATGGTGAACCCCATCTCTACTAAAAATACAAAAATTAGCCGGGCATGGCAGCACACGCCTGTAATCCCAGCTGCTTGGGAGGCTGAGGCAGGAGAATCACCTGAACCCGGAAGCAGGGAAATTGCAGTGAGCCGAGATCGCACCACTGCACTCCAGCCTGGGCACGATGGAGCGAGACTCCATCTCAAAAAAAAAAAAAAGAAAAGAAAAGAAATTGACTCCATAATTAAAGCCCTCCTACAAGGAGGGCTGCAGGCCTGGCTGGCGGCACTGGTGTCACCCCTCAGACGTTTAGGGAAGCAGTAATCTCAGCCCACAGACTGTTGTGGAAAGCTCTGTGTCTCAGATGCGATGATCATAGCTTATTACGAAATGTGTTTAATCATATGCCTAAACGCACAAGCAGAACGCACAGCCCTTCCTTGACTGGACCCCATTTGACCCTGGAAATCCGAGGAGCGGTCGTGGTCCCACGAGTGTGCAGGGCCTGGCGGGGCCGACCTGTGTCTGAACCGCTGCGCGTGTACAAGAGCATTCATGAGCTTCGCTGCAGTCATACGTGCTTTGGACCTTTTCTGTGCCCTCCTCTGCACATGGGCTGCAGATAGGGGGTGGCGAGAGAAGGGCGGCAGAGGCACCGTGTGTGCTGACTGTGGGCAGCCGGGATGCTTACTGCTCCGGGATCATGGGGAGCTGGGGGCGCTCGATGCGCAAGGGAGGGTCCGGGTGTAGTCCGGGAATCAAGGCCATCTTGGATCCCCGCTTAGGGCCAGAGTCTAAGGTGTCTCCGGATGCCTTGTCCAGGGCTCTTCCGTCCTGAGCGCTGGGCCCCTGCCCGCTCCTCCCCTGTGTGACTGGGTGACTGTTGGGTGCCGCTTGTCCAGAGCTGCTTGGCTCTGTCCTGCAGCCTCCCCACATGTGCTGACCAGGCGCAGAGCCTGTGCCGCGGCCTTGCGGCCTGGGAGGTCCAGTCTTGGGTGCCGAAGCCCTCCTTCTAAGGTGTCCTAGGCTGGCTCCACTTAGGTGGGCGAGTCCCACGCGGGCAAGGCTGCCTACTGTACGTGGCATCACCCGCAGGCACGCCACGCCAGCTTGTCCCATGCTGGTGACACCGAATGTGGTCACTTGGCTGAGGTGGGTGTGCATCATAGGACTTCCCTGGCACTGTGTCCTGTGAGGACGGCGCCCTACCACCCAGTGCCTTTAGCGTCTCCTGAACCTGTTCCTGCCCAGGGGCTATAGAAACAGGGGCTTCCATGAAGACTCACAGCAGCACTTCTCCTCCCTGTCCCCTTTCCTCCCTCCCGCCTGCTTTTCGGAGTGTCGCTGTGGACTCATCAGTTTTCGTGGGTTTTAATTTAATGTATTGTGTGGCCAGTGGGAGCCCCCCTGCTGCCCCCACCAGTGCCCAGGCCCACCTCACATCAGCTTTTCTCCAAGGAGCTCTGGTCCTCTCCGCGCACATGTGACTGCCAGTGCTACTGCCACAGAGCCCGGGGCCGCAGCAGCTTCCTGTTTTACTGCTCCTCAGTGCCTCGTTTGTTGAAGTTTCTTTCAAAAAGAATTTTTAAGCCTATGTTATTGTACAGCTGCTTCTCACTTGCTTTTCTTGCCATCGCACCTGATCTGCTAACAATGTGTGGGAGGGCCATTAAAAGATTGACTTCAGTTTGATACCAGAAATGTTAGTGTGGCTTTGCCCCGAACAGCCACGTGCGGGGCCTCTGCGAGTGGAATCCAGTCTCATGGCCGCCCCATGGCTCCTGCTACCCTGGAGGCTGCTCAATGAAGCTGCCTCTGGTGGTGCTGCATGTATGTGTGTGTGTCTGTGTGTGCACGTGTGTGTGCACAGGTGCGTGTGCAGGGAACTGCACCTGGGGACTGGGCTCTCCCCTGTGCTGATGTGAGAAACAAACTCACCTGTCCAAACCCGAAGAATGGACTCAGAGACCCGGAGAACAGTGGAAGTGAGACTTTTAATGACAGTGTTGCAAGATCGGGTGTCTGATGGGCAGGCACACCCAGCACGGTCACAACAAGCCATTTATCTCCTAGTGCGCAGGCCCCTCCCCCGGTTCCTCACAGGCTGAGTACTCTGAGGTCACAGTTTTCCTGAATGTCGCCTATTGGTTGCCGGGCAGGGGCTGTAGGTGTTTTTTAGGGTTTTCCTGCTGCATTTAGTTGCAGCCCACAATGCATTGCAATTCTAGTCAGCTCAGGGGCTTTTCAGGTATTTGACTTATGACCTAAGTAGCTGGGCAGGCTGATAAGAACAGAGAGAACAAGTTATGTTGCAGACTAGTAAAACTTTCATCATAGACTACAATTTTTTGGTTCAGGTGAAGGCAACTAAGGGTTGGGGGGAAGACTGGGGAGGGGGAGGCCAACAAGTAGGCATTGGCGACCTAGGCAGGGGCCTGGTACATCCTGTTTCTTCTGTAACTTGCTGACCTAAGCTGGTTCAAGGCATTGTGTCTTGGAAGTGGACCACTATATACATTATTTCCTTCACCAAGGACTGATTTTGCAAAGCCAAGTTTGCGTGACTGTGGAGGGCCAGTGTCCACACCGGGCAGCGTCCAGCTCGGCGCTGTTTCTTTTCTTTCTTTTCTTTTTTTTTGAGACGGAGTCTCGCTCTGTCACCCAGGCTGGAGTGCAGTGGCGCGATCTCGGCTCACTGCAAGCTCCACCTCCTGGGTTCATGCCATTCTCCTGCCTCAGCCTCCACTTGGCGCTGTTTCTCAGACTGATGTCCCAGGGACAGTCACAGACCCCTGTGGCTGTCCTGCTCCCTGCTGGGTGGTGGTGGCCAGAGGGATGTGCCTGAGGACTCTAGATCTGAGGGGTGGTTTATCCAAGGTCATGGTCAGAGCCAGGAGTGACACCTGGATTCTGGCCTCCACGCCAGGGCTGCAGCATGAGTACCTCGAGGGGAAACTGGGGATGTGTGACACACTGTGGTGCTGAGGGGCTCTGTCCTGAGGAGCCAGTGGAGCCCTGAAGACAAAGCATCCGTGTCTCCAGGCTTTGTCCTCTGCTAAGGCAGGCACTCCAGGGACCTTTGAGCTCCACAGAGAAGCAGACCCCACTGGGACAGAAGCCAGGACCTTTGTTTGGGGCCCTGGCATGTGCTGCAGTGTCCATGCCTGGCAGGGGCTCCGTGTTTGTGACTGAGCATGGCGGTGATTCTGCCAGAGGCAGGAAGCCTCCCTGGTGTGCACTCCAGCCTGTGTGAAGACTGTGCCCCAAACCCTCACCTCTGGGGTGCATTCCAGCCTCTGCCAGCAGACTGTGCCCCAAACCCTCACCTCTGGGGTGTATTCCAGCCTCCGCGGACAGACCGTGCCGCAAACCCTCACCTCCGGGCTGGAGGCTCAGGCTTAGGGACGGGCATCAGCCTCCCCAGCAGCCCCCTGGCCGACAGGGATGCAGTACCAAGGGTCTGGGGGCTGGTGGTCTGGGAGCCTTCGGGCATCCCATGGACAGACAGGCAGGAGGGCAGGTAGAACCCCTCATCCCCACTTCCCTCCTCCGGCTTTGTCCATGTTGAGGTCTGGTCCTGGACTTCCCAAGGTACTGGAAGGAATGGCCTGGGACAGCGAGACAGTTTGTGGGGGAGGGAAGGGCTGTTGAGCAGGGCCCCCTGCCAGGAAACAGGCAGTGCCCTCCGCTCCCCTGTCCCTCAGCATGGCCTGGAGATGGCATCTGTGGGCTAAGATGGGCCCCAATTAGTCTGGCCCCAAATCTGCTAGGCTGCGCGTCCAGGCGGCGTGGGGGTACCCTAGGAGCCCTGCCAGATGCGCAGACACCTGCGGCCGCACCGTTGTTGAGTGTGTGATCACAGACATTTTCCCCATGCCGTCCCCTTCTGTGGGCCTGGGGAAATTCTGGGGCAGGGTTGGGCTTTCTGGGCCGGGACCCCACAGCGCCATGGAGCTTGTTCAGGAACGGAACCGGCGCATTCTCCTTGTCTTTCAGCCAATGGCTGCCGGCGAAAGCGGTGGCGGGAACTCACCCAGTCGTGTCGGCCTCATCCCACCTGTTGAGAGGCATCCCTGCCGGCCGCGCAGGGCTCCCTGTGGTCCCCGCGCTCTGGCTCCTCGGCGGGGCCCCTGCTCTCCTGGTGGGGCGCTGAAAGTGCCGGCGCCCCGACGGCCACTGGAGGGAGCTCCAGAACCGAGCCTGTCCTTGAGGCTGGAAACCGCGTCTGGCCCTGGAGCTGCGTTTGGATCGCGGCGTGTTGAAAGCACCCGCACCTGAAATCCTACTGCATGTCCTGAAAAGGCGCCCGCACCTGAAACCTTACTGCATGTCCTGAAAAGAAACTCTGCCTGGGTGTTTTAAATGTCCCTGCCCCTTTCCCCATGAGATGCTGAGCCGTGATCCGCGCTCGGGAAGCGCACAGATCTCCTGTGTCCACCCTGGAGTGTTGACAGGTGCAGCCGAGCTGTGCCGCCAGGGCCTCGGCAAGGGAAACCGCCTCTGTCGCTCCGAAAGTCCCCTTGCCTCTTCCCGGTCCACGTCCTCCCAGACCCGGCCCTTGTTGCCACTGTGTTGCTGCTGAGTTGGGTTCCCAGCTCCAGAACCTCTGAGGAGGCTCCAGTAGTTTGCACGTGGTCGCGTCTAGCCCTGTCCACGCAGCTCCATGTTTCTGAGGTTCACCCTGTTGCCATGCCTGTCCCCGGTCGGTCCATTTCGCTGACCAGCAGCATTCCTTCCATGCACAGCCCACGTCTGTTTCTCTGTCCACCTGCTGATGGGCAGTTGGGTCGTTTTTCAGTGTTGGGCTCTTACGAGCAAAGCTGCCATGAACATTTGTATACAGGTGCTTGTGTGGACTTCTGTTCCCATTTTCTTGGGTAAATGTCTGGAATTGGGACAGCGGGGACAGATATTAACTGTGTTTAATTTTGGAAGTGGTTGCCAAGTGGGGTACGTTTTACCCTCCTCCCACCACCTCAGCTGCACACTTAGTGTATGCCAGTTGGCTGGAGCTGGGCAGAAAGCCAGCCCGTCCAACCCCGGGTCTGGAGAGGGGCCCCAAGGGGTGCCCTGGTCCCTAGAACAGGATGGGGCTGTGGTTCCTCCTGCGCAGGGCCTTGTGGTTTCTCAGACTGGTGATGGGAAGAACCTTCATGCCCCAAGGGGCTCTGCAGAAAGCATCCTGTGATGAATAGGGTTGGACAACGGGGGATGCTGTCTTCTCTTTAGAAGTGTTAAGTGTGTGTGGCACAGCTTGAATGTCCTGCAGAAAAGAATCGGATGCTGCTCGCTTGCCCTCCCAGGGCCTTCCGTGCACCCTGAGTGTGGGGTGGGCTAGGGCTTCTGGAGCCCTGGAGCCTGGCAGCAGAGGCTGCTCACTGCTGTGGGACCCTCTGGGCTTCAGTCTCCCTCGTGTCCATGGGGCGTTCCCCAGGGTCCCTGTTGGACCCACACCCGACAGTCTGGGGCCAGGCAACTAGGCTGAGGGAGGAGTCCCTGCACCACACTAGTTTGGGTGGGCGCAGGGCTGGCTCTGGAGACGCAGCCTTTGCCTGCCGGTGCCTTTCAGGGTGACACTTGAGCTTTGAGCTTCGGTTCTCCTGTGTGAGGTCAGCTCAGGATTCCCTCCCTTCCCCTCGGGAGTCAGGGTGTTGCGTTTAGGCACTGAGGGAAGCTCAGGGTCTGGGTCTGGAACCTGTCCGTGCCCCTGCTCCCCACTGCTGTTCCTTCAGCCCTCCCTCTCCATGTCTCCTGCTGGGGCAGCCTCCCTGTGCAGCATCCCCTCAGAGTCCCTGGAGCAAGGTAAGCCTTGTCTCCCTCCAGAGCCACCATCTGCTTCCAGAGTGAAGCCGTTGTGCATCTTTCTGGGGCCTGTTCCATGGCTGCTGAGGGTCTGGTCTCCCTGTCTTCAAGTCACAGCCCATTAGGGCTGGGAAAGCACTCAGGCCACGTGCATCCCTTCAGCAGCGTCTGGTGTGTGTGCGTACCTGCTTGCATATGTATGCGCATGTGTGTGTGTTTGCTTGCATACGTATACATATGTGTGTGCTTGCATAAGTATGCATATGTGTGTGTGCTTGCATATGTGTACATATGTGTGTGTGCGTGCTTGCATGTGTGTGCATGTGTGTGCACTTGCATGTGTGTGTTTGCATATGTATGCATATGTGCGTGCTTGCATATGTGTGCATATGTGCGTGCGTGCTTGCATACGTATGCATTTGTGTGTGCATGTTTGCATATGTGTGCATATGTGTGTGTGCTTGCATGTGTGTATGTGTGCGCATGCTTGCATATGTGTGCATATGTGTTTGCATATGTGTGTGCTTGCATATGTATGCGTGTGTGCATATGCATATGTGTGTGCGTGCTTGAATATGTATGTGTGTGTACATGTTTGTGCATATGTGTATGTGCTTGCATATGTGTGTGTGTGTGTGTGTGCTTGTTGCATACGTATGCACATGTGTGCAGCAGGTGCTAGGGCACGGGGGGTCCCTGCCATGGAGCCTGGCATGCCTGCCACCTCAGCTCACAAAAGCCTCTTCAGCATCCAGCCATGAGGGCGTCCCCCTGAGAATCCTACCCTAGCTCACGTGGATTGAGGCCCCCCAGGTGCCCGGTCTCTGCTCAGCACTTTCCAGGAGTTATCCACGTGATTTTCACGGCGGGGGTTGGGGCGGGGGAAGGTGGGGAGTAAGCAGGAGCTGCCGGGAGCCTGAGGCCACCCAGTGTGTGCAGAGCCAGGCCCTGGCAGTGGGCAGAGGGAGCCTGAGGCCACTTGGTGCATGCAGAGCCAGGCCCTAGTGGGAGGGGTGGGCAGAGGGAGCCTGAGGCCACCCAGTGCCTGCAGAGCCAAGCGCTGGCGGGAGGGGTGAGCAGAGGGGCAGTAGCATCTCCAGTCCATCTCCAGGTCAGGCCACGAATGCAGCTACGCCTGAACACGAGGCTGGAGTGGGCACGGTGTTCAGGGCTGGTACCTGCTGCTGCTTCCAGAAACAAAAGGTGACACCTTGTCCGCAGGGGGTTCCCACGGCCCTTCCTTGCTGCCACAGAGCCCTCGGAGGACTCGGGCGGCCCTGGTACTGTGTCAGGTCTCCCACCCTGCAGCCGACACATGTGAAGCCTCTTCCGGTCACGGTGTTCCCAGGGAGGAGACAGACGTGTGTGTGTGTGTGTGTGTGTGCGCTTGCATATGTGTGCACGCCTGCACTGTGTGTGTGTGTGTGTGTGTGTGTGTGTGTGTGTGTGTGTGCTGCCTGAGGCACACACATCTGTCTAAGGTTGGAGATGTTGAAGTGACTCCCTCCCCTCAGAAGCTGCCAGTTTTGAGTGTGGCCAGTACTCCCCTGCCCCCCGCCTCTCCAGAGAGAAGAGCAGGCTGTTTTCCGAGGCATCTTCCATCTTCCAGGCGGGGACTTGTGGAGCTGTGACTTCTCTGTGGTGTGGTAGAGCTCGTCCTCCTTTGGAAAGGGAACAGCATGGGTACAGGGGTACAGTTAGGTTAAGGAGCCTCATGGCAAGGGCCCACATTCAGAGCAAAGCAGAAAGGACCTTACATCACTTAGAAACGTGGGCAGAATCCCTAAAGAGACGCTTCGTTGAGAGAGGCCAAGACCTCGTTAAGACGGGAAATGCCTTAATCCTCCCCTGGCTTGGCATAAAATACCAGAGACATATTGCACCAAGGGCAGGTGAGGACGTGAAGCCACGGGGTGGCGGCCGGGAGAAGCAACTTGGTGAGTGTGCACAGCTGAGGCTGTGTCTGCTTGAGGAGTGCCCCACGCAGGGGCCTGTGGTGGGTGCTGGGAGACACAGCAAAACAGTACCGCTCCGTGCACGAATGCCTGAAGTTGGAAACAGTCCCCATGTTTGTCAGCAGCAGAGTGGACAAATGAATTGTGGTGCCCAGAACCCGCAGGACTTGGGACACGGGAAAATGACGCACACCCCAGGAGCAGCACAGGAAGCCCGTTTCTCAGGAGCACGCGCTCAGTCACAGAGTGAGGAAGAGAGCCAAGAGTGAGGAAGAGAGCCAAGGCAGTGAGCAGAGGGAAAGCCAGGGGCTTGCTTACGTTGCCAGACTGGCCACCAGCCCCTGCCCAGCCCTTGTCCCAGCTTCAGGATGCCTCCCATCTGCATCCAAAGCTTTGCTGTTTGGGGAGAGCATTGTGTGGAAGCCCCAGATGTGGCCAGGCTCAGCTGGCAGCATCACAGCTATGTTCCTCTTGTGGTCCCCCAGCAAGTCAAGGTGGCTGAACAGGATGGGGCTTGGGTCTGTGAGCGATGCTCAGCAGACACAGGATGGAGGAGCCCAGACAGAATGGAGGGGGCGGGTCAGGTTCGTTCACATGCTCAGGCTTGGGAAAGCCAGGCAGGCCCAGAGCGATTCTTTAAGGGTTAGGGTTCAGATTAGGGTGTTTAGGATTACAGTGGTTAGGAGGTTAGGGATAGGGTGTTTAGGGTGAGGTTTAGGTGGGTTAGGGGTAGGGCTAGGGATAGGGTTAGTATTAAGTATTATGACATACAATTCGAGGGGAAATAACCAATTTTATGGTACTTTCTGTTAGGATTACCATTCTTGCTTTCCCTCTGTTGCATGCTGTGTATGAAAGAAGACGTGTGTAGATTTCCCGATCTCTCTGCCACAACTCACAATAGATCCAGCTTCTTACAATAAGTCTTACACCTTTAATGAAGTGAATCCACAACTAAACTCCCTTTCTGGTATCTTATTTAAGGAAACAGGGCAAGGCTTTCTTGTGGATAAACAAAAATAAGATGAGTGATTTTTGAACTATAGTAGTCAAATCTATTAGAGTATAGATTTTTGAACTATAGTAGTTTGCGAGAGGTGTCTCGCAAACTGGGGAAGAATTGAGGAGTTGGGCAGACAGATGCCTGGAAGAACTGGGGAGTTGGGGAGATGGCTGCCTGGAAGAATTGGAGAGTTGGGGAGACGGCTGCCTGGAATAACTGGGGAGTTGGGCAGACAACAACCTTGACTTTTTCAAGTAGCTCCTTTTTCTTCCCTGAGTGACTCAAGTTCTCATGTTCTGTGTGTGATGAGGTGAAGACTTTGGGAATCGCTCAGGGGCGGCAGGAGGCTCAGGAGGTGCCAAATCTTCCCAGTTGAAGGCAACACGGAATATAGATGAGCAGGTGTCTCAGGAACTAAGTCAGCGACGCAGCTTCTGGGAAGCAGCCACAGAGACTGGTGGAGACCTGGGGATGAGGACGGAGGCCTCAGTGCATAGTGGACGGTCTTGGGCCACAGAGGCCGGCGGGGGCCTGGGGATGAGGAGGGGACTTGCTGGGTAGGGGGTTGGGGGAGGCTATGGTGCACAGTGAAGGGTCTTAGGTAGCAGGGGAGGGTCTGCGCTGGAGGCACATGCCTACCTTGCTGGGGCCCACCAGAAACAGCTGACCAGGCAGCAGGGTGTCCCCGGGGCCCTCCACAGGGTCACCCAGCAGGGTAGGGTGAGGGGTATTGAATGCAGGCCAGTCCCCCCAACAGACCCACAGAAATGAGCCAGTTTGCACCCAAAGCCACTGAGAAATTGAAATAGTGATTTGAGGCCCCTCCTGCCTTTGGAGAGGACAGTTGGATGGGGTAGTTCCCAGACAGAGGTAGCCCAGTGCCGCACTCACCTATGTGTGGGGTCTGCCCCTTTCCCAGGAGCTCAGCCTGGAGCCAAGGGGGCTGGAAAGTATCAGCCAGGAAGAGGGTCTCCTGGTTCAAGCATGGACACCCCACCCTGCAGAGCTTTGCTGCAGGGGGAGGAGGGTTGGGGTGACAGCACCAGCCGCCGGGCAGGGTTCTGTGGGGTTGTGTGATCATTTCCTCATCAGATGCCAGGGTTTCCACCCAGGCATGGAGATAGGAAGCCCAGGACCATCAGAGACGTGGCCCTTCAACCAGCTCTGGCTCCAGAGGGAGTGGGAGGGAGGTCAGGGCTGCAGCTCTAAAGGTTCACATGAGATCCTGGCGCACCTGAAAATAAAACACTGACAGAAACAGCTCAGAAAACTGTTCTCTAATCCCAGAGCTTAGGAGCCCGTCTGGCGGGTCTGAGCTCCTGGCAGGAGCCATCCAGAGCCGCGTTCTCAGGAGGCCGACTCTGACCTGCTCGCAGCACGCGATGAATAATGCCAGTGACCTCGTGACTGAATTCCCAGGAGACTGGGACCACAGCGTGACGTCCCCACGTCGATGGCTGCAAGGTGGGGCTCCTCCAACCCCACCCCCACTGTCCCTGAGGCCGAGCGTATTCAGAATTCCAGCGCATTCAGGCTATGTGGCGGAAGTGTGCCACAGAACCCCGGGGCGCGGGTCAGCTCTCACAGCCACATCAGCACTTCTTCAGAAGGAGTGGGGTCCGCATGGACATGAAGCCCTCACAGCCCTTCAGGTCAGGGATCACTGCCCAGTGAATTTGCTGCCACCTTGCGGGGAACATCTTCCTGTTTTCAGAGCTTTCTGGGCTTTAGAATTGGGGGTAGGGGATTGCAGGCCTATACTTTAATCCCAGAAAATCGGGGAGAGGCGAACAGATGGTGTGGAGGAATGGGGGCTTTTCTCACGGACATATTTTAAAGTAGATGTTTTACAAAATCCCAGTGAGTGGAAGGTCCAGAGGGAGGCTGATGAGGAACAACTGCCCCTCACTACAGACCCGCCTGACTACAGACCTGCCCCACTACACACCCGCCTCACGTAGACCCGCCCCACGACGGACCCTCCCCACTACGGACCCGCCTCACTAAGACCCACCCCACTACAGACCCGCCCTACTAAGGCCCGCCCCACTACAGACCTGCCCCACTACACACCCGCCTCACGTAGACCCGCCCCACGACGGACCCTCCCCACTACGGACCCGCCTCACTAAG
>NW_012101810.1:1325827-1346277 GCF_000951045.1 Mandrillus leucophaeus
CACCACACACCCGCCCCACCACACACCCGCCCCACCACACACCCGCCCCACCACAGACCCGCCCCACCACACACCCGCCTCACCAGAGACTCGCCTCACCACAGACCTGCCCCACCACAGACCCACCTCACTAAGACACCACAGACCCACCCCACCACACACCTGCCTCACCACAGACCCGCCCCACTACAGACCTGCCTCACCACAGACCCGCCCCACTACAGACCCGCCTCACCACAGACCCGCCCCACCATAGACCCGCCTCACTAAGACACCACAGACCCGCCTCACCACAGACCCGCCTCACCACAGACCCGCCCCACTAAGATCCGCCTCACCACAGACCCGCCTCACCACAGACCCGCCCCACTAAGATCCGCCTCACCACAGACCTGCCTCACCACAGACCCGCCCCACTAAGACCTGCCCCACTAAGAGCCGTCTTACTAAGGATCCGCCTCACTATGGACCTCCGCCCACTAAGACCTGCCCCATTACGGACCTGCCTCACCACGGACCCGCCCCACTATGGACCCCCCCCCACTGAGACCCGCCTCACTAGGGACCTGCCTCACCACGGACCCGCCTCACTAAGACCTGCCCCACTATGGATGGACCCGCCTCACTAAGACCCGCCTCACTAAGACCCGCCTCACTATGGATGGACCTGTCTCACTACAGACCCGTGGGCCCAAGTGGAACAGGCCGGTCCGGGCCCCACCTGAGGCTGCCAGGGCTGAGGAGATGCGGATGTTGGTTCCAGGTGCCTTGGGAGCTGGCCTCAGGTTCCACCCTGGCCCTCTCGCCAGACCCCATGTGACACAGCCTCCAGCCTTCTGTCCCCTGGGGGGGGCCCTTCAGCTCTGGTATTCAGTCAGAAATCCTAACACATCTTACTTTCTTTTGTTTATTTATATTCTTTAGTTTTGTGCACACTTTGAGGAGTTGATTTAGAACAGGTTCAAACTGAAAAAAGCCTCAGCTGATGTTATCTCTGGGGGCTGGGGAGGGTGTCAGGGACATTTGGTGGCTGAGAGCGCGTCACTGCTACTAAATGACTCCGTTTAACACCAGCCGTGTCTCCGTGTCTCAGGCACTTCTGTGAAATGTTCTCAGAACCCTATGGTGACCGTGGCACACCCAGCAGGCCCGGCCAGCAGCCACCGCCCACTGCCAGGGCCCAGCCACCCCGGCTGTTGCCATTCTTTCATAGGGTTTCCTTCATTTTACTACTTGTCATTTTTCTAGAAAACATCTGTTTTTATAAAACAAAGGAGGAGGAATCAAGTATTTTAACCACAAAGTATATATACTGGCTTTAGGCGTCCATCACTTCATTGACAAACTGAATGCTGAGAAAGCTGAAGGCAAGGAGGCTTTTGCGGATGTGGACCTTGAGCTGTGTGTTCAGGAGACGCACAGGCCTCAGGGAAGCTCACGCCAGACGCCAGCCACTGGGACCATGGCCTTGGCCCAAGAGTGGCATTTGTGGGAAAAAGAAAACTTCAAGAAAAACACCGCTCCTACTTCTCTTCCTTCTGGAAGGACGCAGAGGCATCCAGAGTAAGTAACTGCTCTGTGTCCACCAGAGTCACGTCTCTCTGGGAGGGCTGGGCCGCCTACGCCAGCACCTGCTGCACCCCTATGTGGTCTGGCGAGCAGTGCCGGTCCCCACAGGGCAGCTTCTTCATCAGCCGCCGGAGCTTGCCGGGGAAGCTCTGGTTCATGTAGCGGTAGAGAAGCGGTGTCACGAAGCTGCTGGAGAAAGCTAGGAGTTTAGACAAATCCTTCGCAAAGTGCAGCAGCCCCACGTAGTGCGCGTCCACGGGCTGCCCTCGCGAGATGAGCACTGTGTGCCCCAGCAGGACCAGATAGTGTGGCGTCCAGAGCCCAAACTGCGTGCACACGGTGGCCACCAGCAGCCTGTGTGCCGAGGGCTCCAGCCGGCCTGTGTCCCGGTCCAGGGGTGTGTCCTCCCTGCGGACGCGGGAGAGTAGCACCAGCGCATAGAGGGCAGCCAGTGCAGGCACCACATAACCGATGAACACCAGCGTGGCGTCGGCGGCTTCTGCGTTCTGCATCTTGGCGCACTCCAGCGCGCGGGTGGACACATGGCTGCAAATGTAGAAGAGCAGCGAGGAAAAGCTGGTCAGCAGCGCACCGCCCCACACAAAGCCGCACACGTGCCGCGTGTTGTACACGCTGGCCATGTAGGTCCGCGGCAGTGCACGCTCTATGTAATGGTCGAGGCTCAGCAGGGCAGTGGAGTACATGGCCACCAGTGAGGACACATTGAAGGGGATCTGCAGTGCCACGTGGACCTCACCGCCTGCGCTCCACAGTGCCCACTGGGAGCTCGGGGGGCCGAGTAGGTGCACAGGGGCCAGGGTGCTGAGCACCAGGCCCGCCACTGCCATGTTGACAAAGTACACATCTGGCATGGTCATGCTGGCCTTGCTGTGTAGGTTGGCCAGCACCAGCAGGGCATTGTAGCACAGGCCCACTGGCACGCCTACCACCAGGCCCAGCAGCGACAGCAGTGACAGCCCCAGCTGCAGGTCCTGGCAGGCAGGCAGCTCCTCCACCAGCCCTGTGCCGTTGAACCAGCCGCAGCCCCACATGGCAGCCGGTGAGGCTCCGCGACCCTGCAGAAAGAAGGAACAGGTGGTCAGCTCGTGTCCCCTCCCAGGACCCTGGCTCAGAAGTGCTGCAGGTACAGGGGCGCCTTCTCGTGGCGCAGGAATAGCTGGAGACCACAGAGTGAGACTGCCTCAGGTGCATTTCTGTGAAAATGAAGTTGAGCATTGAAAAATGGCCGCATCAGGTCCTGACCGGGGGCTGATGTGGCTGCACTCATTTCAGCAGCTGGGGCTGGGTACCAGAGAGGGAGCCTGGCATGCCCCACATGCTCAGTCAGAGCCCACTGTTTGTGGGCTGCTGCAAGGCCTGGCTGGTCATCCTGACTTGGTTGGACGGGCCCCGCGCTATGATTCCTGAAGTTTACTAGGTGCCTGTGGTGTTCGGATCCTGCCAGTGCCAGGAGGGACAGGCAATGTGGACGGTCAGCCCTGTGCCTCCCTCCCTCCCGGCAGCCCAGGACCCGGCACCTTGGAGTCCTTGCAGAGCCTGGGCTCCAGGGAGGGTGACCTGTGGGTCACAGCCCACAGGAGGCTCTGGGGACATGGGGATATAGCCGGTCTTGACGTCACTGAACGAGAACCTAGCGGCTGGAGCCATCCTAGAGTAAGAGTTCTGCCCCCACCAAAGCACAGGCATTCCTCGGGGACCTGCAGCTATCTCGGGAAGCCTGATGTCCAGCATGTCATTTGGTCCTGGCTGACCTCCTGCTCTCAGAGTGGATTAGAAAAGCATCTCAGGCAGACGAGCAGACGGCATCATTCCTGTGCCCGGAGGCGGGAGCAGTGCAGAGGCTGGCTGCGGGAGCGGGTCCTCACCTGCCACCGGAGTCCTGCCACTGCAAGACCCACACCACACACGGGGCCATAGCAGGGTAGGAAGAGGAGGCTCGGGAGGAGGAGAGTGCAGAGGGGCCAGGGCCCGAGGCCCCCAGTGCCAGTAGCAGCGTGTGCCCCACAGCAGGCAACGTGGCCCTGGGGCTAAGCATGCAGGCAGCTGGCAGATGGGCGGGTGGGTGGATGTGGGAATTCCCATCCAGAGGCTGGCGGGCAGGACGGGAGGTGTAGGTCATTGTGCAATCCTGGTGAATGCCACCCAGCAGCCGCAGTGAGGGTCAGGTGGTGACAGGCATGCAGAGCTAGGCCATCGCCGGGTGTGCCCAGCCACAGTGCTGCCGCAGCACCCCCAGGTCCTGGCCCCCCAGCCCCTGCTTCTCACATGCTCACCTTGTCCAGCCCCTCGCTAATACATCTTGACTAGAACCTCCTGGGCCAGGCAGGCGGCAATCTGGGGGATGTTGGTAGTTGGGGGTGGGCTCTGGGCTCCACTCGCCGGGCCAGCACAAGCTCCAGACAGGATACACCTGCTCCAAGCACAGCAGCGGGGGCCATTGAGGGGGGAGGCGTCCGGGCTTCTGCGGGCTTCTCCCCTCCTGCTGCACCAGGGTCCAGAGGACGGGGTTCTTCGGGATTGTGGTCCCCCACACCCCAGCTCCTGCCTGCGAGGCTGCATGGCTTTGGCTGTCACAGAGTGGCAGTCCATTTTGAGGACGTCACTGCCCAGACTCCACTTGAGTCCCCAGGAAACACCGGCCACTGCGACTGAGTGTCAGTCAACAGCCTGGCCTGGCCTCATGGGGCGCCCAGGGCCCCCAGATCTATCCAGGGTCTGTGGTTAGAACATCGGAGCGGGATGGCTGTCTCGCTGTGTGCCCTGTGTGCTGCCTCCAGCCACTGACAGGAGGGCACCCCTGGCCAGCCGCCTTTGCCTCACAGAGCTTGCCAAGGGCCGGGACCCCTCAGTGTGCTCCGTCTTGGCACCCCTTCATTCCCTAGAGATGCCGGCTGGTGGCACTGTACAGAGCCCCCCGCGTCCCCTCTCCCACCTGCGCTACACAGAGCCCCCCGCGTCC
The DNA here is from genome assembly GCF_000951045.1 of Mandrillus leucophaeus. Classification (NCBI taxonomy): domain Eukaryota; kingdom Metazoa; phylum Chordata; class Mammalia; order Primates; family Cercopithecidae; genus Mandrillus; species Mandrillus leucophaeus. The sequence continues at coordinate 1,330,377 of NW_012101810.1, forward strand.
CCTCTCCTGCCTGCACTGTACAGAGTCTCCCACGTCCCCTCACCCACCTGCACCCTCTCTGCGCTGCACAGAGCCCCCCATGTCCCCTCTTCTGCCTGCGGGCACCACAGGCTCTCACCTTTACTTTGTGGCCCGAGCCTCTTGGTACTGTGGGCCCCGGACACTGTCGGTGAGCAGCATGGCGGGACAGAGGTGGCCACCAGAACTCCAGTGAGGTCCTGCGCTGCTGCGCTTCTCTGCAAACCCGCAGGCTCTTATCAGCAGCACGCCTGGCCTCCTGCGCGTGCGTGTGAGGGCCCCAGGATGCAAGCACTTGTTTTCCTCTGGTAAGTTCCCCGCAGGGCCTCTGCCTCCCTTGGCAGGCGCCGCCGCCCCTCCCTCCTGCTGTTTACAGCCGGGTTCCAGAAATGAGGGGCCGTGCTTGGACGGGACCGCACTGCAAAGCGAGCATAGCTGGCCTCTTGCCCCACCTTTCTGATAGCCTGGCTCCTGGGGATGTGGCCTCTCCCTGCAGGCCCCTGTCTGCATTGCTGCAGGGCGTCCTACCAAGAGCCCAGGGGCAGGTCAGGCAGACACGTGTCCAGGTCCATGCAGCCGTTCCTGGTGTTCAGTGTGCTTTAAATGTTGGTTATGAGCCCTTTTTTCTGTGAAGAAATCAATAGAAGGGTCTACTGTCGAGCGAAGGCCTGGCCGTGCTCACTCAGCCCATAAGACACAGGAGCCCTTGGAGGCACAGCAGAGGCCGAGGGCAGGCTTGGGTCGGAAGCAGAGAGGGGAGCACGTGCATCTGGTGTCTCCGTGCACAGAAGGGACACGGGCATGGCCAGAGAAAAGCTGAGCCGGCACCACACACACAGCCTCCTGCAAGGGCTGCTCTGCTGGGCTCTCCTGCAGGTGGAACTGTGCGGGGCCAGCCTGTTGCCCACCGCACCCCTCCTTGCGGGGAGTCAGAGAGAAGCTGCCTGGACTGCTAATGCCTGCCCCGCCATGAGGCTGAGCCAGAGGGAGGCGGCCAGCGTCTGTGAGGCTAAGAATGGCTTGATTCTTGGGAGGTGGTCACGTGAAGCAGGATCTGCTGGCATTTCCTCCCTGTGCTCACGTGCGTCCCACTCGCCGTGTCTGAGCTGGCCCTCGAGTGCGTGCTGTCACACCAGCCGGGACCTGGGAACGCTGGCCTCCAGGTGGGGTTCGGGTGGAAAGTTCTCCTGTGTGCATTTTTGTTTACTGGTAGCTGACAAATACTGAAGGATTTATAAGCTTCCAAAGCTGCAGGTTGTTCTCTGTGCAGTTCACCAGGTATCAATGATGAGGATGGTTTCTATTTCTAGTGAAGGTTACAAGCCAAATGGTACCTGTTTTCCTTCACTCTCCATCGGTTGGAAGGTGATGCGCTTTGCATGTTTTCCCAACATTCTCCCCGGAGTCCTCCTTTTACCAGGCATTACCTGGAGATCTTGGGAGGGAAGGTGGCTGGGGGCGGGTTGCTCTGTGGGCTCTGGGGGACATTCTAAAGCCAAGGAGGTCAGGTTTCCAGCTGTGTCAGGAGCTGGGCTGAGAGGCATGGAAGGAAAGTAGGTCAGCAGAGTGTGAGGAAACCCTCTTCTCGGCCACACCTGAGTGGACAAGCCTCCATGGCCCACCTCCTCTCTGGCGGGGCTCATGGTAGGAACAGGGGTCCCTGGGAGTGCCCTCCAGGAGCTGGTTTGAGAGTATCCTGCCTGCGGGCTGTTAGCTGTGGCTCCCAGAGGAGTGAGCATGAGGTGTATGGTTTTTTTGTTTGTTTGTTTTTGAGACAGAGTCTTGCTCTGTTGTCCAGGCTGGAGTACAGTGGTGCAATCTCGGCTCACTGCAACTTCCGCCTCCCAGGTTCAATCAATTCTCCTGCTTCAGCCTCCCGAGTAGCTGGGATTATAGGCACCCACCACCACGCCCAACTAATTTTATATTTTTAGTAGAGACAAGGTTTCTCCATGTTGGCCAGGCTGGTCTCAAACTCCCATCCTCAGGTGATCTGCCCGCCTCGGCCTCCCAAAGTGCTGGGATCACAGATGTGAGCCACCATGCCCAGCAAGGTGTACATTTTGCAGGCTGGGAGCCACAGGTGGCGCCCACAGGACCACAGCGTGCCAGGACCTGGCGAGTCATGTGAGCCAGTGTTCCCGCATCTCCTGGTCACAGAAGACTCATGACGCGTGCCCGACCCTCACAGCCAGCCCAGCTCCCTGTCACTGAGCTGTTCCAGGCACATTAGCCAGGGTCCTTTCCTGCCCAAGGCTCTGGGCGCTGCCGTAGACACCCCTCCCCTGCCATCGCCGCACCTGCGTCCAAGTGAGGGTGATGGCCCGGGCCCCACGTGCCTGCCTGGCCGCAGAGGGGTTCTGTGGGAGCCTGGACTGGCCCAGGTGGGTGGAGCCTTCGACTCTTTGCCTGTCTGTGGTCCCCGGCTTGCCTGTGTGCCCCCTGCTTGCCTCTGTGCCCAGAGACTTCCTGTTCCAGGCTGCCAGGCTGTTTGGGGAAGCGGGGCATCCTGGAACTGGAGAACAATGGCCTGGCCTCTCCCCCCGCCAGGCAGGTCCGCTGTGGCGTCTTTCCCGTCAGCCATGCGCTCTGCTGACTTCCTTCAAGGGAAAGAGGAACGGGGAGCCAGGTGGTGGGAGACTTAGAGGCTTGGGGAGAGCCCAGATGAGCCTTGTCAGAAGTGGGCTCTTTTCCGACACGAAAGCCTGAGTTTGTTGCAGTGGCAATGAAAGATTCCAGAGGCTCCCTCCTCAGAAGGCAGGGGAGACAACAGAGAAGGGTTGCCTGCCCCCCAGCCCCGTGCTGCAGGCCCCTCCAGGGCCAGGCTTAAGGAGCAGAGCTGGCACGTGCCCTCCAGTCACCCATTTTGCTCTGAGCGCTGCCTGCCCAGCGGCGGGGTTGATATTCAGCCTCCGGGGCCCACCACTGCACCCTCAGCCAGCAGGGACCCTGTGGGCCTCTCCTCCAGGCCAGCCCCACCTTTGCACTGAGAGACCACCGGCTTCTTTCCCAGCTCCTGGCCACCCTCCCAGGCCAGGCCGTCCCTGGCAACTGCTCCTTCCTGGCTCCCCTACCCCCTCCGCCAGACCCTGCTCCTCCAGCACCTCCAAAGTCACACTGCTGGTTTCACTTCCTACGTCCCACTGTTACCACCAGCATCTCCCCCTGACACCCTCCCCCATGACTCAGTACCTGCCACCCACACGCAGGTCCCTCCCCAGGCCCATGTCGGTACCAGCACAAACAGCCCCAAGGCCTCCCCCAGGGAGGCACCCAGGACTGGGCCCTTCTCAGGTGAATTTCCCCAGCCGAGCTGGACGCTGCAGGTCAGCCTCACCTCTCAGGAGGGCATGCCTCGATGCAGGCGCTTGCTGAGAGGCTTCTCACCCACTCAGCCTGGAGCAGGCCTCAGGGTCTCTTAGGGACAGTGACAGCATCTCGGGCCAGGAGGGGAGGGGCCGCAGGCAGCATCTTGGCTGGGAAGGTGGAAGGAGCTGGCCCTGCCTGGGCCTCAGCTGTCCAAGATGGCCCAGTTTCAATCGTTTTATTTTCTCTATAAGAGAATTGATTAATGACACAAATGGGATTCATCTACCCCCTCCTTCTCTTTCTATTTTTTTGTTTGGATCCAGGATCTCCCTCAGTCACCCAGGCTGGAGGGCAGTGGTACAGTCATAGCTCACTGCACCCTCTGCCTCCTTGGCTCAAGCGATCCTCCCATCTCAGCCTCCCAAGTACCTGGGACTACAGGCATGTGTCACTACAGCTGGCTAATGTTTTCATTTAACATTTTTTGAGACAGGATCTCACTATGTTGCCCAGACTGGTCTCAAACTCCTGGGTTCAAGTGACCCTCCTGCCTCAGTCTCCCAATGTGCTGCGATTACAGGTGTGAGCCCCTGTGCCTGACCTGTTTTTGTTTTTTAAATTACTCTCATAAAAAGGGCCAGCCTTGCACCTACCACCCCTCCTTCCCAATCCAGTGGTGGCTGACATGCGGGAGATATCTGACCAGTCTCGTTTGGATGGGGTGAGAGGTCTTTACAGCTTCAAGGCCAGGCCCAGGCCATGGGCTAGCAGTGGACAGGAGAGGAAGGCTTAGAAGGCCCAGTGAAAGTCGGAGGGTATCAGAGCCCAGGGCTGTCCTCAGAGTGTACAGCCAGCCGGGGAGACATGAGCAAATGTGCTCCCCATGCTGTGCGGGAAACTGCTGCACCCCTCACGAGCTCAGAACCTCAGCCTGCCCGGCTCAGGGTCTCCCAGCACCTGCTTAAGCAGAAGGGGGGCAGAGCTGGATGCCAGGTACACCCCAGAGGGCTGAGGCAGAAGTGACATTTCCACACAGGAATCCTGAGCGGACCGAGGTCGGGACCCAGTGTTGATGGGAGGCTGGCACCCCGTGTTCTGGGGGCAGCAGCTTCTCTGAGCGACAGGAAGGGGCCTGGGCCTCTGCCCACACGCTGCTGGTGGGGCCTGGGAGCTATATGAAGCCTCAGGGAAGTCCGGGTGTGCTGGTGCCCTCTGCGGCGCAGGGGTGGCCTCTGGGCCCCGTGAGCAGCCATCTGTGGGGCCGCGTACTCTCACCGAGGCCTCTGCTGGCCTGCAGGGTGACCTCCGCCAATCTGCCCATCCCCTTCTCTGACGGCACAGCTGCCATCTCCAGTGGGCTAGGGTGAGGCCCAACTAAGCAAGAGGCTGGGAAGGATAGGGGTGGAGTTTCTCCGAGACCCCCTGAACGTCAAGCCTTCTGGGTTCCTGGTCCCGCCGAGTGCCTGTGGATGTAGCTGTTTCCGGAGTGCCCCTCCTTGGGTCCGGCTATACCTCTGTGTCATCTCCTGAGCGGTGCTCACTCCTAACGCGTGCTTGTGAGGATAGAAGGTGGGGCCTTTTCTTCCAGGACCCCGTGCTGGGCTCCAACTGCGATTTCCTGGGAAGATGCTTCCTAGGCTGCGGTGTTCCAAGCCCAGGAAGGCTGCTGGGCCTCACTTCCTTGCAGGCTGTCCCGTGTCCATCCACCTGCACGGGATGCAGGGACGCTGCTTGCAGAGCATCGCTTAGAGCTGGGAGTCCCAGGCTCAGGGCTTGGAGAAGCTGGGGCAGCTTGAGAAAGGAAAACCAAGAAGTGTCAGACCCCTAAGCCACAGGGACCGATGGGACAGGACCCTTGGTTGGCTTGGGCAGCCCGTCCGGGCAGCTGTCCCTGTTGACTTGGAAGTCCATGGACGCGCCCGCCGCAGGTGGATGGCTCCCTGCTCTGCTCTGAGCCTGAGCAAATGCCCTGGGGATCTGTTCTGTTCCTGATCTAAACCTGAGTGTGTCCAGCTCCCTGGAGAGCCCCTGACAGACCGCCTGTGACTTTGGGCCACTGTGCCTGAGGAGTCACTGCCCACAGGGTGCACAGGCAGGCTGGGACGGAAAGGCCGCCCAGTGGTGCCGGCCCCTGTGTCCCTGCACAGCCCCCAGCCTGCAGCCCTGTGCTGACGGCAGGTCTCACACTGCAGATGACTCTGCTTGTGGTTCAGAGTGGGGCTCGCCGTGAGAGCCCTGCCAAGGCCTGGCCCGCCAGAAAGACCTGGCAGGGCCTGTGTGTCCTGAGCTTTGGGGGCTGACAGTGTGGGGCAGCTCTCCTTCACTGTTGGGGTCAGGTGGCTGCTGGCTGCTGGCTACTGCCAGGCCTAGCTGGTAGGAGGGAATCGGGAGGGCCCAGGTGCACAGCTTCAGCTGTCCCTGCCCGGGCTCCTCGCACGGGACCTTGGTGGCTTCTCTGTCATAGAACCCAGTACAGTGGTGCCCAAAATTTGAACGAAAACAGTCCTAAAACTGTTTTCCTACTTTGAGAAAGCACCACTGATTCTAGATGCTGCCTTGACCTCTGGCCTAATTCCTCCTACCTGACACGAGGGAACATTAGACAGGGCTTCGTAGTAAGCCTGCTTGTAGGACAGCCCATCCCCTGCCATCTGCAGGAGCCTGGGTTAGTGGCGGGCAGCAGCAGGAGTTGACATGAAGCACTGTTAAGAAACCTCCTCGCCCTCTGTCTTTCTGGGAAGGAAGTGGTTAAGGGCCTGGGCTCTGGAGCGGGCAGCCAGCATGTGTACTGCAGGCCAAGCTTTTCCAGTCCTGGCTTGCACACAGGTGTCTTTGCAGGCAGGTGACTTTCTTGCTTTGTGCCTCAGTTTCCCCAGGCTTAGGAAAATCCTCATTGAGACAGGAAGGTTAAATAAACCAACCCACGTGAAGCATAGGAAGGTGCTGGCGCTTGCTCCCTGTCACCAGCCCTGGCCTGGGATGATGACGCCTGCGGATCTTTGGTGTCCTCCCCAAATATGAAGGGCAGAGGAAACTGTTTTGTGACCTTTTACTCAGAATCTTTGTGAACAGACACGTGTGCAGGGGAACTGTGGGGCAGGGTGGGGTGACAACACCATGGGCCCCACACTGCCGGCGAACGTGGAGGAGGCAGCCCCCAGGATGCACCCTGTGGGTGGTGCTTTCACAGGGAGCACAGGGTCAGACGGCGGAGGCCGGGGGAGCGCACGGTCAGACGGCGGAGGCCGGGGGAGCGCACAGTCAGACGGCGGAGGCCTGGGGAGCGCACGGTCAGACAGCAGAGGCTTTGCAGAGTTTTATGGTCTTTATGTTCTGGATTCGGGCTTGATACCAACACAGTGAATTCCCGATGTTTCACTAGTACTAAACTGGAGTATAAACACTCGCTTTCCTGGCCTGTGTTCACCGCTTTCAAAGGAACTTGGGATTGGGAAGGAGAATCTGCTCCAGGGGTCCTGGTTCTCTTTGGTTCATAACTCATGAAAATGTCTGGAGCCAGCGTGTGGCTGTGGAGACCATGGCAGCGTGTGGACAGGGGCGACAGGACCCCATCAGGCCAGCTGTCAGGAGCATATTAAGTGAGACGTTGGCATCTTTCTTCCTATGTCTTATTTAAAAAGAGCGCAAAGTGCTATCAAGCAGCCTGTTAATAATGAACGTCTGTGAGCAGTGAGATGAACTTGGCTGAAACCCAGGGCTAACTTCGATAGGGTTTCCCAATAGAAATGGGCTGCCCCAGGCCTGTTCAGAAGCAGCAGGCCTGGAGACAGAGGAGGCTGAGTGTGGGGACGGTGACCACCCCCTCAACCTGAGAGGCACCTGGGTCCCTGTGTGTGTGTGAGAGAGAGCACAGTAGTGCCTGCACTGCACAGAGCTGGCAGAAACAGAAACCAGCAGAGGAATCCTCTGCTCCAAGGGGGCTGAATCAGTTTCACAAAAGCCATCACATTTGACGTTGCTGTTCCTGTTAGTCGGGAAGTTCTTTTCTCTGTTGCTCAGGGCCCTGTCAGAGCTGGGGCCGGCAAGTCCCACGCCCGGTGATACCCGCAAAGTTTCCGGGTGCTCTTTTTCACACTGTCTTTTGCGGATGTTGATCCCTTGCCTAGAACACCCTTTCTTGCTTCCCCTCGTTCTCTCAGCAAACACTGACTCGTCCTTGACATTTTATTTTGGGCTTCTGGGAGCCCACCCCTGACCACTGTCTCCACACCCCTCCGCCAGTTGTGCTGGGTTAAGCCTGTCTACATATCCATTTCTTTCCCCTGTACTTGGAGCTCTTTGCAGGCCTGGGAAGCTTTTATGTGTGGTGCAGCAGTCTGGCTGACTGTTGGATGAAAACCGTGGAAGGGGATGTATTCAGTGACGTAAAAGGCTTTTCCCCAAGGTGAGTGATCCGATTTCCCCACAGAGTAGAAAGGAGAGCAGGCAGGGTGGGGACTCAGCGTTTCTTATTGTCCCAGGACAGTTGTCGAAGCTTTAGAGCCTTAGATTTGAGTGGAAATAGAATTTCGAGGCCTCAGGCACTGCATCCTCAGAAGGATGGCAGGAAAGGAGTATGAAGGCCACAGCCAGCTCCCGGCTGAACCTGCCATGCACCATGAGACGCTCAACCTTGGGTGAATGTTCTAGAACAATCAAAATGCTTTCAAAATGACTCTGGAATGTGTATTTCCTTTTGTAGTAATGAACCCAAGCTTTAGCAACAATTAACACCCAGCTCTTGGGGGCCAGACTCTTAGGAAAGGCTGCTGTTTTCATAGGGTTTCAATGTGGAGAGCTTACGTACACTGATTCCTATCTGTGCCTTCCTGGGCTGTGATAAGAAACGGTTCATTACGTAGATGGGTGGTTTTGATTTTTGTAGCCTTTTGCTTTTTACAATTCCAAACTGCAGAGTAGTGCAAGTAAATCAGGTGACTTGGCTTAGACTATAACCAAAGAGCATGCCTGTCTTTCTCCATGGATAATAGTGAGCATGTTTGTGGCTCCAGGACGGGCTCTGGGGGTTGAGACCAAGCACCTTGCTGGGCCAGTGGACCGGCCGGGCACCTGTGCCAGCAGCTATGGGCTCCAGTTCCCTGGAAGAAGGTGGAACAGCATTCTTTTGTTTACTTGGGCTTTTTGTTCCCTAACTTGGTGTGAGGCTAATTCCCTTTCCAGGTACAGCAAACCAGGGAAAAACAGAAACAAACAAAAAAGACTTCCTCAGAAATTCAAGGACCTGGCCAAGAAGAGAGAGTCTCCACTGCAGACTCTGGGCAGGCTTGGCCCCTGCCCGGGCTTCCCAGTCGAGCCCGGGTTTACTAGGCGTGGCCTTACCTGCAGGGAAGTGCTGTGAACCACAGATCTTATCACCACCTTGGTTCTTTCCCAGGGAGGAACCAGCAGGTTATTTCTCCTCATCACACTTGCTGTGGTAGCAACAGTGGTCTGCAGGGCTTGCTCTGGTTCCCATTAAAATGGGGAAAGTCCTTGGCCTGTGCAGGAAGGGACCCGGGTATGGCTCTGTGGGGATGCACAGACACCTGCCCCACTCCACCCTGTCCCTCTGCTGCTCAAGGGGGTGTTTTGTTTGCACACGGAGGCTCCTGGGTAGACAGCACGCGTCTAAGAAACTGACTTCTGGTCCTGGGCAGCATCTCATTTTGGGATCTCAAATTAGAGAGAAAAGTTATTGTTCTACTCTCCAGACTGGGTCCCCTCTCCTCTTTGCTACCTACAGGGTGTCTTGGGGTTCTGAGCCTTTGAGATCCCTGGACAGATGTGGCCTAATTGGGCAGCCTAATGCTGACCAGTTGGGTGGGCAGGTTAGTGAAAGTCGTGGAGAGCAGAGGAGCCGGCAGGCGGGAGAGAATGACTGGGAAACGCTGTTGAAAGAAAACAGCACCATGGGATCGTTGTGTGCATGACACGGTCAGCCAGGTTCTCTGGGTGAGAACTCCCTTCTGCAAAGGCAAGGCCTTGCTGTGGTTGGGTCTTTAAAGGCCAGGTGGCGGTTGTTTTTTCAGGATTCCAGATGACATCCTAGGGGCTGTGAGAGCTGCAGCTCCCCAAGGAGCCCCTTCTTCTCCCTGCCCCAGTGAGCAGCATGTCCCTCTTCTGACTGTAAGTTACACGAGCCTATTTCCCCATGCAGCGGTCTGTGCAGTATGCCATTTATTCATTGTATGATAGATATAATCAGCCTTTACATCCTAACCTAAGACCCACATGAGGTGCGTGCCCTTTACCCTTCTCTCTTCATCAGCCTACTAGGGGCTTATGAAGGGACTCCAAGTCAACTTTCATATTTACATTCTGTTCTAAGTCTGCATTCTTCTGTCCTCCATTCTCGGGATATGTCCATGCTGGCTAGAGAGGCAGGATGACACATGGATGTCAGCACGGATGTGTGTGGCATCGGGCAGTGAGCATCACTGCTCTGGCCCCGACCTCTTCTCTGTGAAAAGGCATAACAGTATTCAGTACATATGAACTATGTTCTTAAGTCACTTGTCTTCAGAGGCCTTCTTCGTTGAGGAAGACACCAGGGATTCTGGTTGGGGAGCCAGGCCGTGCAGTAGTTCTTGAAAGAGCTGCACCTGTCATGGGTACTGTGAGCGTGCACTGGTCTATTAACAGTGCCTCCGTTCACTCTCAACGGTGCCCCAGTTAGGACGATAGAATATCTCATCACCACTATGCGTGAGGAGCCTGGGAACATGGTCAGAACCGTTTTACTCATACAAGTTTGCAGAGGCCTTTAAAGAAAGCCTCTTGCCCCTGTTACTGAATGCTGCCCTCTGCTAGATGCTGCAGGTAGCAAAAGATAAAAGATGTGCTGTTCCGTGTGGACAGGAGCTGGCTATTAAAAGTGGAATGGAGGACTCAAGTACATTTTCATAGGCAGGGAAGAGATCAAAGGTGACAGCCACTGCTCTGGATGACAAATATAGAATTATCCTCAGGTCCACCATGTAGCATGTGTGCAGAGATAAGCCACTGTGACCAGTCACATCAAGACACACAGACTGATGCCTAGTTTAGAGAACTGACTTGCCAGGTTTGTAATATTAACTTAATAGTGGGTTTCCTGCTGCTGGTAGTGGTGGTTTGGCAGCTGGAGAGCACTGCCTTCCAGTGAAGCTTTGAAAGCGCCGTCCCATGCCCTGCCAACTGTCCAAGACAATTGACAGCAGATCCGATATCTCCATGTAGACACAGTTCCAAAACTCACTTTAACACGCTAATCATAGAAGGGGCCGAAAGCAGTCACCATAGTGGCCCGGGAGAGCAGGATCAGTGGTGCCCTGTCGGACATGGGCAGAGCCAGTGGCGGCGCTGAGCCGCCTACGCTGGCAGCAGATTCAGCTGCCATCACCAGGTTAATGACCGAACGCCCGCCCCTGGGGCTCAGCTCCGAGGGCGGCCGGAGGACAGCGGTCCCCTCCCCGCAAGGGCAGGGCGCCCCGCAGTGGGCAACTGCCAGAGGACCGGAGTCCCATTAAGCACAGCGCCCGCCATGGGAGCCGCAGCAGCTCGGAGCTGACTCGCTCCCCAGGCGGAGACCAGGGTGTGCCCCATCTACCCCACCCAGGCTCCCGGGCCCCACTCACCGGCTTGCTGGGCTGCGGCCCGCGCAGTCGCCGCAGGGCGGGCAGCTCGGGCTGGAGGAGGCGGCGGGGCTCCCGGCCGGGCTCACGGCGCGCACGCTGCCCGGGGCCTGTGTACACACGTGACCGCCGACCCCGCCCCCTGCCCTGGCTCCGCCCCAGGCCGCCGAGCGGCAGCGATGCCTGGCCCCGCCCCCAGCCTTGGTCCCGCCCTGGGCTCCGCCCCCAGCCCTGCCCTCGCGGCCAGACAGCCGGGGAACCGCTTGGACCAGTGCGGTCGCGGGGCGGTGGCGGTGGAGGCGGCGCTGGTTGTGTAACCTGAGACCAGCCATTTGACGAGCTCGTGCGCCTGAGATTCCCTGTGGGAGGACGCACACCCAGGACTCTTGGAGTTTTTGAGAATTCTCTTAGTGCCAGTCCGGTTTCTTTTTACGGGCGCTGATGCCTGTTTTGTCGAGTCAGAATATACCCTAATCTGCAGGGTGCAAGCCCCCCGCCCTCCAAAGGAAATGAGTGACTGCAAGCTAGTCCTTCCAGGTACACCTGCCTCTCTTTCTTCCCCAACGTTTGCTTGCTGTTTCCAAAGTCATCAATTACTTCCTGGTTTTAGGAGTTTCTTTGTAAACGGAACACTCACAGGAAAGCCGTTTAAAGAAACACATTGTTTGTTGCCTGCTTACTTTTGTAGCTATTGTTACAAGTTAAACATGGGAAAAGTTGAAACAAGGACATTTACTCTGCTGTAATTTTTGAGGTGAAACAGTACCCCCTGCGGCACATTCTGGTTCAGGATCTAAGAACCTTTCTGAAAATCGAAGCATGTGGGTTGCACAGTTCCACGTAGACTTGCTGTGACCTGCAGGCCGAGTGGAACAGCAGCAGGAAGAATAGCAGCCACTGGCCCTCCGCTGAATGGTGCTGTGGCCCACTGTGTTCAGGGATGTACCTCAGCCACCTTCCTGGACAGGACGGCTTCCTGAGCATGGGTCAGAGTGGGACGTTGGGGTCAGCTTTCTATTCCAGCGAGAGGGTAGGGAGGGGCTCACCACGGACCATGCCTGCTGGTGTGACACTGACCTGCTGCCCAGCCCGGTACAAGGTCCCTGGCACAGTGGATCCAACCCGGGCCCTATGTGCCCAGAGGTGCCAGGTACTGCTCTTACTTGCCAAAGACAGTCACAAGCAGCTGGGCATATTCTGTGTCAGGTTCTGTTCTAAGCCTCAACCATTGTTTTAAGGTAGATTGGGCTGTATTTCATCAAACGTAAGACACAATTAGTGGTAGCTATGCCATTACTTTATGGATCACTAAAAAGAAGGCCATCCGCCCGTTAAATTCCGACATACTGCTGATTTTAAGGCGCAGCCTCACGTGAGAGATGATAAAATGAGAGAGTATGCCTTAGAATCAATGAGCTAGGTCACTATATGCATGTTAATTTTTTTTTTTTAAGACAGAGTTTCTCTCACTTTGCCCAGGCTGGAGTGCAATGGCACGATCTTGACTCACTACAGCCTCCACCGCCTGGGTTCAAGCAATTCTCCTGCCTCGGCCTCCTGAGTAGTTGGGATTACAGGTGCGTGCCACCAAGCCCGGCTAATTTTGTTTTTTGTTTTTTTTTTTCAGTGGAGACAGGGTTTCACCATGTTAGTCAGGCTGGTCTCAAACTCCTGACCTCAAGTGATCCGCCCGCCTGGGCTTCCCAAAGTGCTGGGATTACAGGCGTGAGCCACCGTGTATTTTAAATTTAATTGTGAAAACTTAAGCAACTTGCCCCAGGTCACACTGCAGGCTGTGGAGCCAGGATTTGAACCTAGAGGTACTCTGGCTTTTAAGATCAGGGTTTGGGACTTTGGGCCCTCCTACAGCCTGCCTAAGAGAAGCTTCGTTATCTCCATGGTATAAATGGCCCAAGACCTCAGAATCACTGGTCAGAGTATGCACGTCGCTGTCTGGTCCCTGTAATGCCAGGCTCTGTGGGTCCTACCCACAGGGGTGCTCTGTGGCTGGGGAGTGCTGGAAGTTAGCTTCCTCTAAGCCACTGAGCTTTCAGGTCACCGCAGGCCACCTTACCTGCAGAGACTTCCCATGCCAAGCAGGCCAGCCCTGCCAGGGAGAATGGCAGAAAGCTCGTGTGTGTCCTGGGGAGATCTGAACCACAATAAGTACTCGTAGCTGGGGGTGTAAACACCCTCCAGAGGCTGCAGCTTTGTACCCAAGGGTCCCGGCCAGCCCTTGTACAAGACTCAGTTGATAGGGGTAGGGGTAGGCACAGATGGGGGTGTGGGGGGTGCGTGGCCCTGACTCAGCTTCGCGGTTGCACCCTAGTCTAGTGTTGATGTTTGAAGTCATGGGGGTGGATATGGCCTCCCTTGCTTGGCTGCTGAGGGCGTTTGAGGGCAGTTGTGTGCTCCTGGCCTGGGGCCATGCCTCTGTGGCTGTGTGCGCTGTGTGTGTGGTGGGGAGGGGGGGGGAGTTGCCCTAGTTGTGCACCTCACTTTGCAGCCCAGCGCACTGCCGAGGCTCTTGCCATGCAGCCACATGTCTTACGGAGATGTCGGGGCCGCCCTTCCCCTGCTGCGTTCAGGCGGGTCGGCAGGCTTTCCTGGTAATTCTGAGTGGCGGTCGGGAAGGTCAGCTGCACGCCACCCAGGGATCCAGGGCTGCTGGTCAGGAGCTGGAGAGGGGCCCAGCTGGCCTGGGTCTGTTTACATTTGGGCTTTCTCAGGGTGGGGGCGCGGGGAGTGGCAGGAAAGGCTGGCTGGCGTTCCCCTTGGAGATGCACCTGCTCTAGTGATTGTGTTTGCAGAGTGAGTCCGATACTGTGTGCCACGCTGATCAAGGACAAGGAGTATTTTACAATGAACTTCCTAGTTCTTGTGAGTGTGGCTTGTGACTTTCTTTGTTATAAGGCACACCCTGACGTTACAGATGATAAAATGAGAGTGAGCCTTAGCATAAGTGAGATAGCGTGTAACGTCTGACACTGTGGATGTATTAATAAAACTTGGGGTTGTTCAGAGCCCCTGTAAACAGCAGTAACATTAGTAAGGAATTGTGGAGGGCCTGGGCACAGCCCAGGTCCTCTTCCCTGGAACGCAGAGCCCAGGTCCTCTTCCCCGGAGCACAGAGCCCAGGTCCTCTTCTCTGGAGCACGTGGCCACCACCTTGCCATGCAGGGGCCTCCCTCCCTCTCTTGCACTCTCTCCATTCCCTCTTCCCAAATTCCGTCCACACGGCTTCCAGCGTGGACCTTTTCCATGTTCTGCAGAAGCAGCTGTTCCTACAAGGAACGTGGGAGGTGTCCAGCATGGGTCTTCAGCGTACGGCGGAGCCTCTGGCCTCGGGTTGACCCCGGGAGGCACCATCAGCTGGAGGTCCGGCGTGCAGCAGCCACTCACTTATGGAGTGCGGCTGCAGCCGGCACGTCTGCCGTTGCTCACCCTCCCAGCCCTGCTGCGAGCTGCGCCTTCTCGTTGTTTATGTGTTCTAGACGCTAGGCTTTTGTATACGTGTGGTTTGTAAATATTTTGTTCCAGTCCATAGCTTATCTCTTATATCCTCTTAATGAGGGTTTTGCAGAGAAAAGGCTTTTTTCTGTTTAATTTTGGTGCTCATTTATCCATTTTTTTTTCTTTTTAATTTTAAGGATCTACTTTTGGTGTCATGGTTAAGAATTCCTCATTGACTCCCAGATCCCAAAGATTTTATCCTACATTTTCTTATCAAAGTTTTATAGTTTTACATTTGACATTTAAATAGATGATCCATTTGAGTTCATTTTTTGTGAGGTTTAGGTTGTTGTTTTTTTTGTTTGTTTGTTTTTGAGACAGGGTCTCACTCTTGTCATGCAGGCTGGAATGCAGTGGTGCAATCATAGCTCACTTTAGCCTCGAACTCCCAGGCTCAAGTGATCCTCACCCCTCAGCCTCCTGAGTACCTAGGAGGACAGGTGCGTGCCACCATGCTTCTCTAATTTTTGAAGTGTTTTGCAGAGATGGGGGTCTCACTGTGTTGCCCAGACTGGTCTTGAACTCCTGGCCTCGAGCGATCTGCCCACCTCAGCCTCCCAAGCAGCTGGGAATACAGGTGTGTGCCACCACACTCAGCCATTTTTGTTTTGTTTTGTTTTGTTTTATAGACTCTTTTAAGAGCAGTATTAGGTTCACAGCAACACTGAGCAGATGATGGAGTTTGCATACACACCCCCCAATACATGCATGGCCTCCCCCATTACCAACACCCTGTATCCCGAGCAGTGCATTTGCAACAGTGATGACCCTCTACGGCCACATCACGATCACCCGAAGTCCGCAGCTCACAGGGGGTCCCTCTTGGTGTGGCACACTTTGTGGGTTTTGATAAATGAATATCCACCGTGCATCCACTGTTACAGTACCATACACAGCAGCTTCACTGCCCCAAGAGGGCCCTGTGCGCCGCCCATTCATCCCTCCCTCCCGACCACCACTGACCACCACGGATCCCTTTCCTGGCTCCATGGTGCACCTGTTCCAGAATGTCATGCGGTGGGATCCCACAGCGCACAGCCTTTTCAGCTGGCGCCTTTCACTTCACAGAATGCTGTTAAACTTGGTCATGTCTTTTCACGGCATGACAGAGCCTTTCTTTTTAGTGCTGTCTGGATGGACTACAGTTACCCACTCCCCTACGGAAGGGCATCTTGGTTGCTTCTAATCTGTGCAGTTATGAATAAAACTGCTCGAAATATCTGTGTGCAGGTTTTCTTGTGAACCTAAATTTTCAGTTCATGTGGGTGAATAGCAAGGGACACATTTGCTGAATGCTGTGGCAAGATTTTGCTGACTTTTTAAGCAACCACCAACTGACTTCCAAAGTGGCTGTGCCATTTTGCAGTCGCTTCCACAGTGATGAGTGCGTTCCTGTTGCTCCACATCCTCGTTCGCATTGGTGATGTCAGTGTCTGGATTTGGGCCAT